>NW_020884912.1:7120910-7328729 GCF_003945725.1 Corapipo altera
CAAACCCAGGTTACCATTTCCATTCCATAGAAGGAAAGCAATTGCTTGTCCCACTGCTGGCAGCTGCCTCTGTGCTGCTGACTATGCCCCCCATTACACAGAGCACCTCAAGGCTTGCTAGTGAAGAGAGAGAGACAGTCCTGAGCCAGCACAACCACTTTGTCTGGAGGCACATGCCTGCTCTTCGATTCCTCTGTCAGGGACTGGTTTCCTTACAGTAATCAATCCTTGATTGAAAGATCTAATTAAGCCTCAGGACAAGGACCCCGGGCTGCTCATAAGCACATAACAACAGGAATAGAGAGTTCATCTACTTCACTGAATTTTTTTATCCAAATAATTAGGCCATTTCTTAGAAAATATACATGCTGCATAAGTGACAAATCTCCAGTTCCCATGTTCTGGACATGTGCTCTAAATATCGATTTTTCAGATAGGCAGAGAAGGCAGCAATATCAACTCCTCCACATCAGGGTTTAAAAATGAGACAGGTTTGAAAATGCCATTTGAAAATGACATCTGACTGGGAGCTTGTTGCATCAGAAGCACCTAGAAAACATTCATTATACTAAGCTGCTTTCCCAAAATAGCCCATTTTGTGGATTCCTGCAGTGCTCAACCCTGTATGATGTTTATGCCTACCAAAAGCAGGCAACTTCTGTGGTTATTAAGAAGTTGAATATAATGTACCTCAAATCTTTGTTGTCACAATCTGCCTACTTGTCTAGGTCATTCTAGAGCTAACTGGCAGCTGAGAAAGTTTTTAGGTTTCAGATTCAGATGTCTAAACCCTCTCTCCCTCCAGCTGTTTTCACATTTTATACTCTGTCTTCACATGCATTATTATTTTGTAGGTGTATCTCACATGTGCAATAGAAATTTTAGCCCATAGATGGCTTTACATTAAGATCCAAGCTTTTCTCAAGAGCTTCTAATTGCTCTACAGATAGCTTTTAATCTCCAATGTACTTACAATTATTGTTATGAAAGTAAAAATAATTTGAAAAGGTCCCAGAGCAAATGGTGCTGGTTTTCCAAGATAAATAATTATACCTGGAGGTAGGAATTGGAATGATTTGATAAGTGCATCAAAACATAACTATAATGCTTCTCCTTGGCTCTAGAAATGCTCCTACAGAGAAGATACATTAATGACTTGTTCCATACCATACCATAAGGTATGTTGATTGAGGTATTCACCAATGTGAACAAAAACATATTAGGACTCTTTCAGTAGTTCACTCATCCTTAAAGATAAGTTTATCTGGAATTATGTCCTGGGCTCATGCTGAAAACGCAGCACATCTCTGAAGGATAATAGCAGAACTCTTAGTGCAAATTAAAGTAGAGATGCTTCTAGGATATTTTGGAGGAAGACAATATCACTATGCTTTCAAAAGGAAATCATATAGTGGGAGCTATATTTGACTCTCCCGTAGAGAGTCAAATGCAAATGGTTAGAACCAAAAGCAATTATTCCACCACTTAGCTTTCCTTCATCTTTGTATGTTTTCCCAACCAGACTGGAAAACTGTCTCCAAATGGACCTGCCCTCTACTCTAGTACCCTGGAGTGATTAAGTTTGAACAATTAAAGGTTTTTGGACCAGATGGTCTTTTCTCACCACTGCCCCCACAGCCATGGGGCTCCAGAAATGGGACACCCGTGGCAGTACCCATGCAATTGATGCCTTGCATCTGCCAGCAGAGAAGATTTCATTTAAGTATTTTTCCAGAACAGCTTGTTCAACAAATAGCTTTTACCATATACAATTTGCAAAGTTGCCAGTTTATCATGAATAGAGTTATTTGTAGTCTAGTCATATCATAAAATCTTGTTAAAAGAAACAACACAAAGAGACTGCTCACTTTTCAGTTATGGTGCTTTTGAATTAATTTGAATCCAGATTGCCTCATGAGTATTGTTTGTTCCAATATGAAACAGTTTATGGTGATAAATTGCAGCAGCATCTCTTGAGAGCTGCCTGGTACAGTATATTGCAGCAGAAGTTGAGTCAGCTTTCATATTGAATATATACTGTAGCTTCAGTGCACCCAGATTTTGAGGTTTGGAGGATAGTTAACTGAGAAAGGCAGGGAAACCAGAGTATTTTGTGACATGTGCAGGTGTTGTGGCATGTATCAGGGCTTGTAGGGGCAAAACCAACCAAAGTACACAGTGAAAATCCAGTAATCTACCTCCTGTCTGAGCCCTCCTGTCCCCCTCAGTCAGGTACTTACTTACTCAACACTCAGAAGCAACAATCTACAGAGACTGATGTTGGGCTACTTTAGCCACACTTTCAGTGCTGAGCAATTTAACACATATGAATTCTTCATCTAGATCTAAATTAACTGTTAAAGCAGATGTTAGAGTCAAATCTCATTAGTAAGATTTCAGTAATCTGCAGAATAATGACAAAACATTTTGGTATCCACTCAGTTATAACCTTAATTAAGACTAAGCAGGGTATGTTGTGTAACATATCACCCTGCAAATGCACACTCTTGTGTGAAACACCATGGGCTTGATTCGGAGAGGGATAGAAAGCATTTACCATTCTCACCACAAATCATCAGGGATTCAAGATGTCCTTACTGCTCCATCAGACCAGTTCTTTACTACTGTGTGATTCAGTAGCTTACAGATTTTCTGTAGCCTCTGAGAGGAAGAGGTAGCAGTTCTCTAACTCAGCCAAACATACTGATATCTATAGCCTTATGACACATATTTAAGGTCTTGCCTGGTGCTGCTAGATCCCATCACAGGGCAGAAGAATCACAACTGTTACCTCACACTTAAAATATTTTTTCACATTTAATGAAATTAATGAATTTGATGAGGCACTATGCCAAATTAATCTCTAGTGCCCTTCCACCAAATGCAACTGAGTTAAACAGGGATTAATTGAGGCCCATGCAATTACCTCTTAATTAACCCTGAAGGGTTGGGATTAACCCTGCTGTTCAGGGTTAGATATGAGTGTATTTGTCATGGGAACCCCTATACCATGGGTATCACAAAGTTAATGTTGACCAAAATGTCTATGCCAAAACACATTTGGAAAAATGAACAGATTGCTCTTGCTCTCCTGCCCGCAGCATTTTTCAGGGTTCTGGGCGCTGCTCCTACTGGAAGGAAAAGTCAAGGGTGCAACCAGTTCCTACAAACTCATCTATTAACATAAAACCCTGAATACATGCACAGCAGGAATGCAGGCAGCAGGAAATAGTCCCTTTCTTTCCACTTCCAGGTATCTTTTGAAACACTATCCTACTCAAAGTCTTGCTATGATCTTTTCTTAAAAATTGTGACGATGTTTTTCTGCTGGGCTTGGTTTCCTAGCTTTGTTTTCTCTCTGTTATTCCAAGTGTGCCTACACTGCAGTCTAGGGTGGTAAGCAGAGGTGCTTGAATTAGGAAGGATAATGAGCAGAAGAAGCATTCAGCTCTTTCAGTTTCAAAACAGTAACCTAGATTAAATAATCTGGTTTATTTGTGTGAGAACACAATGTGACCACTGGTGTTTCTTTAATGTGGAGCTGCAGGAACATCTCTTCCTGGCATAGAACTGCTGTTTTACACTTGTCTTTAAAATATGAAGATACCTAGGAAAATGGAATTTGTGCTAAACAATGTGAAAGCAGGCCAAGAAAAATCTTGGTAAGGATTTGACTCAACAGACAAGGGGAACGAAGTGGGAGACAAACCAATCCTTTTAGGCTGCCCTGTTTCTACTTCAACTTTTAAAGTTATAGCAATATCAAATTAACATATTTCCATCTTTTCCCAGGAGGAAGACAAGTAGATACAGCCTGCCTCTGATTAAATTACAACCCTCAACACACAGGAGCACAGTTTAACTCAAAGGTTTGCTACAGCATCCTGCAACAGGTGGTGAAATTGCTCAATTTAGAGTTCTTGATGACCCGAATTCAACACAAGTTTAAGAGTAACAATTTGAACTCTCGTTGCCAAATATATTAACACCTATAGAAAATGAACATAACTTGACAAAATCCTTTAGTGCAGCTGAACTGTTATCAGCATGTAAGGGATATCAAGAATATATTATCATGTTGACTTTGGGTCATGCCAGACTCATTTCAGACTTCAATGGAGATAGTTTGCATTATACAAAGTCACTGCAATATGATTAAAATGCACTAAACATCTCCCTGTCTTAGAGATCGACGTGTACATGAAGTCTAAAATATGTTAAGGAGGTTTTTCCTCAACAATTTTAATCATCCATAGTAACTACTGTTATATGGTAATTCTAAACCATATTGACAAATGTTTGAAAAACTTCACTTATAATGAATGCAGAGCATCATACAGAAAAATAAAAAGTATATTTTGCATTTGCTTTCAGAAGTGACTCATAAATTGTATCCATACAAGCAGCAAATAAATATCTTATTTTGCCAACACAAATTTTGTACCTTCCACCCACAAGTCAGTTGGCAGAATTTTTGCTGACAAAAGAATGAAAACTATACACCCACCAGCAGGGAGCTAAAAATTTGCAGTGTCTCTTTACTACAATATTCTACTAGCTTCAGTTTCTTATATTGCAAAAGTGTTGGTAATAAAGCTGTTATATTTTCTATTTTAGACTAAGAAACAAGTGAAAAAAGAAATGGATTTTTTTTCCCCACAATGACAGGGTTGGGGGGCCAATAGACATATATACATACATACATGCAAGCTTCATACTCTTCACTCACTGTAGAAAACAGTGATTTATTTTCTGAAACTGCTTTTAGGAAGGAAAAAATTGATTCGCCTCACTGAGGGATTTAAAGATGTATGTGAACACCAGTGGTCCTTATGCTTTTGAAGTAGTTTATTAGGTTTGCACATGCTCTTTAGGTGCTAATATATATTAAGAAAAAAAATAAACAGCTTATCCTGGCCAAACATGAATTATACAGAGTACAGGTTAAACACCTTTGCACTGTTCCTAGCCTTCCTATGGCAACAAAGTCTCAGCCCTTTCTAAGCCCTCAACTTAGGTCTGTGGGTCTCCACCAATGCATTAATCCCTTCCTGCAAAAATAGTAAAGAACTACAATGACACATTTAAAAAAAACCCAACCAAACAAAACCCAAATGAAACAAAAAAAAAAAAAGTGCAAATTAATAATGATTATATGTAATTTCCTGTACTCATACCTACCTATTTTTCCCCATGAATCACATTTCTTGGACAGTTCCACAAAAGAGATAGTGAGGAAGTCAACCTTTAGAACTTGTCAGCTTCCTTCAGTGATAAACAGACACACTGTGACTCTGTCACTCATGAAGCAGGGAACGCTTTGAAATAATGCAGACAATTTACTTCCTAGAATTTCCAAGTTATGCTGGAAGGTGAGGAAAGCTTAGGGAACACCTAACTCCTGTTTACTATATTGTAACTAAAGCAGAGGAAAAAAACCATAGAAGAAAAAACACAAGCAATCAAATAGGAACTGTTGAGCTGTATCAGTCCATCAGTCTGTTTGGTAACCCATCTTGTCCGGGTCGAGAAGGGTGTTCTGTCAGAGAGAAAATACCAGAAGCTTACAGGATTAAAGAAGTGATGCTATATACAGAGCCAAATACAAAATAACTACTTTTGGGCTAGAACTAATGGTCTTATAAAATTAAAAAAATCAGACCAGAACAGGTGTATTAGAGTGAAAAAAGTCCGTTACAAACCAAATTTTGGGTTCAAAAATCTTTTTTTCTTTCACTTGAGCCAGCACTTTCTATTGCATTGTTACCCTGTTAACCATTCAACAAACATTTTGAACTGAGTAGTACTGCCTAGAGCAGAAACATGAACACAGAATGTAATATCACGTAATGCACTGTGCTGCATAAGTAGATGTCATGGCCAAAGCACCAGTCCAACTAAGGAACTCAGGACCAATCTTCCATTGCCCTTCACCAACCTAGGTAGAGATAGATATGAGAAATGTATAGACTATGCTATGTACTCCCCAGCATAAGCATTAGGGAGGCATAGTCTCACATGGAAACCTGACTCTGTTTTGTTTTTTTTTTCCCCCACAGAGATACTGCATTTGCAATTACTTTCTTCTAAATTGTTCTCTGCTCAAAACTTTCACTTAATTTTTAGTTACCTTACCATCCTGTTCACCCACAATGCCCATATAATTACCAGCAGCCAAGTCACCATCATGCTGTAACATGGACACTCGAGTCATATGCAATACTGAATTTTAAAATATAATTGAGGAAGAAATTCACATTAAATTGAGGAGGGAACCAAGGGGGTCAAGCTAGAAGCACTGAGGTAAGAAACCAATCTAATCATGCAAATCCTACATTTATTTATTAAGCTTCTCATTTGAATCCTGTGGTAAAAACATACAACTAACATCACTCAAACTAAAATGCACAAATTACACGACTCTGAAATAACAAAGCAAGAGGTATAAAATGCCATATCCAGAGGCTTTGGATTACATTTTATTGTAATTGTTACTAAGCACAACCCATTTGCGAAATGATTGTACAGTTCTTGTACTCAAACCATTACTAAACGCATAGACCATAAGAGAAGAGAGTAGATTTTAAAAACCCTGCCCCATTGTTTCAGCCAAAAAATTGTGCAACAGTCTGGATTTCTTTCCCCATCCACGGCGTGGGGCTGGCCCAGTTCTAGTTCCGTCTCCATCTGAAGAACCATTGCGACGCCTTGAGGGATGGGGAAAGGGAAACTCCAGGGGTATCCCAGGGCTTTTTCAGGCCCTGAGCCTGGAGGGGAGAGGTGCTCCCCCCTCCCCCCCCGCACGTGGCCCCATGGCCGGCACGGAGACAGGTCACAGGACACCGGGCGTGGAGAGGAGGCAAGAGAGCGTTTATTGTGGGGGATGTTACATTTATAGGGTTTAGGAGGATTCACAGAGTAACCAATTAGAAGTCTCAAGGGGTTTACAGGAACACCCAATCACAGGAAGAGGTTAACAAAGGCCAATGGGACACACCTCAGGACACCTACCCAGGACATTCCTGCATGGATAACAAAGGGGGTGCTGGGAAGAAGAAGCATGTGTTTGCAAAGACACCACCAAAAGCCATTTTAAAACCTGTTTAAACCACAGTTTTCCCATATAATGCAGGTTTAATGCTACACAACAGAACTTTAAATGTTTTGTATGGTCCTTGCAACACAGCTGTCCAGTTTGAGGGTCAGACACGCTGGAGAGGTCAGGTCCTTCCTTGCCATCCTGAAACTTCCCCACCAGCTTGACCAGTACAGATGTAAAACAAGAGGACTAAAGTTGCACTGCTACAGTTTGAAAACAAGTAGGGGTCCTGAGCACATTTCCAAGAAGCTTAGTTTTGTCACTGCATGTTGGGTAACCTCAAGGAACACCTACTCAATTGATACACACACATCCAAAAAGACACAGGCAA
The DNA here is from genome assembly GCF_003945725.1 of Corapipo altera. Taxonomy (NCBI): domain Eukaryota; kingdom Metazoa; phylum Chordata; class Aves; order Passeriformes; family Pipridae; genus Corapipo; species Corapipo altera. The sequence continues at coordinate 7,128,341 of NW_020884912.1, forward strand.
AAAAATCACTCTGCCTTCACACCCCTAATGAGTGTCACTGTGAGGACAATGAATCACTTATTCCCAGTCTGAATTGTAGTAATTCATGGTGTTCAGAGAGGCACAACTTCGTGATTCAGGCATACCTCTGTATATCAAAATGAAAAAAGTCAGTGGTACCTACATGACTGAGCAGCAGCTGAGTAGGGGCTGTCAGAAACACTGTTTCTGGATTCAGACACTCACAGCTAGGGGTATTTTTGCAGAGACAAAATCACATAGGAAAGCGCATGTAGAATCAAACTGCTAAAAAATCCTCTACTTCTGCACTTGGTCAGGGCCAGAGCAAATTTCCCTGTGCCAGGCCAGGCAGAACCCTTATGTCCAGGAGATGGAAAACAAGCCCAACTCCAGCTTTGCCAACTGATGAATTACTGTGTTTTTTCCAGTTTCTTCTGGTGTCTGCTAAGTTGGCAAAAGTGTCCCAACTCCACAGTCACATGCTGTGGAGTCATGTAAAATTGTGGCAAAATCTGATGCTTGCTTAAAAGTGAGCCATACTAATTGAATTAAAAGAAAGACAACTAAGGAAAACAAAGTCCTGTGTGATAAATGTTGGCCCTTTGATCCTCTAGTTTCTGTAATGGATGAAAATAGGGTGGGCTGTCTGGATTTGAGCTAAACATATTAAGGATCTGTTAAATCTTTCTGTTACTTCCTAAGAATGTCCTTACAAGCCTACTGGGTCTATTAAGCATAAGTGGAAAAGATTGGTTGTGTATGCATTTAATGCCTGTTTTGAGCTGCTGTGTGCTGGTGGTAACTGTGAGATAAATCACAGAAAAGGAAGCACAGAGACAAAAAGGGGATCAGATATTTAGGGCTACAGAGGTACAAGAGAGAGTATGAGTACGGGAGTAAGACAACAGGGATAGAGACAGAAAGCTCAGCAGAGGGGCTTTCTAAGAGACAAGAAGGCATCAAGTCTGACGGTAACAGAGCTACCAAAATCATCAGTGATTCATTAACAAGAGCAGTAATGCACTAGCAAGAGCCAATGAAGAGGAACAGCTAAAAATGGGAATTAAAAAGAAAGAGAATTAGATACTCTTTACAGGGAGAAACTACATAAAAAGAATTACAACCTATAAAATTAAGAAAATATTTTTTAATGTACATCTCATGTATTTCAAAACACATGAAAAGTTATTCATTCATGCATTTCATGGGAGCAAAGTCCAAATCCAACAAATACCAACAGGTTTGTGAAGGAAGCTGAAAGAGAGGCAAACATCACATTCCTTTGCCAAGCAGTTAGCAGGGAACAGAGTCAAAACCAACACAGATACTGACTGCCACAGTACTATAATTTTCAAAGTGGAAAGGGAGGAGTTTGGATCATTCATGAGTTTTTCCTTTCTAAATGGGAAAACAGAGATGATGGGGAAAAGGCAGAACAACAGCGTAGCAGCTATTTTATTCTCGCTGTTTGGTTTTACTTACTGTATTATAATCAGACTGGCCAAATAAGGACAATCTGAAAACATCAGTAATATCTCTCGACACTAAGCCCAGTTATAACTGTCCCTCCCATAGGCCAGGGAGGAAAACAACCTGTTAATGCTTGAAGTTCTCCAACAGCCAAGCCCTTTACTGTACTTGTGGCTCATCAACATCATACCACTTTTCTAATGTCCTTCACAGTAAAACAGCATAGACCTACTCCTTATTCCAACATCTACATAACAAACCAGGGGCTGCAGAGTCTCTCTGCACTAGTCTTCTCCCCCTCTCCCCTCCTCCATCTGTGAGGCAGTTCCTGCGCAGTCATTCAACTTCAGCCTTATCTATTCCCAATTACACATGGATTAAACTCAATGTAGCAGATTTATTACATGTGCAAATCCACTGCTGTTTAATCTTGCCAGTGCTGTGTTTAGTTTTGATATATTCTGACTGGCTTGCCTCTCAGCAGCAGGCTGAAAAATATTAAACACTGCAATGCAGACTTACACAAACTTTCATGTGTGTTATTTATTTGTGTTGTGTGGCTATTAAAAGCATGCATTTTCAAATCACACAGTATGGAAAACACCACAGCAAGAAGTTGCTGCAAGGAAGGTGAGCTTGTAGTCTGAAGCAAATGTTTCAGGACCATGAAGTTATTCAGGCTTGCCATGTTGGGAAATGATAGACCAATGGAAAACAAACCATAAACAAGAAGGGCTCCAGACTGTCATCTTTCAAGCTGTTCACTCAAATGCTATTGCAACCCTCAGCAACTCTATCCACTAACACCCAGGCACTGACACAGGATAAGCAATGAAGTCAAACAATGACAGAAGAGATGCAGAGATTCTTCGTAATACTGGTATATGTTGAGGGTTGCAATCCCATATAACAAGACATTGAGTGAGCAAGATCTTGCTAACATCCTCTGAGTCTGCGCAAACAGCTAATGAACTGACTTTTCTTCGTGCCTTACACTCACAGGAGGGGTGAGGGCCAAAGTCTCTCCTCACCCGCTGGACAAGACCTACCCCCCTTCTGGTTCCTGGAGCTTTTGTCAGCCAATATCAAATTCAACTGTTCCTTATTCTTTCCTTGTACTAGAGGAGAATCTTAAGTACTATTTGGGAATTTCTGCTAAATGCAGTAGGGGGTTTCCCCTTCAACCAGTATCACCTCCACTGCAAAAGAAAAGTCACCACAGGATTTAACATTATTTCCTCATTTCTTTATTCAAGGTTTTAAAATACATAATGAAATCTGTCAGAAAATTTGACTTTTCATCCTCCTCATTTCCCTGCAAAAGAGTCCTTCTCTTGCTGATGTTAGGCCCTGATTCTCCAAACAGATATTCAGAGTGCTGCCAGCATTAGTGAGGTTACCTAGAGGCACCGTGCATGCACTTGGATAAATACAAACAGTAACAGACAACAACAGACAGAGGTCACTGGGATAATATTAGCAAGATAAAGTGAATACACTTATTGTGAGGCATCATTTCTTTGGGATAAGTATGACACACTAGTGGTTGGGGTTTTTTCCTATACTCATCTCTTATAGTTCTTGGCTTATGGTATTTTTTAATTTTTTTTTTTAAGTATTTGAGGGTGGGGAACAGCTAATGTTTGTGTTTTCTAGACCTGTAGAGATTCCTGTTTCACAGTAAAACCTGCTAAAAGACTTCTGGCAGCTTCCGACAGCTGCCTAAGTCACTCATTTAACAGAGAGACATGCAGAAATAAACACAATCATTGTCTATAACTAATCTGTAACCTTTCTGGGGAAGGGAGTCCAGTTTTGTTCTGTGTTGGTCCGTGACCAAGCAGAAGATGACTATGGGGGATACAGAGAGCGGATTTTGGCATTGGATAAATATAAATAATGAGGTAATTGAGAAGAGAATAAAACTGGAAGTTTCCTCAGAGAGTATACTTCATTAACCAGTGAAGAACAACTTTCACAATAAAAGTGGCAAGTTTTCTGAAACTACCCATTCTTAGTTTGGTAACATTTCCCCTAAAATTATTACATATAACTTACTTATAATCTGGCTGATTGTCCTTTGCCAACCCACCTATCCTCTTGGAGGTTTCCCATGTCTATTAACATTCTACTGGGAATTTTTTTTCTTTCCTCAGTATTACAGAATATATATATATAGCATGCATATCCATAACATATGTATAACCCCTCAGAATCTCAAATGAGTGATGGAACTGGAAAGGACCACCCAGTCACAACATTCAGCTCTTTGCAACCACATCACAAACATTTGGCTCAGGAAAGCCCACAAAGCATCTGCTTCACACATACCCTCACGTAAAGCAAGTTGGGCCCAGTTCAAATACTCTGGCACCTCTGCTACCTTCCCAGTTCCAGGGCTCTTGCCTGGGGCACTGTGATGCACACAGTCACACAGACCATTAAGCAAAAGCACCTTCCATCAACAACTCCTTGCAACACACTCAACTACTCCTTGCAGCACACTCAACCACCACTCCTAAAGATCAGCTGCCTGCATTTTGACTTGTTCCTTTGCTCACTAAATCTCATTTGGAGAGCTGAGGAGTTAAGACAGTCTTCTATCTCCATGGCCTTCAGCTTTTATTGCTTTGTCCAAGTTCCCAACCTCATTCAGAGAAGTCAGCTGATAAGTCCCTCAGCTCCTCTCCCTGGACTCAGCCAGGAGGCAAAACACCCCTGTCACTCCCTCTGCCCTTCCACTGGACCTTCCACCACGTTATCCAGCTTCCTCCTCCTTCATTTCTTTCATATGCTGCCCTACCCTCTTAATTGGACTCAGCTGAGAAGAGCTGAACTTTCTTCACCTGGGAGTCCATGGGCCTAGATACATAATTCCACATGCCAACACATTTTCTGCCAGGCTTGTGTCTTTTCTGTTCCACAGTTTTGCAGTCAGCATCAATACAGCAAATGAGGACCTACATTCAGATGCCTGCATACCAGATCAAAAATACCAGTGTTACAACCTATCTTGAAAAAGCTTATGAGAAAAAAAAGGCAATGGTGGAGACTCTCATTAAAACAGTACAAAATTACTTCTGTTTGCCATATTCAATCCTCATTTTTTCCCTTTTCATAAACATTTATGTATTCTATAATACTATTCTTTCATCCATCAACTGTCTACTTTTCCATGTAAGACTCTAAAAGCAGAGTCTTTTAGACTAAACCCTTTGTAAGTCAGTGGTCCTGGTTCACAACTGGCATTACTGCTCCTCAGCTTTCTGGAACTGTAAATGTGTACATAAACTAACTGTTAATTCATCCTTCAATGCTGTTTTTTAGGATAATAAATAGGTGTCCTTTCTGGCCTGCTCAGAAACATAGTTCTTGTTGTAGCGAAGCCTAAACTCTCTTCTCCTAAGATGTGAGTTTATTAATAACAGGGGGGAAGCAGAAAAGCAAAAGATCAGCTCAAATCTTTGCAGGTTTTATTGCTTGTAAAATTTCTTTCCTCAAGTTTTCTTGATCCAAGCCATTGTCCTGAGACAGTTTCTCCTACCACACTTATAATCATGTGAATAATGAGTCCCTCGTATTAGTGTATCTACAGAACATCCACAGTGCTTTCCCAGAATAACTGATATCTGTCAGCAGGATGGAAAAGATCTGTTATTATCTTTAAAACGCACTTTCTATTTTTACCAGAAACATTGTATTATGAATTACTGAAGACAGCCTGTTTATCTGAGAATTATCTGTAAAAGTGACTAACTCTTTAATTAAGATGCTGCTGGGAAAAGAAAATGCTTCTCTGATCTACATTGACCTCTTGCTGAGGAAGGTGTGAGTGAAACTATTACAATACAGCCATGAGGTGGCCTAGGTGGGCTATTGCAACTACACTGTTTTTCTCAGTTATAAATGTTTACTTTGACATTACCTAATAATACTCAGCCAAAAGCTGCCACCTTCTGCCCAGGAGAATCACCATTCCAGTCACTGGGTACACTAAACATTAACCTACAGCAGCATTTGAGCCTGAGTTAAAATATTCATCATTAGCAATTTTGCAGTATATTCACTAGGCCAATTTGCCTGTGTATGTATAATAATTATTTAAAAGCCCACACACAATGCAATTTTGGCTGCTGGAGAGAATTTGTCAGTTTGGCGAGTTTTTTTCCTGAACTTTATTTTACTCATTCTTACATTTCATATTAAATATATCAAAAGTTCCAGAAGGCATTTGAACAGTAAAAGAGTTTTGTGAACTGAGCATCATTTCAGTGTTGATTAGGACATGACCTGGTGAAAGTATGAAATCTTGGCCTTAAAGGAATTCAGTGGGAGCTCTGAAGGGATTTTTCTGTAGTATTTCATTTCACCTTGAATTCCCCTAATACTCTTTAGAAGTTTGTAACTGAAGAAACTATTGCATTTCCTTACATTGTAGGTCTGCATTGTAGGTCTTTGCATTGTGTCCACGCAAACAGCCAGTTTTTTTCTGTAACAGTCTGTTACAGAAAAAAGAAAAAAAGATTATTCTTTCACTTTTAAGAAAGGGGAAAAGTTGAATGAAAAACAAAATACCTAAATCCACAGCTCACTAAAAGATGTCTAGATATTTTAATTACTTTTGTAAAGAATTGCCTTGAAAATATTAAATGTTGACTTAGCATGAACCATTTTTAATTAAAAGGGGCTGATTTTCCTTATTATAATCCACTAATGTGAAATACTGAATATTACTAAAATATCCAAATAGACCAACTGAATAAGTTCTGTGATATGGAAGATCAGATAATACTTTATGGTACAGTGGAGTGTCAAAATATTACTGTGGCCTTTCTCTCAGCATGATTGCATTTGGTTTTGCTTGAAATATATTTTGATTTGAAACAAGAACCTAAAGGTCTGATGTAACATAAGCTGACCTTTCTTCCATCACACCATTTGGGTCATGCAATTCTGAAAAAAAATCTTCCCTGCTCTTTAATAATTTATTTGCATATATCTTCCCTTCTCCACAGTACTTGTTTTTAAGTACATATTACAGGCTAACAGCAATAATAGCATAAATTTCAAGATGAATTCCCTAGCACTATATTGTTATAAAAGAACAAAAAGGCATATGAACTTTTCCTTGTCTTACCTGCGAAGGCAATGATTATTATTGAACCAATGCAAAGGTGACACCTCTGAACTGTCTGCAAGAGATGAAAGGCCTCATTCAAAACCAGTATTTGGCTATGGGGCATCTATGATTTTAGGGTGTTCCTTAGCAACTTCCTTCATTCCACGTTGAAGGGTGAGAACAGAATCCACCACATAAAATGCTATAAAATAGTTTCCCAGATTCTTCAAATTCCTCTTTACTCTCGGGTTTGTTTTTTTTTTTTTTTTTGTTCTTGTACTAATGCCACTTCTGGTGCATTTGGTGAAAAATGACTCAGCCCTCAAACAGACTTGTGTGACATAGCATTTGGACCACACATACTTATTGCATCAATGTAGAGGGAGAATCACATTGAGCTTCCTGCCTTAAGTCCAGTCTTTGCCTTCTAAAGTGACTTGTTGCATCATTCTTAATCATCACCACGATAAGCTGTACCTGGAATCTTGACAGCTCTCTGATTCATGGCCTAATTTATCCACTTCTGGCAGGACATTCTGTGTGTAAACCTCTCCTTCCACAATAAACTACTAATGACAAGTTACTCAAGAAATCTTGACAGATGAGGGAAGAAACACTGTCTTCCTGTGGGAAATCCCCTATTTGGGGGGCATAGCCACCTTATCCCTCAGGATTGCAATAAATTTTTATGCACCCTTTGGACAATGGACAGGGTAGCAAAGCTATCCTTACCAACCTGTGTAAGCAGCCTGCTCTGAGGTGATGCGAGTAATATGTTGCTGTAATGGGCATTGAGAAAGGAGGTACTTAAGAAAGAAGGCAGGCTATGTTTAAATGAAACATATATGAATTATAATGTATACACTTTTGTCAGGCTTTACAGGTGCTGCTCAGTCAACAAATAAGTCATGCTATCCATGAAATTGATGGAAATACTTCTGATGAAGAGAAAGAGTTGAGTCAGACACTAGTGTCTTTACCTGCAAGTTCAAAAAAGAAAGTTCTAGTGTTTACCCAGAAGAAGTATTTAGAGACCTATAAGAAAAGAGGGTCTTTTCCTTAAACACACAGTGTAAGGGGAGCAAAATCACAGATCAAACAATCTGTTTTGAACGACAACCTAATGTCTATTATTCTGATCAAAACAAGTGAGGGAAAAGGTTTTATCAAACCACACGCAGGTTCTACATAAGTGAATTCACATCAGGTCTATTACTCTGAGCAAAAACTACAGCTAGTCTAATATTACAGAAATGGTTAATTGAGTAATGTATTCAGTCACACCAAAATGTGTCAATATAATAAATGGGCAGTATTCAATTAGCTCCAGTAAACACCAGTTAAAATACTCTGGGAAATGAAGAACGCTTTGCTGGAATACTATTTAACAGAAAATTATTCACAGACAATTTGACTGGCTCCATACAGATTAATTCTTTCATACTTAACTTGGAATTAGAGGGAAAAAATATACTGGAGACTATAAAATACTCCTTAGTAATCTAAATCATAAAATTATATTCTAAATCACAAAAACAGTTAAGACATGCTATCAGAAGTCAAAAAATCTTGGAAGATATTTATAATAATAGTAGATATATAAATATATATATATATATAATTGAAAATTGCATACTATTTTTCACATCCTCACATTCTCCTTCATCCTGACAATTTACATGCAAATAAGGAGTCGTTAAGTGCATTTTAATTTCTACATACCTTCAAAAATAGAGAAGTATAAAGATATATTTATTATTGTGTAGGAAAGGAAATGTTAGTATGAACAAAATAATTACTCTATTTGAATAGTGATAAGACTTATTTGCAACAAAATCCTCTTATAAATATAAAGAAGGAACACTGAACACTATGGAGCTTGAAAAGCAAAATAACAGAAAATGTCATCAAGAAAAAGTACAGTCATAGGTGAAAGACTTTCATTACATTACTTTTCAATATATCTCTACTACTAATGTCAGAGTAACAGGTCAAGGCTTTAAAATTCCCAGCATATGCCATGTTTATTAGGCAGAAATACCTGAACTTCTTGCACTCTGAGGATTTTCTTGTGATTGCAGTTTTTTTAAAGCTGCTGAACCAATGTTTTAATTTAGCAAAGATAAATATAATTTCCTGTGTATGACCTTGAATTTTAAGTCTCAACCCAGAGGGAATATTTACAACATGTAAACAGGCTCTGATAATGGAAATTCTGATAAATCTCACCATTATGATGCTAGTTACATTCATCTTCCAATTTTTTTCCCCTCTCTAAGACATAAATATTAACATCTGACTAAAATCCTTGTCTTGGGTGTCTATCAGAACATCTCAGACATTTGCAGCATAAAACCCGTGGGTTCACTTCTCATTTACTTCAACTTGACTTAGTGTGTATGAAGTCAGCTTGTATTCAGGCCTGTATTCCATTTTGGAGTGTTTTACAAAGTAACTCCTATTGGCAAAATTTAAGCACAATATTGACTACCTTCATTTTCACAAAGACTGTAGATTTCAAAGTGTTCTTTTTGCTTGTTCTGACTGGCTTTGCTGTCTCATACATCCACTGTAAAGCAGGAAGCTTCTCTTCCACTGCCTTTCAGAAACCATACATCACCTCCTAAGTGAAATATTGACGATATAGACAAGAAGCTAGAGACCAGCAGTGGTGTATCTGGGTTCTATTGAATCCATATTGTGAGTGCCCACCAGTGTTTCAGGTTATGCAAACTGGTGCTTGCTGATCATCTTAATTCTTGTGACAAAAGCATCATCAGTCTATGCTTGTTCTTACTTATCATACAGTTCAGCTACAGCAGGGCTACTACTCATCCTCAGAGAAAAGGATACCCATATCTTGAGTTCTCAACCCACTTTTCTGATGAGCAGAAGAATATTTTGCTATTTTACTATGCCAGTATACTGCACATATTGTAGTGTTCTTTGGGGTTTAGGATTCACAGTTATTAGTGTGATTATCATTTCAGTATTTGGGGAATGAAAGGAGAAAATAAAATCTTCTCTAGAATCCATCCCCTACAAATATATTTATTAAATATAAATATAGTACGTGAGTGGCCTTGGTGTCAGCTATCTTGCTGATTTGAACCAGTACAACTAATCTGTAACAAGTCTCTCTGCGAAAGTCCTCTCCTGTTCACCTTCACAAACTACTTAAACCTCCAAACTCTGGAAAAGAAGTTTAGCTGTTAGAGACAGATTTGGAGAAACCAGTCAGTAATGTGCTGACTGAAATTCCTACTGCATTGCATCAGACATAGCTAAGGAGAGGGCAAACCTTCCAGAAATTGAAACACCCTGTCACATGCCTTTCAAAATCGGGAGGAAAGATTTGTCCCTTGTTCAAGAAGAAAACACTAAATTATCTCAAAACAAGCCAAAACCTCCAACATCACAAGTATTTTAACTTTTGATCTCTATCTCTTCACCCATATGTTATCACATGATAACATGCTACAGAACTACATTACAAATTGCATCCCTCTTTTTATTTTGCTTCCTGTAGCTGCTAGTCTTCTAGGAACATTCTGGTTAAACTGCTTTTTAAGCTCCAGAATCATAGTGAAAAAGCAAAATTCAGTGCAACTATTTGTCTAGATATGTTCATTAACTGTGATGGAAAAAGAAAATGACCCCAAAACAGAAACCAGCTGTATCTAGACACGTATAGCAGCATGTATAATTTTCCATAGCCTTAGGCAAGAAATCTATTCATAGCAAAATTTCTAAGGTGTCAGAGTAACCAGAAATGGATTAACAAGAAGATAATTAGGGACTGATTATGAAAACTTACCAGATGGATATAAAATTAAAGATTGGGGGATTTCTTGGTTTTGAGTTTTTATGTATTTCCCAAATAATCTGTATATTTAACTACAGTCAGCAATTTTATTCTCCCCGTTACCCAGTATAGCCAAGAAGTTACTTAAGTGTTGTTACTGGAATTTCACTCACAAGTTCTTCCTGATTTGATTCAAATGCTTCATCTGGTACCCAGTTCATGCCTTTTGTTCACTAGGTTGTCAAAAGGTTAAAAATCTATCAGTAAATAAGCAGAAGTATTTTTTATTTAGAAGTAGTCGTAGAAGGGATTGTCTTTTCAGTAATGTTTACATTACGAGCAACTACTTTTCTTTGAAACAGTACTCTTTTTGAGAAAAAAAAAGGGTACTCTATATGCTGTCTCATCCATAAAAATTACATTACTGAGATACTATGTTTAGGAGTCTGGGCATATACATGTCAAGAAATTCACTGTGCAAGCTTCCTAGCTGTTTTGTTCTCATTTGCACACAGTGAAAACTCCTTAATGGTTGTACACAGCAAGCAATGCCCGTACCGAAATATTTGCACTACCTGTGATATCTATGAAGTTAGCAAGTGAGAAGGAAAAGACAAAGTTGATATCAACATGTAGACTGAAAATATCCAAGTTTCCTCACAAGACAAGTTCATCATTAATAAAATGTAAGGCATGCAGGGATAAAGTTTTTCTATTAACAAAGCAAATGCTTGTGTAAAGCAAAATAGAAGCAGTGCAAGTTTTCCAAAATGTCCTTTTCCTATGCCATAAACCAGTTCTGGCAGGACAACTCCTGAAAGCTATCCACTCAGTTCACTGCTGCCACACTAAGATTGCAAGTGAGAGTGACGATAGATGTCTTAAAAAAAATAAATCTCACCACTAAAAAAATGAGTTCATTTAGCATAATTTTCTAACCGGCTGTCAAATGGTAACAGCTTCTGGTCATTACTACTAGAGTCAAATCATTGCTCTGGTTTCAAGATCTCTAGTTTTTAATTATTGATTCCCCAGCCTCTCCAATCCCTCCAATTGTCAATTCACGTCAGCTGTAGGTGCTCTTGGTTTATGATGGAGCCGTAATAAATATGTACATTGTGCAAAAAATATTTACCAAAAAAAAAAATCTATACATCCTAAACTCACAGCAGTACTCTGAATATCATCTTAGTGATCCCATCAGATTTTACGTCTCAGGAATACAGAGATCCTTGATAGCTCTACCTAGTCCTCACCCTGCATCCCCAAAACGAAGAGGACTTGATACATGAACAAAGAGAAAGAGAGGGAGAGAGAGAGAAATTTTTGTGTGCTCTCACTAAATAAGTTGTCTGACAGGAAGCAAGGAGAGTTGTAATGCACATATGTACTATTGTGGGAAAACCTATTTGGGTCTATTACAATAAAGAAACAGATGAAGAACAGTCCATCTGTGCAAAAATATGACCCCTGTGATGCTGCCAACATCAGAGTGATCTGCCAAATGATACCATCTGCACAAATTGAAATTCTTCTATGGGCAGATTGAGCTCATGTGCAGATTTAGTAAAACTCTTAAAGGAATACTGTATCCAGAGACTGTCTGCTTTGGAGGTGGGGGAAACTTGCTATCTGCTAATTCTTGTTCTGCTGCATGACAGATTGAGGGTCTGAAGGATGTTGTCTTTTACAGATTGGCGGGGAAAAGGAGCAGGATTGTGAACTTTTCAATTTCTTGGGATCCCTGAGCAGGACAAGTGCATCTTGTTCTCTTTTCCAGCCAGCAAGAATTAGCTCCTTTCTTTGTACCATTTTAAGAGGACTCCTCTTTCTCACCTCAGTGAGGGCAGCTGGAAGACCCTGGTTCAGGGCTGCACTACTACTGCATTGCAAGGACCTTACGGGACTATGATTTGGGATTCCTGATTTTGAGTGCAGCATCTCATCTCATAGAGCTCCTGACCTGCAAAGAAGGAACCTAACACCATAGCACAGCACCTTAATTGATTTCCAACTGTGACCCCATTTCTGTGTGACCTCCCAAAGAGTAGCACAGATGGTTGAATCCATAAGGAATTTAACCACTCCTTTGAGAACAACCACCCTAGAGGGAAGACATCTGTACCCTGGAGCACAACGAGGTTGCCTAAATTCACCAGCACTTTCACAGTTGACCTTATGAGGGAGGTTTCCAAGAAAGCCACCAGAACCAACTGGCAGGATAGAAGCTGTCAGTGTGCTCTGGAAGTAGATTGGGCCCCGTGGCTTGACAAGAGCCTGTGTTGCAGTCACGTAAATATTAATATATAGGTGCAACTGTTTGAGCTGCACAGGAAATGAAGACAGTGAGTCCCCTAAGCCACAGAGAGCGGCCTCGGTCAAGGATCTACTCGCAGATGCCATGAAGTTGAAAAAGAGCCTGATCTAACACAAAGAGCTTAAAGCAGTTGTGAAGCTTTTTACCTGTTGCTGAGACTCCTTGACAATTTCTCTGGACTTAAAATCATATTTTAAAATCTTCATCTGTCCTCTGTTGCTTTTTAAAAAACCAGCACATAAGAGACCAAGTAATTGACTTTGTAGTGAAAACTAAATCTGACCATGCATAAAGCACTTCCAAAAGGTACTAGTGAAATTAGAAAAGGCAAATATATATATTTCCTTTAATCCTCTTTCTGTAAGGCATTTTAGATGTTACTTATACAACAAATAATAATAAATACAGAAATAACTCATGTTAATGATATCCCTGGAAAAATACATAGCATATGCACTTCACTCATGGTAGGCCTTAAACCACTTTCATTCAGTACTATTTCAATGGAAAAAGTTTGGATATCTTAGCAAGAAAGGTGATTTCTTTATGTATTTTCTTCTGGATGCCCTTCTAATACAGGGAAATATCATCATTTTTCTTACCCATAAGCAAAAACTTCTTACCAGTATTTGGTGGTCCTGATCTGAGATCAGGCCTTGTATCCACAAGTATTGATTGATTAAAGCACAATTCCAAAACTGGGCTTAGTCTGCAATGATGAGCACTGAAGTAATCAGCTTGAGGGGTCAAAGTTCTGGAACAGAAATTGTAATATTGAGACAGGTACTTGGGGATCTCCCCTGGGCAACCCAGAGGTGGGTATCCAGTGTAACAAGACTGATGTGGGCAGGTCTTAAACACCATGATTTGCCAGGCACCACGTGCTGTGTGCAGTGCAAACAAAAGACAACCTACTCTCTCCAAATCAGAGCTTCAGTTCTTCCCTTATGAAGACAAAACAGCTTGCTTCTTTTCTCCCTTGGAGAGCACAGCTACTGTAGGATGTGGCCTCACCCTTTTATGTAAATAGATCACTTTTCAAAAATGCAGAAGAGCCACTTTCCCTGTATTCCTCAACCTAAAGGGATTTGCAGCTGCATGTCTCCCAAGAGAATGTTAAAGCTACCCACTATTCTGGAAAGAAGGTACTCTCCCATATTGCGGCAAAAAAGGAGACAGTAAAAGTGCCTTGATGAGTAGGTACCAGGTAGATAGGTTCATCATCAAGGACTGTTTCACATGAAACTGAAGCAGCCTGTGGAGCATCGACTGGAACTTCTTCTCATGCAAACACCCTGATTACAAATTTGTGATCAGTTGCAAAAAAAAAAAAAAGAAAAAAAAGTCAGCTATTCTGTTTGATGAGAGATGTCACCCTCCAAAATGTCCATTCTGAATTTAGCATGTTTCATGTTTTTTCCTTTTTCAGGGTAAGCATTCAAACTATTCAAACATGCTTAAAAAAAAAAAAAAAAAAGCTCTATACTTGTGAGAGACGACTGATTGAAACATGCTGTCAATGGACCAGTTTCCAAGGTGATGGTGACAGCTCTTCCAATAAGTCGCTTTATAACTGGGTTTTGAGGGTGCAGGGAAATATGTATAAATATAGGTATAACAGAATGCCTTCTGTTCAAAATTATTTTTCTTCTTCCAAGAAATGTTTTAAATGTTGACAACCAAGCTGTATCAGAAAACTAATCAGCACATCGACGCCCCAGAGTCAAAATGAAATGCAGACTCCACTTATCTTGAATGGCAGTTGCATAGTGACACTTGTCTTCTGTGAAAAATATTATGGAACAGAACCAAGCCTTGGAAGATTTGGGTTCTTTGTTTTGCCAGTCTTCCTGTGAGACACTAACCAAGATATGAGGCTTATTTTTTGTGGTTTTTTGTTTTGTTTTGTTTTGTTTTGTTTTTTTAGTTATACATCAACTTATTCCTGAGTTATGTGAAGAGTTTAGTTCAGAAAGTGATAAAAATTTGTTGGATGAATAACATCAGCCTGCTGTCTACATTTTGCCATCATACTAATCACTAGGGACACATCTGACTTTAGCTAAAGAATACCTACAGGAAATATCTGTTCACGTATTTTCAACATTAATTATTTTGCTTCCAGTTTGCTACATCGTTTTATTATAACAGAACTCAGACAACTGTGGTCAATCTGCCTGGGATAAATTTCCTTAATTCTTCTCTTGAAGAACTTAACTTTTTAAAAATCAAAATCTATATACAATAATATAACAATATGCTAGACATATGTAAACCACTTAGTAAATTGTGATTTCAACTTTTTTTTTATCAACATACTTTATATTATTCCATCCATCTACACTCTGCATTAAGCAGAGTGTTTACAAAAACACAACAGGAACAGGTTGTTCTCACAAAAACCTGGTGCACTAGAATACAGTAAGATATATCAGAAAGAAAATAGTAAAAAGGAGACTAATAATAATGAAGGTTAATTTTTTATCTAATTTTAGAATTTTCTGCTAATATTACAGGTTTTGATGAAATTCTTTTTTGAGAAAAACAAAACAAATAAACAAAAGTAGGAGGAATTATTTGCCTTAAGCAAGATGATAATTTACCTAAGTATTTTCTACTTTTTTCCAGCTGAGAAGTCTTTCAATTAAGACTGCATAGGTTGTATTATGAGCAAGATACTATCTTTCTCTAAGTATTTTGCACACTGTGGGATATTCCAAGGACAATTCTTGTTCTTTTCTTGCCAAGATATCTTATAAACTGTCAGGTGGCCATTTATTCCACCTAGCTGAAGGTCTGTTTTGAAGGATATTTGATTAGGTTCCCCTGATCAAGATAGAGATCTAACTTTACAAGGAGGATGGTAAGGTCTATTCCCAAGTTAAACGTTCAGAGGTACATGCATTTAACATAGTTCCTTCTCCTATTTCAGATTACAGATAATGTTTCTTCCTCTGTAAGATACAGATCTTACTGCAAGTTCAAGACTGCACCAATCCCATCTGACAACACTGGCTCTTTATGCTATTCTACAAGATTAATTTGCTCATTTTCATAAACCATAAACTCAGTTCTGAAGTTCTGTTATTTAATTGAGTTTAAAATCATTACAGGTAAAGGCATTTCAAACTGTGTGGCGTCAAAACACGAGCAAGAAATGGCCACGAGGTAACTTCATGCCTCAAACAGTTATTCCCATTAGACTTTGAAGAACTACATCATACACAGTTTAGATAGTTTCATCCTTTTTTTTAATTTTATATAAAAAGAAAAGCTTGTGCAGGTATTATAAAAAGCACTATATCAGAGTAGAAAGCCTACAAAATTTAAAAGATTAATCGACCTACAGGAAAGAGATGGATGGCCATTGATTACTGTGCATGCATGTCCAAGATGATAGATGAATGCTGTTGGACCATTGATCTTTGCAAATTAGCCTGCTTTTGGTCAACGAGCACTTGTCTTTGGGACTTCTTCCATTAATAGCTATCCTGAAAGAAAAAAAAAACAATAAAAACCAAAACCCAACATATCTCACTGAGTTTTAAGTCATTACTTTGATCACAGTCTCATTGATACAGCCATAGCACATTGTAATCTTAGAGCTGTTCTGCAAAAAAAGAAAAGATTGCTTCATTTTTTCACAATTCTGTGAAAAGACCCACAAGATTTTTTGTGTTTTCTGCCAGGACCTATGTTCAATCTCCTTCTCCCATATGGTCTTTTTTCCCAATAAAGTTTACATTTACATTTCTAGAACAGGTTAAAAATGTGAGAAACCGTTCAACAAAGATAAAAATGTTTATTGAAGGTTTCTCCTAACTCTCATTCTGATCTTGTACTTTTATACTTGCACAGTGTTAGATCAGTTTTAAATGAACGTTTTTGCTATTCAGCAATAGAAGCAAGATCCAGATCAGCCTATTGAAAACAGATGTGAATTTTCTGCTGACCTTTGTTGTGCTACTGAAGATCTAGGCCAAGTAATCAAGTGCTTTCCTATTCCCTATTCTTTTTCTGAGATCTACTCAGATGATCAGCTGTAATCACTACATGCAGCACGAAATTCAAAATCTGTACATGTAGGTACATCATGGTTTAAAATTGAACAGATATATGAGGAAATAAAGTGTGCCAGTTTTACCACCATCTATGCACAGACACCTTGGAACATGGCTATTGATCATGTCTAGGCTTGTCATTATTCACAGCAAGATCCTCAGCTTCAATTTTCAGAGTTCACTGACATTGTATACTAACTTACAAGTCTTTCAGCCTTGATGTGAACTTTCAAGAAAGACCAATATACACTGTTATTTATGCTGAGGAAAACTTAGCCTGGACGCACACTGGCTTCATGTCCAATGAAGATCATAGAAGTTGCAGGCCAGGTGTCTAAGGAGATATATTCCTGACAACCTGGGAAACGTTTCAGCAAATGTACTGCCTGAGATGTTAATGTTGATAATGAAGAGGGTAAAGTCTAATAGGTAGCAAAATGCTCATTAAATATGATAATTTCATACAGGATTCTTTCCTTACCCCTAGAGGAGGTCTGGTCTGACAGCAAGGGAAGAAATCACTCTAGGAAAGGGGTTGAAACTAAGAAAAGTAACAAGCAGATGAATTTTAATACTAGGCTCTAGATAAGTACCTAAACACACTTGCTTAGCAGCAGATAAGGCAGACTATATGCAAACCTTACTCCTAATGTTATGTATATCATAATTTGTGGTCTAAAACCTACACTTTATGAACAACTGTGCTTCACAGCTCCTACTAAGCAAGATATAATATGTTTACACAGGGGAAAGAAAGCAAAAGGTACCAAAGTTAGAGAGGGTCCTTGCAGGTCTGTCTAAGATTAGAAAAATTCATCCATTTTACCATGCTTGAGGTCATTTCACCATTTCTTGAGAAAGAAAAAATATCTGGCATATCTTGGGAACTTTGTAAATCACTAAAATCCATTCAGTGACTAAACTGATTACCAAATAGAACTGGCCAAAATCAGTTTTCACCTCATGGATAATTGAAATATTTCACTGTTTGTTTGCATCCAGAATTAAAACGAAAAATCTACGTTTTCAAATGATTTACAAAAGGATTTGGTTTCATAGAAGGGCCTCAGAAATGTCAAAATGAAGTTTGACATTGCCAAGCAAGTAAAAATATTTTGTCATTTGCAAACTTCTCTCATTTCACTTAACAGCACAAGAACTTTTGGGAGGGATGAGGGTATGTTCAGCACAGATCTGTTTCCTCCAACAGGGCTGGAGAACTCTGTGATCCACAGTCTATATTGCCAGGTCCATGCTCTCCTTGGTGGATCAGATCCTATTCTGACAACAGGTGTAATGAATGCTCTTTGCCCACCCGACTTAAAAGCTACCCCTTGAGTTCGATCAGGTAAGCAAACCTCAGGTATCATTTTCTGATGCATTTAGGGAAAATTTCCATTTTATGAAAACTGTCTGTCATAATAAAACAATGAAATACTAAACTTCCCAAAGAGTTTTTAAAATATTAGTTTAAGTTTCCTTCCTCTAGTGTTGTTATAAAAACAGTAGGGCTCAAATTATAGGGTGCTTAAGCACCTTTTGTAATACAATTGTAGAACAAGTTGCCACAAGACCAACCCGAACCCTGTGATTGATCTCTTCTATTGAAACCAAACTAAAATATTCCATTTCTTTTCTTTTTTTTCTATGTAGCTGCTCTCACTTCAGTCTGCTACCAGATGCTTATTTTATGTCAGACTGTCATATCCTTTTCGCAAGCATTTTGGTCCCTTTAAAAATGTTTCCACTTAATAATTTCACTTGACCAAGGTGACTTTTTAACATTAGTTCATTGACTAAACTTGTGAAGTTCTAATCAATGCAAGTTCAAAGCCTGTTTTTCATCCAAATCTCTTCTGTTTTCACTGATCTCTTGCTGAGACAGCAATTTAATTCTTTTGGTTATCTCTCGTATATCATATATAACAGGTGTTGTATAAATATTTGTCTGCACTTCCACACCACCATTTTTCTAGTTTTCTAGAGAGCACCGCAGTATTAAATAAAAGACTTCTTGTATTTTGGGTTTTTTTTTTTTGGTTGGGTTTTGTTTGGGATTTTTATTTGGTTGTTTGTTTTAGGTTGGTTTGTTGTTGTTTTTTTTAGCAACATCTATGAACCTGTGATATCCACGTTTGTTATCACAATATAAATCAGATTGGAAGGACGACACCCAGCCCTACACCCTGCTACAAGACTGCACAATATGTCCATAAGCCTGCTTGGCTACCGTTATGGGCAGTATGAAACTCTCATTTCAGTTTGTTCCCACTGTCCTTTGTGCTCCTGATCTATCATTGACATTTATGAATTTTAGGAAAGTTCTTCTGTTCTCTTTTCTTTAACCTATGCACCAGGTTGGCAGTCACTTTGCACATGCACTGCACAAATTCTGCAAGGCATGCTGAGGTTACTCATGTCTGCTCAGAGTTGATGCTCAGGTGTTTCTGGCTGCCACTGTATTAGTAAGGACTACATCTCATTTTGGGTGCTGGAGACTTATTTAGCCCAGCACTCCAGCCTAGAAGGATGTGACAAAGTCCTGATATACTCCTCTGCAGGAACTCTGAGGCCTCAAGCCTTGTGTTACTTAAAAAAAATGTTGCTTTTTAGTTATAAATTATTAGTATAATCCATGTAAAATACTAATTTTTAGTCTTTCTAAGACAATAACCTCACTGAGGTGAAAGTGTCACTTTTTCTGAAGAAACTGCAAGAAGTACCCATTATGAAAAATAGGAAAAATTTCTAGTAGTGATGTAGTAATACAGGTAGCACTTTGGGACCCTCTGTATATTTATATACCTCTCCTCTCATACTAATTTCACCACCCTGCTTCCTCTACGAATGAGGCTGGCATGATACAGAAGGTTCAATCATCCCAAACTGCTCCATGTGTCCTTTCTCTGCCAGTGCCACTGCTTCTCTTCAAACCACAGTGGAGGCACCTGATTTTCTGCCTGTTGAGAATTCTCACACAAACACTGAAAGCATATCTGATAAACATTCAGAATAGGAAAATAAGAAATTTTATGTAACACCACTGTTTTCTTTTCATAGTGCTACATCTCTCCTTGTTATCACCAAACCTACTCTAAAACCAATATAGCCTCCTATGTTTCTATCATGTTCAATTAAAGTACTGATATTTGCTCTTAGTCTTACCTGTAAATGAGGGTAGATTACTAGAATACCTCCTCTCAACCTGTCAGTCCAAGAATCTGTGGTACATGTAGAAAAAACTCCAAAACCTATTGAAATATATCTATGTTTAGCAGTTAAACTCCAAAAGTAATCCCAAGAGGAAGTCTACTGCAATTGTGCTTCCACAGCACATTGTGTTTCCTCAGTGCAGTCACTGTGCTTCTCTTTAGTCCTCTTATGAGCGACATGATATGTGGTTACTCAGAAATCCATTTGTAACTCTGACAGACAAAAATCAAATTCAAGGCATATTATGTCTTTATTTTGCGTGCATAATTTCTTTAACCCAATCACATCTTACACAACATTTAAACCAGACAGCCATGTAGTTTTAAGTCCCTTTGAGTTAAAGCATTTGAATGGTTCCTAAATTCTCTTTGTTAATCAGACAAACATCTCGCACATCTCAGAGTATTTTGTCCCATGGCATATATACCCATCCTCTTCTGAATTGTCAGCTTTGGGTACTTGGGTCTGAAGTAGAGTTATTAAATATGCACTCAACTTTCTGCTTTGCCTTTATTTTTAGTTGAGTCATGCAGCCATTTCATTCATGCTCCCCTTTCTGCTAGGAAGTAGATTTTCATTGTCTGAACTTGTTCCACATTTTCAAGATGTTCAATCAAATAATGAAGCTATTTTCTACATGTGTTTCCTCAGCTATATTGTCCCCTGTGTATCATTATTAAAACTTTGTGTAAAAAGAATTTTCTGAATTTATTCGAAGTTTATGAATAGTTTTGGTCATATACAGTTTTACTTTTCAGACAATTGTTTTTTTATGTAGAATGTTACCATTCCTCCAATTAAAACACCACCATCATCTCCAGTTTTATAAGACCTAACTTCTGTGTTGTTTTGTGCCAAAATATTTCTAGAAGTAATTTTAAGGAGTAACTGTCCCAGATGTCACTATGAAAGCAGTTCTTAAAGCCTTAAGAAATACTTTCACATCTCCAGATGAAAGATTTCGGTAATACATAAGGGAATTCTCTGTATTTCTGTCAACGTATCTAATTTGCTAGAGGATTTGACTCCTGCATCCTCTAAATTTTGTCAGTAAGTGCAAGCATTTTCTTTTATTCTTCTCTGTAAACTCATAAAGATGAAGAACTCTGGACCCTCCCATTCTTCTGGCCAAATACTGTACTCACTCTTCTGAATTTTTAAAGGATATCATACATTGTTTTGCAGCTTCTTCTCCTTTCTGATTTTAATTTAAGGAATATATTTGTAGCACGTGCTACAGAGAGGAATAAATACAGTTGAAAAGAGGGTATGTTAACTGGAGACTTTTTATCCATGTAGGCATATTTGGAAAAATTCTCAACATTATTTCTGGGGGACAAAAAAAAGAAAGGGGGAAGGGGAAAGGGAACATTTTAATCCTTTTTGTTTAATACAGGAACATTTTACTGAATATTAGAATATTCCCCTTCTGAGGAAAAAGAAAAAAAAAGAAAAAAAATGAGAAAAACTCTTTCAGATTCCCCCAGGGTTTCTCAGTCTGGCTCATTCTCCTACTGTGAACTTTTGTGGCTTACATGACTGTGGTCCATCCTGGGAGATGCAGCTTTATTGAAGACCCTGTCAAGGAGCAAGAGCAGGAAGCATTGAAACAACAGTTCCTTGGCCCTTGGCCATATCTTGGAGTATATTTATCATCCCAGGCCTACGTAGAATCTCTGGGTACTACTGAAGTCAAAACAGCTTTAAATGGAATTGAACATGTTCAGTTTGTAGCAGCTATATACTGTCCTGAGCATTTGATTGGGTTGGAATGGTAAATTATGATTCCTTTGAGATGACAGATGTTAAGAAGTGGGTTTTTCACACTGCTGTGCACATGTTGTTGTGAAGAAAAAGATAATTATTATTCTGACATTGTTATCATAATAATCCATATGAAAACTTTTCTTTTTCCCACCCAAGCCAGTCACAGGTGACTTGATGGCCTGTTTGATGTGTGCTAGTACTTATTCATTTCACCAGAAATGAACCTGCTAAGGTGTTTCATGTAGGTATGTAGTTTTTAAGTTTGTAAAATAAGATGCTGCCTGAAATGTATTTTTCATGTGTTCCCCACTCAGTCAAATTTACTGAAAACAAACATCATCACAATGACAAGATCAGCACACTTGAAACATATCTTTACATATCCAAGGAAATAACCTAATGCTTGTCCATTCTTCTTTAATATGATCCAGAAGTGAAGTCTGTCTTTCAAGGCACTGCCTATGAAGAGGGTATGTCCTGACTGGTGTCCATTGACTAAAATGTGTGCAAGCTTGAACTTTGAGGCAAGGAGTACATCTGTTAAATACAAAAAAGAAGGCTGTTTACCCGCCATGGACATTGTTGCAACCTGGTTTATATGTTAAAGAATCTCACAGTTTTCTGCCAAAACTGAGGCTGTTTTCCATTCTAAAAATAAATAAACAAATCTCATCTCTTCCATATAATGCAGGCAGGAGATATTAGCCCTCTCAACACCTACTGGGTATGGCTTACAGAAGACCTGACCAGCATAGCAGCTTCATCATGGCCAAGGCTGCACAAGTGCATGTGAAGATACAGTGCTACCCTTCATTGGAGAAGTTACAGGGCAGTTTGTGTTTTCTTTGGGCAAAAGAAAGGCCCTATACTGCTTACCTGCCCTGCTTCAGGTTTTCTAAAAGGTTCTGGATGCTTTCTCCACAATAGTTGCACTGCTGAGACCCTGGAATCCTTCAAGCAGAGGTGAGACAGGAGTGCTGTTCCTCAGCCCCAAGGAGAGCAGTTTACAAAAGATGATCCCCAAAAGCTCCAGCACCAGGTTACCTCATTCCTGCTTCAGTAGGTACCACCCTTGAATATGCCTCTCTGTGCTAAATGTAAGTAGTGTTGGTAACCTCTTCTTATCAGCCAGACTTTTTGTCAAATTTCAGAGTATTCACATTTTCATGAATTCCTTTTTATTTAGCCTGAAAAAAAAAAAAAAAAGACATTTCTCAACTCCTGCACAAAAAACTGCTGAAACGAAAGGCCTGTTACCCACCAGAAATAACCAACTACCTGAAGTATCTTTAAGCATCTGACTGCAAAACGGGTTCATACTGAAAGATCCTGTGAGTATAAATGGCTCTTTTGTGGCCTGACAGGCAAGGACTCCCAGAAAACCCCAGCAGTTGCCTCTCCTCCCTACACATGTGAGATCTCAGGAAACCTAATGAGCCTCTGTTGCTTCCCAGTGCTGCCCATTAACACAGCTAATGGTTAATGAAGCCTTGCTGCAGCTTAACTCTGCTTCTCCTGGGTTCTGCTGCCCCAGGGAGTGGGGTGTTCCACCACGAACCTTTCACAAAATCACACAGTTCCCATATAGGGTGTGAAGGGAATTCAGGCTCCATGGTGACTGAGGAGAAATTGTGCTGCTCCAAATGTATTACAATGCACCCCAAAACACAAGTCTGCTTGAGGTGATCCTGAATAGACAGTCTAAGCTTTAGATAAACACATACCTGTATGAAGTAGGATGGAGAAACTGAAAACAGAGCTGTTAGGAAAGGAAATGCATTCAAACTCAGCAATGTATATCCCTTGCCTGAAATATACTTTTGTCATTGTCTCAGTCTTAGTAGCAATGAATCTGTTTCAGGTACATGCCTTAAACTGCTGTAAGCTTTTGTAACACCTTATAAAGATGTGTTCTCAAATCTCAAAGGGTTGTATAAAAATTGCTTTGTTTCATACTCTAATTTCAGACATATGTTTGATAAACTGTTGATTAATTAGTTTCCTGATCACATCCAGAAGTGTATTTGTTTATATGACTACAGTTTGGTATAAAACAAATTATTATTCTGATTCTTCCAGTCTGTAGCAACAGTCACAGCTTCAGGTTTTGTCTTTTTTTCTTTACCCCCCTTAGTTCTTTCTATTACAACAAACAACATGTAGTCAGGATGAGAACTGCAGACAGAAGACTGCAAGCCCTGGGTTCTTTAGGGACTCTACTGAAGGTACAGGCAAACCAGACAAATTCCATAAGTGTAGGTTTTAGATGGACCCCAAGTTAGATTTGTTCTTCATAGAGAAGTGAAAAAACTGCAAGTGGCCATTAAATCCAAAGCCCTGTCGATGACTCACAGGATCCATTTCCTTAAGATATAAGCCAAGGACTGGCCAACCTTCCTCTTGGAGCATGATCTTATGCACTGGGTCAGCAGACAGCCTAGGAGAGCATTATTGACTCTCTTCCACTCCCTCCAAATGCCCTTGATAGCAGACTTCGGGCAAAATGCCCTGTCCTTTGTTTTTCAATGAAAGCAGACACAGATGACTCCCCTGTGGCTAAGATCCCCATAAATATAGACACCTCTCGGTCAAGAGAATTAGATGTGAATTTCCTTCCTGTGGGTGAACCCTGGAAATAATAACAATACCCTGGAAAAACAAAACAGATTGTAGCACCTTTAATTATGTTTTGCTTGCCCTCAGTAATCACCAGCAAGGCAGAGCTCTTCATATGCATGATTAATGTGGTAATTTAACAAGTGATCTATAGCAAAGGCACAACAAGTAGAGGTTTTGTTTGTTGGTAAGTAGGCATGCACCTGCCTACCAACAAACAGCACACCCTGATCTACAGGAAGATGGCCTGATATGAACATTGCTCTGACCTGATCTTTTAAAATATTTATGCATGTACTGTAGTCCCTCATGAACCTCCACAATATTTAATTGGAGACACATAGTCCTACTACTGGTCTCTCACTGCAGTAAATATTTAATCACAGAGGGAAGTGTGCCTTTGCAAGAGGAAGCATCAGTCACTGACTCTTAAAAACAGCACAAAGGGCACTATTACCTGGAAGAAGTATTTTACTCTGTAGTCTAGAAGTCAAGAAAGGTCCATCTAATTATTTCTGCAGTGAAATAGCAGTCTCTCTTTGTGAGTTTGACATTTATCCCCTCTTCTCTGGAAAAAAAATTAATTGAACACAGAATTATAGCTTTTCCTGGCTAGTTTATTACTAGATTTTGTAGCAGGATCCATGGTGCTTGATTAAGTGGCCAGCAACATTTAATTTGTTTTCTAAGACACTGTACAGGCACTGTACTGACAGTACAGGTTCTGGGACTGCCCAAAAATTCTCATGCCAGATCATCCTGAGAGAGTTGCCTCTCTCAGGACAGAGTTTTTAATAATCACTCAGAAAGTATGAGAATGTGTTTAAAATAATTCAGAATAAGGTTTGACTGAATCAAACAGGTGATGAAGAATTAATGGCAAAAAGACATCTGCTTTTATAAGTGACAAATTTGCACTAATTCTTGCAAGGTTGTTAGCAGAAAGGGGGATAGATAACTACAATCTGGGAATATGAGGGCTAAATACAACTTGATATACACAGTAAACAAAATGATGATTTGAGTAGGCATTAGGAAGTAAATCTCAGAAAAAAAACATATTGAGGAATGTATCAGGAAAGTAATGTATCAGAATGAGGAAAATGGAGTAGAATGTGATTATTTTGAACTCAGAACAAGTTTAGTGGAGCATAATATACTCATTCTGCTAGAGGTCTAGATTGTTCCATGAATTTAACTGTTGAATGATGGGCAGACCAACATCTCTAATATAAAAAAATAAAATTAAAAATGCTTTTGTTTGAGTCTTAGTACTTAGGGGTTTTTTCTAACTGGGATGTATACCTGAAATGCAAAATTACATAGGACAATTAAAGGATACTACTATTAAATCACTGCTTCTTTTGGTTCTGAATTATGTTTCAATTCATTAGTCAGAGACTATCTTGCATTATTCTCTAGTTTAAATTTTCAGACTGTGGCTTTCACTGGAGTTGATGACATAAGTTTTTCTTAATTATACTGGAATAAATCAAAAGTAATAATGCAGCAATCTGTGGAATTGCTCTGGGTATACAACAACTTAATTGGAAACAGAATTTGAATCACTAATTCAATGTTCTTTTTTTTTTTTACTGCCTTGCGTGTATGTGTCGCACTACATTAATTTTATATGAGGAATATTCTAGAAATACAAACCTACCTAATTATTATTTTTCTTTTTTTGCCTGACAAATGCGTATTTGTTGCAATATAGATCATTTATGTAAAAATATTTTCTGAGAAAGTTACACTAGGGTTAAAGTAATTTCAGGATGATATTACAATGAAAGGGGTGTAAATGTTTCTGATCTGAGGGCACCTTTTTTTTTCTTAATTTCAGCTAATGAAATAAATCTAAATCCTTAAGCCAAGCTTGAGGAGGAGACAGCACATAAGGATTCTAAACAAGTATTGATGGAGATAGTAGCAGACATCAAAATGTCAATATAGTGGGTTTTTTTGCAACAAATAGTTTCCTAAAAAATGTCCAGATGCTGAAGTTCAGGTAAATCCACACCCACAAGTCATTTAGTCAATTAGTAAAACTGCCAGTGCCACACACAAGATTTTCCTTCTACTTAAATCTGTGTTTTGCAATAGATTTGTAATGAAAACCTAATAAAAAAAAAGCATCTCTACAGAGAGAAATTTGGTGAATAAGGGATAGACCACACACAGGCATATATAATTTCCATTTTCCGATAGTGATAAGATGCAATTTGTGGTCTTCAGTGACAAAAGACCAAGACTTTGCTTATTTTGTTATATGTTTAAAGCATTGGACCAAGTGAGTTGGGAAGATTGTTATCAGACATCTGGCAAAGACTGTACATTGTAATCTGGGCATGTATGTTATTTTGATGTTTCAGGTTTGACACTTCCCCTACTATCAAAATGTATCAAATCCGACAGATGCAAGTCAACAGCTGGGTGTCCACACATACAGCTTCCTTACTTAGTTCAAAGGCAGATTTCCATTTCTGCAATCTGTGGCGGTCAACCCGGAAATGAGAAACTGCAAATAAAAATTTTTCCGTGAGAATTTTTTTACAAAATTTTTTATTTCCCTGGGAAAAAAAAAACATGTCAGTGCAAAACTTCCATCTCCAGACCGTTCAGAACATTCCTATGAATGTATTTTTCATGATTGCCTGAGAAGTCTTCTTCACTGGTATTTTTCCATGGGCTCTCTCCAGCTGCCAATACCAAGCTTGGCAAGATAAGATTCTCCTAAGTTGTTGCACGGCCCAGCCAGCCTGATTAGGTTGATTAGGAGGTCTGGAGCCTGGGACATATTAACAATGCTTAATCTCATGACACTCTATATGCCAAGGCAGCACGAAAAAACAAGGCACCTTTGGATGCTGTTTATACCAAAATAATAAACACACATAGATAAAACAAAAATTTTAAAGTCCCAGGCCCATAGACAAAAATCTGAAATTTGAACACCTGGTGAAACTGTTTGCAATATGCCAGAACAAGTCCCATGACCCATAAGACTACACCTCAAGTTTGAGAGCTCATTAGGGTAGGCAATTAAGGAACCCTGAGATTCTCTAAGGCTGAGGTTGTGACTGCAGAGCCCACACGGGAGCATGGGACAGATGCATCCTCCTGACATATTAGATTCATCCAGAAAGACACTTAGGACACAACTACTGCTTCTCTTGCAAAAAGGTCTATAGTTATGACAGACCAGGGACAGCCCCAAGAGCCTAGATGTGGTCACCAAACACTTCACAGACTGTGTGTACTTCCAAACACCTCTCCTGCCATGATAGGGGGAAGTTGGTTGTCTTACATGGGTTTCCCTTTAGGAATACTACATTTGCCATGCATAGCAGTAGGTAGTTATTTGGAGTCTCAAATTTCACCCTGGTAGGCCTAGGATTAAATAGATATAGCCACAGTAGAATCATCTAGTTTGAACATGACCAATGCAAGCCAATGCAAGTAGAGGTTCCTGGGTGTGTGTCTTCATATACAGACACCAAAGCACAGACAGACTTATACGATAAAAGTGTCGCTTGGGAATTTGCCTGTGACCTTTCAGTGATATATCTGGACAAGGAATCTCATCAGTGCCTTTGCCCACTGCCTCAGCAAGAAACCAAATAGAAACACTCTACCAGGGTAGGGTCAAGAACACTGAGCAAACTGTGGGCTCACACTGTCCCTAGGTGGTGGTTGGAACCACTAACACAGTCCCACCAAAACCTCACACATAGATTGCTTCCCAGAAGTGTCAAGCTTATCTGCAGCATCCAGCAGTTCTTATACAGGTTACTCCCAAAGGAGTCATCTTAAATCCAAAAATCCTCTTGGATCTATCATCCTTAACAATAAAAAGCACATTAAAAAGTGAGATTAAAAGCCATAATAAATCTCTAATTATAAGGTAAAAAAGACAAGAAGTTGTTAAAATTGAAAATTTTTTTCTTTCTTTTTTTCTTTTTTTTTTTTAACATGACAGCATAATAGCAATATACCAGCACTGTTAGTTTGAAGGGCTGTCCCAGCTTAGAATAAGAAAGTAAATCTTCGTGTGCATTTTAATATGAATGCAGCAATTAAAGTTTTCTCTTACAAGAAAGAGTATTTTTTCTCATAATCTTTGTGTGTACTTTAATGAAATATAGCATCTCATATTTGAAAAGTGTTGGCCAAGACAAAAATCTGAAATGGTTGGGTTTCTGGTACCTATGACTACAAATGCCTATTCAGGCTAAATGAAAAGAGAGTTTTTCAGATGTTTCAGATATACATATGGGGAATGGATGTTCCCCAAAAGGGACAACCTTTCCACAAACATGTAGAAATTTTGATGTCCTTGGTTGAAATGTGAAGAAAGAGGTTCTTTTTTTTTTTTTATGATTTCTCAGAGGAACAAAGCCCTGACTCAGTCATTTTAGTTCAATCATTAAGAAATAATAATAACAGGGTTTCATCTCTTTGACAATAATCCATTTTTAGACAAGCTATTAATTGAAAATGTATTAAGTATTACTTTCAGTTATCAGTCCATTGTTTTAGTGTAGTATTACATTAGAATGACTTCAAAAGAGTAATATGTATGTTACTTCAATATAGTAATAGATATACATATATAATTTATAGATAAAAATAGATATATAAAATAGAAAACAATTCAATTTAATCATTCTTTAGCAAATTGCAGTGAAAGGGAACTGAAATTAGGATGTCTTCTGGTAGGAGGTGAATCTTTAGTAGAGTTTTGTTTTCATGGGTAGTTATCAAATACTGTTTTACAGCAGTGAAAGCAACTTGTGCACTGATCCTTAAGAGCTGTTGTGGAATCCCCAGAACATAACCTACATATTTGTAGCTGAGATCTTCAGGTACAAGCAGTAGGAGGAGAGATAAGAAAGAATATGACAGCTCTCAATAAGTAGTCTGCACAGCTGTGAAACTAGGAGTCAGATTAGAAGACAGAAGGGAGAAGAAATTAGAGAGAACTGTGAAAGTAGGAGAAAAGTAGAAAGAAATTCCATCCGAAGACCACGTGAGAGGGTAAAAAAGAAGGTTTCATGGTGAAGATAAAAGATCTTCTTAACAGTCAAATAAATCAATGAGAGGTTGATATCTTCCGAGGAGAGGTTGATGTGGCAGGCTGACCAAAGCTTCAGCAGAAGGGTGGCTGCCCATAGCAGGTGTGCAACACACAGTCAGTGCAAGGTCAACCAGCATTATGCTAAATTCATGCAGTGCAGCAGTGGTAACTGCCCTTAGCAGTTCTCTTCCATTGAAGAGAAGGATCATTAAATCTTAAAGGAATTATTGTTGCTTTAATTATTATTGGAAGCTAGGGAAAGAATCACCAAATTCAACTTTTTTTCCCATATCTTCGAGTCAAAACTGTTGCCTACTTGCCCACCTGTTGACAAGCAGGTACATTTAAATAAAACCCGACATTGGTGTGGTTCTGTTGAGCCTTTTTCAAAGGCACTAAATTTTTTTGGACAAAGAAGATCCTAGGGAATACAGACAGGGACAGAAACACAGTTTGCATTTAAGCCAAAAGTGTTTGTTTGGTCATATTTCTTGACTACATTTGATTCAACACCCTATTTGAAAGAATGCTGCCAAGCTTTGCACAGCCAAAATGGGACTTACCCTTCTTTGGTTAATTTTAGGGATAAATTTTTAAATACTCTCAGTTTCTTATTACTGCTTGCTTCTGCTGCTAATAGAAAGCTCAGAGCCAAGTAAATCAAAGTATCCAGATGGAGGAGAAAAACAATTCACTCAAGAAAAGGAGTTCAGCTTCAGTTTTCCCAAGAAGCTTTTATGAACCTTAAGGAACAGAATGTTTATGAAAAATGTCTCATCAGTGTCCTTTTAAATGTGCCACACATATGTAACATATACAAAAATGTTAGAAGGGAAATGAAGTTCCTGTAGATACTCCATGTCATCTGGGCATTTGGAAGCCACCCATGCTCCAGTTTCAGAGTACTCGGCAATACCTATAAGCCCAGAAAGGATCTATTATAAGAAAGGTTTCTATCTGCCATGTATAGGGGAGAAACACATTGAGTTGAATATGTTTGGTCTGGGAAATCTGTTTTTGCCCATTAAGCAGAGCTCTCTTTACACATTAATAGAAAGATGAACGTAATGTTCATTGCCTCATGTGGTTTTGTGTGTCCCAGGAATACTACTACTACAGTCTACAACTACAGGACTCCATCTGGCTGCTCAATTGGAGCCCAACGTGACAACTAATTGTTATGCAAAAACAATTGATTAGATTTTTATGTCCCTCAACAAGCTGACTCAATTACAATGAGTATAATTTTTCTTTTATTTTTTTTTTCTTTTTCCTTTATAGCTTATAGTTCATTTTATTGTTTTCCAGATCTGGCACTGAAGTCTGTGGACTATCAAACGCCCTTGCCAAGAGGAAGCTATACCACTCTGGGAGCTCGATGTGCTGTGAAGGGCTTCTGGGAGGCTTAGCAGTAACTTTGCCAAAGCACAGTTGATTATGCAGCATTCAGACAGAATTTCTGAGTAGTCTTGTTAACCCCCTTTCCAAAATAATCGGGAGATGAATATTAAAAATGAATTTAAGCTACTAACTGTTCATCTGTTTACATCTTCTGAGAGTCTGCTCTTCCACTTTTAAAGCTCTGTTTTAGAGATGGAGTGGGCCAAACCCTTGACAGTACTGGTCTTCCTCATTTTGGACAGACTAGCAACAAGGTCTAGGGGAAAGAGGCTATCAGGACCTGTCACACTCAGAATCCAGACTGCCCTCTCATCTTCTGGAAGAATTGCTTTCCAGTGAAGTTCTTCAAATTTCTATTGACGTTCTGAGAGAAGAATTAGGGCCTCAGAGATGGATTTTTCCTCAGCATTATAGTGATTTCCAATAAGCCAAAGAGCAAATAAAGCTCCTTCTCCCCTGCGTATCCTGCATCTGGGAGTAACATCCTTGTGTTTACAAAGATTTGAGACTGCTATACTTATTTTCCCAATGTGTAGGAGGTGTGTATATACAAAAACATCATCAAGAGTGCACTTTACCTGCTCAGGCCACTGACGTTCATCCAGATGATGAGCATCCTCCAGGATGCTCCTCTGTGTTTGAAGGCTACTTTTAAGTATCATCAATGCAATTGAGCTGATTTCTCTGCAATGAACCTTGCCGCCACCACCAGCACTCACAAATTCCAAAAGGTGCCTGCCTCTTTGGCCTCCTCACTGAATTCTCTTGAAATACAGCCAGACTTGCCAAGTCCTGCAGCTCCATGACTAAACACCACACAATTTTAGGTCAGCAAAGGACTTTCTTTGTCAGTTGGTGCTGAAGTTCACTGGCTTATTCAAATCCTTGATTCATGGGTTCATAAGAAAGAGCAGTTAATGTACCTGTCTGGATGCAGGAAAGTTCACCAAAGCATCTGGGAAGAGGAGAAGAAATTGAAATATTTTCATGTTCAACAATTAAGTGTTTTTCTCGGTCAGCATTCTAACATGAAAATTAAACATTATGAGTTTCTCAGAAAAACCCCAAACAATTCAAATCATTGTGGCTTTTTTGTTTGTTCATTTGTTTGTTTTTGTTTTGGTTTGGTTTGGTTTTTTGTTTTGGTTTGGGGGTTTTTTGTTTGGTTTTTGTTGGATTGTAGGTTTATTTTTTTTTCCTTCAAGGGAAAGTAAGGGCAGGGGACCTCAAGGCAGAGTTAATTTTTCAGGAGACTAGACTTCACTCAACACTTAGCTCTTTACCTGTGAACGAGTATTGTGTAACTGGGACACTGGAGAGGGAATCACAGCACTAGAAGCTTTATACAGATGAACTGGCCATAACCTCTGCTAAAAGCCAGAAGTTTCTTAAAAAGTCAGCTCTGTAAAGAGCTTAACTCTTTGCAATGCTTTGAAAGATTGGAATAACTACTGTTTCATGCCTGCCTTAGGCAGTAGCACAAAGATGATAAATACCAGTACATTGCGATTTTTATAAAGCATAGTTTCTTCTTGCTTTTGTAAGTGAGGCCAATAAATTAAGGCCCATAGTCTATCCTGCCCAGCCAGTGTTATTAGACTTGTTCCACTGGGAGGGAGTCCCAAAGGTTTCAGTCCAACATGAAATTATTCAAGCTGCACCCCTCTTTTTTTCCAAGTAACCTTTAATACTGAGTCACACCAGCAGGCCATATTAGCAACATCAGTCCTGCTGGCCCATAGCCCCACACCACCTCCCAGGTGAGAAAAAAAGCAGCAACTGAGAATTTATTTTGAACAATTTAAAACATGCAGCATAAAGAAGAACTCAGACTTGGGAACAAAATAGATTTCTCTTGAAGAAACTGAAAAAAGGTATTTCCACACTACTAAAATCAAGCTACTAAAATCAAGCAGTGTTTAGTACAAAGCAGCTCAGCTGCCTCTCAGTTGAAGAGAGGGGCTAGTGTCTGCCATCTCAAGGTTAAGTAATGAATGAATGTATGCATCTTTTTCTCTCAGAAGTGACAGGTGAAAAGAAGGTAATTTGCTCTTCTTCTTACATGAGTCTTTGCACACTTTGGAGCACAGACAAGGAGGACTGTTGCTTGATCAAAATCCTTGACTTCCACAAAGCCAGGGGGAATTTCAACTAGTGCTAGAGCTGTGTAACTAGTCTATGTCAATGGATAAAGAGCCCAGCAATAAAATGGACTCAGGTCTCACATACTTAGGAAAGCTGACACAGGGTGATTGCTATTTGGAAGTGCAAATACTCACTGAAGTATACACCACATTACTGTTCTCAGCAGCAATGTTCTTCAGCTTTAATAATGCTGTCAAAGCACTAATTTTACCAAAGGTTAGAGGGGTAACACTACCAGCATCACAACCTTTCACAAATAGTAATACCCTTCAAACCGGAGTGTTTTGTTGCAGAACACAGTTGAAATTTAATTTTTCCACCATATGAAATATTGAAATACTTAAGTAATAACATTCAGCAACATCATCTGCCGTCTGATAGTGCACAGAAACTGGGCAATTATGTTTCGCCTCGGGTGGCTAATAGGCCTATTTCAAATTTCAGGCATTATCAGATAATAACACTGCCTGCATCTGAGTATGTTATTATAATTATTAGCTGTAAAGAAAGGGAGGGGGACATGCAAACAGGGAGGGACAAGAATTGTTTTTAATTATTTAATTTTGAAGTTATATAAGTTTATTTTTCCTCATGAGTTAATATTCAGAGACCAAGTGCTGGCACTGCTGCAGATTTAACTCAGTTCAAACTGTTTTGTTTTCACGTTCATAAAAACCTTATCATTGCTATTTGGAATAAGTAGGTCTCAGAGCAGTGAGACTTGCCTAGAAACATTACATGTGAGTGAAAATGGTTATGACAACAGAAACTTTAAGGAAGATTTCACTCGAATCCAGGGTTTTTTCTGCCATCACACTAAAAACTGTGATCAGTGTTTCAGTTTCATTGCTCTATTTTAATTATTTTGCTTTCAAACTCTTTTTAGGATGTGGATATTAATGAACAGAATGATGAGACAGAGCCTAGATGAAATATCCTTCATATATTCATAAATGCCAAAATTTAGGGCCACAAATGTATACAAGTTTGGAAAGTGGAGAAATGGCCTTTGGGAATAGGTGCCCTTAGTCCAAGTGGCACTGGAAGCCAGTGTTTTCTTTTCTGTCCTGGGTAAAAATATATAAAGGCAAAACATAGTTATTTTGACAAATTTCATATCCTCCATTTCTGTACCCATACCAAAAATGACATAGCATCAAAGTGAAACACAGTATTAGGCTTTTTAGATCTATAGCTTCTTCAGTGCATGGGAGGATTATTAAATATATATCTTCCCAGAGAAAGGAACAGAAAATCCAAAAGATATAGAATATTTAGGAAATGAAGTTATGTAATGCAAAAATTAATATTAAGTCATATAGAGGTCTCCACTTTTCTCCATTGGCTCTGGTTCTGTGATATTGGTATTCTTCAAAACTCAAGGCTCTGAGACAACATGAAACATGCTTTTAATAATTGCTTTATTTTAAAAGTAGTTCTCTAGCATTCTGTAGGAAAAGCTTCAGAAATAGTGATATAAATTTACGCTTTAGACCCAAACACAAGATAGAATAAAAAGGTTAACTAATGACTTAAAACCTTTTTCATTATTTCATATGAGACTGCCCTTTCCAGTCCTCAAAGGTCATTCAGTGCACAAAAAAACTAAATACATGAGAGTTGAGTGCTGTGTAAAAAACACCTTTAATGGACTTCCATGAAAAACAGAGAATAAGAAGTAAAGGCAGTTAAAACCATATATTTGTCTAATCACTCAGAGGCAAATAGTCCTCCATTTGAACAGCTACCATGAATCACTTCAAGCCACCAGCATCATGCCTGGTCCAGTCCCACCAGCATTCCAACCACATCAGAAGCCAACTTCTCATCTCTTACACCATCATACATCTGTGTCTGTGGATATGCTAGAAACAACTGCGTCCTTCCAAAAAATGGTAAACTTAAAAATTCAGTTTTTACAGATGTCTGTTTCTCTACGCATAGTGCAATTATCTCATGAATGATATTTTACAACTAGAAAAGCAAGAAAAATCTTCTGCCCTCTGCAGTGTTAAAAGGTGACTGTGAAAGAAGAGTTGTTTCAGGGAACTCACAGCAATGGACAGCCAGGCACTTCTCCGGATCACTCCAAAGCAGAGCTGCTCTACCTCCTTAAAGGGGAGTTTTGGCTAAAACAAAACACTTCATGTTTTTCCATTAGCTAATCTTAAATACATATGTGGATTTAGTTGTAAGGGATAAGGTGGATACATTGCAAGAAGGTCTCTGCCTCAACAGCAGTGGATTTGATGAAGAACAGGTTTCCCTTTTGAACTTTTGTGAGCTTTCACAAAACAGCCTTGCCAGCACTCATGTAGCCAGTGCCAGCATTTGCAGCTTCTCTGGTCCTATGTTCCAGGAAACTGGGTAGTTGTCTCCAGTGCTTTGCTCCTCAGCTGCCTGCAAGATTTCACAACATGGCCAGCCCAACCTGTGTAGCCAGACCATGTGCAATGCAAGGAAATTGGTAAAGGGGAGAATTGATTCTGCCACATGTCAACAGGAGACTGAGCAGCAAACATATGCTTTGGTTAGGCTTGTAAAAACGGAGACCATCGGTAACAGACAGACAGAGCTAAGCTGAAAAACATACTGAAATGTGATCTCCAGCATAAGGGTTCTGAGATGTAACCACCAGGAGGCAAAGGCACCCTGTTTTCCCTGAGTCTACACGGGCAGAGTTTGTGCATAGCAATCATGACCCTGACACAGCACCTGAGAATCAAAATGGGAGTGATGTTTGTGGTTACAAGTTGACTTTATGACCTTTTTTAACCACCGGGGAATTTTTCAGAAAGTTATTTTCTCAGGGCCACACCATGGAATTTTTCAGCATGATGTATGTACTTAATGTTTCAGCCTTTCCAGTGCCACACAAGAGGTAATTGGAAAGGACATGAAAATTTCCATTACTGTAGAGCAGTGTATCTCAGCAATTTTTTTTTCAAAGTACATTATTGATATGATATTTAGCAAATTCTGAATGGCAAATTACTTTCTAGTTTGCAAACACTGAATATATTGAGCACTAAGATATTCAACCCTTATTGCTCTCAAATAGAAGTAGATCACATCACATATTTAAAACAAACAAACAAACCAACCCAAAAGCAGAAATAAAACTGTTTACTCTAGTGAAACAAATCTCTTAGCTGTGGAAATCTTCCTCTCTCTCTCTCACTCTCCTCCTCCCCCATATTTTGAAATGGCATTGGCCCAAAATACAGTAATCCAGTTTGTTCAGTGACCAAATACTCTCTCACGCCTGAAGGATCAACTCGAGATGCCGCACAGCGAGAATCAATTCATGAAGCTGACATACGAGCACCCTCTGAAGGCTGCAGTACCTGGGGTGCCTGAAATGCCATTATTCTCCCTGCAAGCGGCGAATCTCAAGAGGTGGAATCGCTTTTTCCCTGGCCTGTTTTCAATGGCAACATGTCAGGTTTTAATTGCTTAAAAGGGTCTTAAATTTAAAATGCTTTTTCCCAGGTTCTTGGATAATTTAAATCCTTGACTAGTTCATTAAAAGGCCATTTGCGATGAGGGGGGCTGGCGCATCTCTCACTTAGCACGCTCAGTTGAGCTAGGAATAGAAGCAAATAAATGGCAACTGTGCTTCCTGACACTGAGCATGAGCGTTTGAGGGCACTCCCAGCAGTGGCAGAGGGTCAGATATACTGTGGTTAAAGGGCTCCATTCTTCCTTGAACAAACATATAAGGTGAAATCCTGGCTTTAGTGAAGTCAGTAGCAAAATTCTCCAAGCTTTCAATGCGACCAGATTTTTCTCTCTATTAGTTCCAGGGTTCCTACAGTGTGGAGCCCTTGAAGGTGCAGTGTAAATAGATAGCTGATCCATAAGGGTCCAATGTAGCTAATTGGAAAATGTAAACCAAATAGACCAACGACATGCAGTAGATGTATGCTTTGGCTCAATGCCTTCCTCAGGGTTTTGCATTTTCATTCTGTGTTCTGTTTGTGTCTGTGTATTACTTTAAAATGGTATAGTATTAGATTAGACCCACTAGTGGAAACCTGATTTAAAGAAGCATTCAGGAGACCTGTAAAAGTCAGTTTCCCGATGATTGGAAATGGCCCTATAACAAAAATGGAAAAGATGCATTCTCAAGATATTTGGAATTGTCTTTGAGAAAGAGCAATAACTGAGAGAAGTAGGAATAGCCTCTCATACAGGTTTTGCTTTCTATGCAAGAATACTCTAAGAACTTAATATTTTTTAAATTTGGAAAATATTAACATTTTCCAAAGTTTTGGATAAGGTAGTCAGGAATATATAATTAGAAAATTTCAGATCACGTTTAATGACTACATGTATGCACATGTGTAGATGGTATTCATAGACACTGCAATCGCTATTCATATACACATAAACAGCAATAATGTACATATGTACAAAGAAATAATGACACTTATAATGCAGCCACCTGCATTGTTCTCACCTGAATGCACATGCACTGTGCAGACCCTCCTTTTCAAATCTTACAGACCCCGACCACGAATATTTCACCAGCCAGGACTGCTTGCAAAATTCTAGTTCTAAACATCAATCACTTTATTAATAAATTTACTTGGCACTTTCATAACCTCTTTTGGGTAACTGATACCTTCTGGATGCTGAGAGTTTTTCCTTACAAAAAAGCCATACATTTGTGGTATCACAGTTTCTTGCCAAAAGCTTGGTACTATGGAGTGCTGAAAAGTTTTGCTCTGCAGTGCAGCCTAATCTGGTGCTATACAAATGTAAGATGCTGCTGATACCTCTAATGAATTTTTCAGATATTCTAATTTTGGCTCTTAGGTAGCTGGAAAACTAAATCTGGGTGGAAGTTGCAGCTTACCAGAAGAGTCCAATGGTGAAGCATAGCTGTTAATTTCCAAATGTCAAGGTATTTTTATTTTCCCGATGTAGTTCTTTCCATCACAATTTAAAGTAAGCTTCTTGATTAACTTTTTACACATTTCCCAAAGAGTTCGAAAAAGGAAGTGTGTCCTTTTAACTGTACTGTTTTTTTAAAAATCTATCTGCTTCCTTCTCTCCTCCTTTGAAATCTTTTTCCACCTTCGAAATCCTATTCAACAGAAGCAACCTCTTTCTGCTTTCTGTTTTTCTGTGACAGGTAAAGTCTCCAGGTTTTCCCTTTCTTGCTTCTTAGTGTCACTTTGCTGTACAACTGAACAGTAAAAAAATGATCCATCTCTGTAAAGGTTGTTTGTCATTAAACTTAATACCTATTTGAACTGCTACTTCTTTTTCTTGAAGGCCTACATTTGTCTTTAATTAAGAAGAAAGGATGTGGATGATGCATAGCTAGCTCCCTCTGATCTTTACTGTTTGATCCCATCCATTTGAATATAAATGTTCTTTCTTGTTCATCGAGACACTAAATCAATGCAACAAATCCAAAGATCTACTGCAGTGTTCGTTTGTTTGTGGGATTCTTGTTTTCTGTGTTTTAAAGAATGTGTTGAAAAAGTGATACTAACATAGCTGGGCCTCAAGAGCTCAATATTTAAAACACAGAGCATAGCAAAGCTAGAGCTGTTGTAGGCGATTCAGGATATTTTGCAACATAATGGAAACATCTACATTAGGAAAGCATCAAACTCAAAGAGTTAAATACCAAGAGAGGGATTACTTGAAGCTGACCCTACCTTCCAGGGAATGCAATACCAATATACACAGAGGATTAGAAGCTTTAATACAGGCTAAGTGTATCCATGTCTGACTAGCTCCTCTTTCATGCTATGGTTCAGTCCATATTCCCAATCAGTTCAATTTACTGTTGCATTCTTTTTTCAGACATGAACTACACCGTAACTTACAGCTTCTTTTCTGCCCCAGATAATTATAATCCTCTCAGAGACAATATCTTTTCTGCTTTGGTTTTAAAATTTTCCAGTTAGATTTGTAATACAAGATGAAATTACATTTCCATATCTTCTCCTGCTAGCTCTCCCAGCTTTCCTGCTCTGCAGCTTTACATGCTAAACTCACAGCATTTTTTCTTAAGATGGGTCTTGCTAATCTCCTCTGTTCAGCCCTGTCATGTTGGCATCTCAGGGTAGATCACATTGGAATAGGGAAGACAAGGGACCTGGTATGTTGTAAGTAGGAGATATTTTGCATATTTACCCACTTTCTCTTTTAAAAAATATTTTCTTCAGATTGCTTAATATTTTCTTCATATTGTAACTGTCTTTTGTGTCAGAGTCATTTATGAAATCCCTACTGGAGAATTCTATCCTAAAAATTAGCCAGCTGGGGACTGGAATAGTTAGGAAATAATATCATTACAATGCAATAATGTGTTA
Source organism: Corapipo altera (assembly GCF_003945725.1). Lineage (NCBI taxonomy): Eukaryota > Metazoa > Chordata > Aves > Passeriformes > Pipridae > Corapipo > Corapipo altera. Next base: position 7,167,667 of record NW_020884912.1, read on the forward strand.
ACAGTGCTATTATAGCTTTGTAATTCCTACAGTTCTCATATTCCTGGCCTGCTGTATGCTGATTTTTCTTTGCACTAAAGGAATTGCTATAGCAACATACCTTCAAACACATATGATTAATACTTTATATGCCCATGACTGACTAGATATTTGTTCTAGGCATAGCATATTGAAAAACAAGATGGAATACCTGCCACGAATCCACAGAACAGAAACTGATTTATACTGGGAGAAAAATAAATCATAAATTGAATAAGAACAAGTTAAAAATACAATTTCATAGATTCGGCTTACAGGCTAGTTGATAAAATATACTGCAATGCTTTGATCTCTATGGTATTCCTAAGAACCTAGAATATCGCAAGCCATTGTAATGTTACATATTAAAAAATGGAATCTTTTCCACATAGGAAAACAACTTCATCAATTTTTCACCTGTATATAGATTGCTCAACCTAGCAGCAAGATTCTTCCTTAGACCTTGGAGAAGATAAATCTGTCTGAGTTTGGGAAACTAAGAAGTGGTCACATTTTGCAAATTTAAGCTCGCATGCACCTTCAAGCCTATAGTAAATATTTGAGCTTCCTCTAAACAACAGTTCTGGCTGGTATCACTCAGGACTTTTGTATAACTGACTATAGTTGCCATTCCTGGTCAGAATAGACAATGAGCAAAATATGTTTTCTTAAAAGCCATTAACCACACTGGATTAGAGTTATTGGAGGCTGATAAACTTATTTTCAGAAGTCACCCCTTTTGCATGATACATCTAATGGCAGAATTTCCTCATCTCTAAAGCAAAAAGCACCAGGCTTTCCCAAGTGTAGTTACATATTTCATCTTTTAAAATTAATAAGGAATAAAGCTGAGTCATGCACTACATGGGGCAGTTGTCAATAGCAAAATTGCCTTGGTATGAACTGTCTGGCAGATTCAGGAGGATGCCCACACACTATTAACATGGACTTTAACAAGTCTTTAAAACAGGGCTTTGGGGCTGTGTGTGAGCTTTTACCATGAAGATGGTAAATTCCACCATACGGGTCGCCAGCGAAGGTCATGGTGAAGGGCAAGTCTGTTCATCACTCAGGTCTGTGGACCTCTTGGCTTTCTGAGACATCCATTTACCAGCCCAGATCCTTCAGTTCGTTTCTGTCTAACCCCTTCAACATGGGTTTTGTGTGCACGCAGAATGTGTTTTGCCTGATGCAGGAGTCAGAGAGTTTGTCATACAAAATGTGGAAGATAAATAGGGGGAAAGAAGTGTGATCAGAGTACCAAAGGGCAATCTCCAACTCAGAATGTGGAAAATGTCAAATCTCTCAGGAAAAATGGTGAAATCTGATGTTATAATGAATAGATTATATGGAACATTACTGATACTGGAGAGGCTCTTTAACATTCCTAGAGCTGGAATTATTTTTCTGGTTCTAATTTCTTGATGTTGCATGTGGTGCTCACATACAAGCCCCTGAACTCTATTAACCTGAAAGGGTGTGTGTACACAACTCTTCTCAGTCTGTGATAAACACACCTTCAAGACATTGGCAAAGAGAAACATCTCAGACAATCTGTCTTAAATGATGCTAACAGAGTCACTTGTGTTGGCTACTTTCCTAAATTCTTTCCTGGGATTTTTAAAAGGCATTGTCTTCCTATGGACAATCTCAGGGCCTGAGTATCAAGGTAAGTTTACCTGCTAGACACACATGCCTTCCCACTTTATAGGGATAAGTATCCCAGACATCTTTAGGTATCTCTGACCAATTAAATGGGCAGGTAGCTGCACTGGTGAATTTGATTTCTGACTGCTTATAAACAGCTGCTTGTCCTTTCATCTGAATGTCCACTACTTATGCCCAAGTTCTCAGCTCATTTAACAAATTCTCAGTTTGCTCTGTTTTAGCATTTTTTGGGCTCACAGCCTTTTGTAGGCTTTCCATTTCAACTTAGGCAAGGCTGATGGAAAAAAATGTCTCTAGCCTCTTTTTCTAAGTCAAAATTTTTAAACTCTGATTGTGACAATTTTAAAGGTTCAGACAGCCTTCTGGTATCATACTGTGACATAACGTGCCTCAGTTTCTCTCCTGGCAATGCCAACTCATGTTTTCCAAATAACTGCCTATGGTCTTGCACAACCTCTATGTTTCAATGCTTTATCCTGAGCATTTCCTCAAACAATTCCTCCCAAGTAATTTTTCCAAGACCTATAAAGACCCCAGCTCATGCCAACTCACACTAATTCTTTTGAGAAGGGAGTGAAAAAAAATGGTGCAAAATCCACTCCCAATTTTCCTAAATAAACAAAACTAGGTTATCTGACAACTGTCAGTTTAAGTGAATAAAGTACATTTGTTAGAATGGACGGAAACAGATGCCTTAAAAAATGATAGGCAGCATTAATCAGTGATGGGGACAAAGAAATTAACTAAATTGTTAGTGAGTTAGCCCTGAGTGACCCTTTTATAGAAAGGTCAAAGTCTTCCTTAGCCATCACTGCTAGCTTCATTAGTACACACAAAACTTAACACAGGAGCTTCTTGAGCACTGATTTTTACCTGAGAGTTGACTGCCAGTTGCATCGTGAATTGGGGGAGCAAAGGGAAGAATGGGATAACACAGGCAGGAGGTAAGCAGAGAAAAAATCTCACTGTCCCCTCTGCAATCCACTCCCTCTTCCCATCACACATCTCGTACCATCCATTCTTGCTGCAGAATCCAAGAGGCAGGAGAAACGAGTCTGTCATTTCAAGCTTGCATGCCTTTAAAACCACACTGACATGGGGTCTCTTTTTCTTTTTCTCCAAAAATGAGAAGGGACTGAGGGAGGCAGAATTATGGTGATTTGCTAGTCAGAGATACCATTCCTGAAGAATACCAAGACATTTCTTCTTTAGTTATATTTTCTTTTTAAATGTATTTTATTTTAAAATATGTGTTATTTTAAACAGATGCCTATTTCATCTCCATTTGTCTGACTGCTATCTAAACACTGTCCACATATAATGATCAGGGGGATTACAATAGTGCTTTATCACAGTTCCCCATATTGTCCAATATACATGCCTTTGCCTGTAACCTTGTACCTGTACAAAAGACTAAGACCTTCTGTATTGAGGCAGTGGTTTAAGTGTTTAGATGCATCCTTCTAGACTGTTCATATGTGGAGATTCCCTTTAATCTTAATTCTGAATTTGTGTTAATTTAATAAGCAAATTCAAGGCTCATAAAGCTTTAAATTGAGCAAGAGGAACTGAGTGCTTGGTTTAGAATTTCTTACTAGAAAGATGATTTGAATAAGAAAGACCTTACTCCCGAAAAACAAATTAAATTTATAAGGCCAGGTTTTAACCTGCAAAACAATGTATTTTATATCTGCAAGGACAGAGAACCTCTTAATTGCCTCACTCCAACACTTGCAGAAGGAACTTGCAACTCCCATCAACTGAAAAATCACTACCTCATCATTTTGCCCCTGCCAGTTAAAACCTGTTTCTGTCACTAAAATCCAGAGCCATATGTAAGGCCAGTAAGTATCCACCTTCCAGCTTCTCTGCATTAGTTTGTCCAAGTCTCCAAATGTGCTCTCAAGAGAGCAGATCCTTCTTGAGATAGCACTGGTTCAGTAGCAAAACACACCCCAGTCAGACCACCAGAATGGGAGCAGGTAGCTTTCAAAGCAGCAGAAAATAGCATTGCATCAGCAATTCTGTCTCTCTTAAATGTGAAGTACTGTCAGACTACAAGTACATTTACAAGATACTGTCTTTCCAGAATTATTCTAGTGGGAAAGTATGACTAGAAATCAAAAGAAAAATGTTTTTAATCACCTTCTTTTGCTATAATCTAACTAAATTAGAAAGAACTGAATACTAACTGCAGAGATTTGAGATAAATCATATATTCTGGACCATATAAGATGGATCCTAGATACAACACCAAGAGACCATAGGTGTAATGCAATTTTTAGTTTTTCCACACGCTGAGGCAGCCTAAGTTTCATTTACCTGAATCAAGAGACCAAAAACTCTGCAGAACATGAAGATATACTTTATTTGTCACTCAGGGATGGACATATTCCACTGCGAATACAAAAGAAAATTATCCTTCCTTTCTACACTAAAAGGAGTCTTCAGATCCATGAACACTTATATGATGGTGGAAGACCCACAGGCTTGCCTCTGTGAGAGAGTAGGGAAAATAACATGCTACATTTTGAAAAATTGGAGGAAAAGTCACATATCCTGTATTATGGCATTTGCTCTTTCTGTCTCAAGAAAATGGAAGCAAGCCAGAGAAGAGTATATGGAATCTAATTTGATCTCCAAACATTTGAAAACTGTGGGATAGAGTAACTTGGGTAGATTCCACAGAAATCTGTAGACATAGGATATGGCACTTACTAAATATGTTCAGATGTTTGGTAACTGTTTCTGAAGCTTTAAAAAACTTTCCATTGTGGGAAAGCCATCTGGCGGGTCATCCACATTTGCTCAATGAGAAATTCTTTGTAAAAGTGAAAGTTAAGGACTGTCCTGAGCCTGACTGATTAAGAACCACGAGATATGTCTGCTGGCAGGGCCAAGTCCCAGAACTTTATCAGTTTCAGTTCAGACAAGAACTGCTGGGAGAACAGTCGGACACCTCAGACAGTTTCTGACAGACTTCAGAAGGCTGGTGAACAGTGAGGAAATGCTGTGGCCAGGACAGTCTTCTCAGACTCTGAGCACAGATGACATTTGCACAAACATACTGTGGTTATGCTACAAATTTTAAGAACTGCCTTGGGAACAAGATGAGAAGGGAATTCCTTTGTATGCAATAAAAAGTGCCCAAACCCTCATATTTGGATATAAAACAGTAAGAAAGTGAGCAAAAGTGCATAAAGAATACAAACAGAAATACTCTAGTAAGTTTTGTTTAAAATTTTTTGAGGGTATTCAAAATACATTTTAGTGTTACCATTTACAATATTTTCTATATACATTAAACATTTTCTTCCTTAAGGAACCGTATGGTATTTTAAAAATTTTCTGTAAGTTAATAACACCTGTTTTCCAGAGCTGTGTCTGCAACCCCTTGAGGTGTGAAACTTTGAGACCATCTTGAAAAATGAGGGCTGTAAACAGTACCTCAGCTAAGAGTTAAAAGCAAGTGGGAAGACGGGAATTTAAGGACCTGTGCAAAACATTGCCTACATCATTATATTAACATAGTTTAGTCTGCCAAAAGCAAACATGTTTAAACAGGAAATACCTTAAATATGCTAGCTTACATCTCAGCTGATGTCCTTAATTTTACTTCGGGGATATACTGCATCAGCCCAAGTTCAGCATTACTGAAAAAGACCTGATTTCCCTTTTCAGCCCTACGTAGATAACCTTCCTTCATCAGTACTAAACCCATCATTATTATTGGCCTACTGTTGCCTTATCTCTTTGCAGGACATCTTCCATTCAAGCTTCATGCTGAGGTACCACGTCCAGGCTCTGCCTTGATAAAAGTTGTTAGTATTTTCTGCTCAAAAGCTCTTGGAGTCTTTCCTTCAGACCAGAAATTCTCATTCCCCGTCTTGAATATTGCCGTGTTCCTTCCCTTACCCTTATCAAAAGTTGTCTCATCTCTCTGGAAAGCTGTTTTCCCTTTTTCTAGTTTGTTGGGTTGACTGTATCAAACCTCTCTTCACATTTTTCAGTGGCTTCCTTCTCTTTATGACATCTTTGTTTTCACTTCCAAGGTGCTCCACAATTTATCCCCTCCTCAAAATCGTCTTTTATCATACAGTTAGCCCCTGATGCCAGCTTTTCTCTGCTCACTTTGTATTTGAGATTTTTCCATGAGTGCTGAATAAATGTTCTCAGAGTGACCTTGATATCTTCCTTCACATTTGTTTTCCCATTGCCTTAACTTTGCTGGTAACTCAAGGCCCTGTTCTGTGCTTGTGGATGCCTTTGGGAGTATTGCTGCAAGAATGAACAGGAGTAAGAGAGAACCTCTGCTATGAGATACTGGGATAGTGTTATAAACCTTAGCTGATGTTTTGGTTACCATGTCATCAGTGCATTTTGTTGCATATTGTTTCTCTTTCTTCTAGTGGAAATGAATAAAGCTATATTGAATAAGGGGGGGATTTTGTGTTAAACTGTGTGTGATTCAGTTTTAAGAAGGACTGGAAGCAGTTCAGTGAAAACTAGTCTGAATCATAAACTTAAAACTGAACACCTCTTGTCCTTGAAATTCAAGGTTGAAGGAAAAGTTCAAACTTCAAATTTCCTTGGGTTTTGATTCTGAGCTGCATTCAAAACCAGAAGGGACTTATTTTCCAAATGCAATTTGATATGGCCTGGGATAGCATAAATCTCACACAAACATCTGGGAAGAATTTTGCTGATAGAAAGAACATGGGGGTAGTGTTTCTTCATAATGCCCAGCATTATAAAGCTAACATATATTTTTTCTAAAATTATTTCCATTTTGACATTAAAATGTGGGTCATTAGTCCAGAAGAATAGCAGAATAACTTTGAATAATTCTTTGCATCCTAATTACGTATTGTTATTTTTATTTCTAAGAAAATAAAAATACCTGCTTGGTAGAGCTAATGATGTCCAACACCATCAAAAGGACAGTGGAATTTAGGCCACATTTTGTGGTCTGTTCTTCTCACACTTCCTGAGCATCCAGAAAGACTGTTTTAAGGATGTTCCAGGACATATTCATGTCTACTTCACTTCAGTCTTAGTGCAGATCTACTGTCCATTAGTTCCTCTAATTCTTTCCTGAACCTAGTGGTATGCTCTGCCTCCACAGCTTCAAATGGCAACACGTTACAAAAGCTCACAACACCCTGTGTAAAGACATCCTTTTGTCTGTTTTAAACCAATCTCTTACTAGCTTCAAATGCTCTCAAGTCGTCATTGTAGAGTGTGGCAAAGAGAAGTTCTGTATTTGCCTTACCCACTGCCTTTGGATTTCATAACCCTTCATTGCGTCTCTCCTAACCCAGCTGTCTCTTGAAGCTGAACAGTCCCAAACTTTTTACTCTCTCCTGGTAAAGTAGCTGCTCCAACTCCTGGAACATTTTGTTATCCTCCTCCTCACCAGTTGCACATTATCCTTCTTCAGTTATGGAGATCAGAAGTATACACCGCATTCAAGATGTGAGCCCATCAATTTTTTGTATGATTCCCTCCTTCCTCCTTCCTGACAACACCCTGCATTTTTTTGGCTGCTGCTGCATGCTGAGCTAATGATTTCAGCAACAACTAAGAACTCTTCCTTGAGCCATCACTGTCATCTCTATGTTCAATTCAGTGCAGCAGACCAGTTTAGACTATTTTATTTCCAGATGCATTTGTTTATATTTATCTGCATTGGTAATCCTTCGCCCCCTTTTTACCCTCAAGCTTCATTTTCTGAGGTCCTTCTGAAGTTCCTTGCCATTAGCATGGCATTTGGCTTTCTGAGAGTGCTTACTGTCTGTTGCTTGGAGATTGCACTGTGAACTCCCACCACCACATCATTGATGAAGGTTCTGAATAAACCTGGTTTTAACACCAGTTCTGAGGGAACAAACTACTGACTCATATCCATTTAGAAAAATCACCTTTAAGGACAGCTATCTGTGTCCTGTCCCTTTACTAAGTTTAACCCCATAAATGATCCTTTCCTCCAAATCCATGACAACTTAATTTCCATAATAACCTCTGGTGTGGAACCTTAAAAAATTGTGGAAACTCCAGGTTCTGTCCTTTATCCTTTATTGACATGATCATTGACACACTCCAAGTGCTTGATCAGGCTACTGAGACAGGATTTCCTTTTGAAGAAGCCATGTACCTTTCCTAAAAGCCCATGTTCTCAAAGCTTTTACTAATATTTTATAGACTATATTATCTGAACTGATTTAACAGCCTCTAGTTATATCCAAAGACTTTCTAACCAGACTGCTGCATTAAGCAATGATGCCTAATCTCCATAAAGCGTGTTCTCAATGTATTATTCATATCCTGGAGGTGGGTAAATGGTGCAAGTTTCTCAAAGCTGTAGCTCTTGCTGAAAATTATTTTTATATGCTAAGTATAGAAGTTCAAGGGAAGCCAGCTCCGACAAGTGATCACACCCACTTAATTTCATTGCTAGGCAAAGAAAACAAAACCAAAATAAACCCCAGGTGTGTTACAGCCTTACAGTTATAATGCAATTAGCAGCATGATATGGACTCTTCCTTTCAACTAGGTTTCTCAGCTTATATACACCGCCTCCCCATATTTCTATAGGAGTAGTCTTTTTATTTTTCTGTTTTAACTCCTAATTAAGTTATGTTTGTTTTTCATTCTCTCTCCATTGTTTTTCCTTCACTCATCAATTTTTCTTTGCCTTTCATATCTCTTAACTTCTTTATTTTTCCCACTAAGAAGTGGGAAAAATGCTAAAATATAACCTTTAATAAAATACTTCCCCTTGTTATTAAAATAGATCTATCTTCCACATTCATTTAAAATCAAAGTGCTGAAAAAAACTGATCAATTATTGAGAAAATATTACCCTTTCTATGCCAGTAAGAAAAAAGTCTATGCAATATAGAAAAAATCCTTACAATATCAAGTTCTTACAAATACACCTAATTTAAAGTAAGGAATATATGATGCTCTGATTTTTTAAAGAAAGGGATCTGACATTGGACAAACACGCATACACACTGCTTACACATGTTATAGTGAAATTGCATGAACCAATACTCTAAGGGCTTGGCCAAACTACTCTGGCTGGCAAAAATAATGATGCAGTATCCAAGCCTTTCTTTTGGGGGTTCACTTCATGGTATTTATCAGACTTGACATTTCACCCCCACTATGCAGTAGAAAGGTTACTAAGAGCACAGCACAAATAGCCTGTATTCCCAAGAGCATATTTTAATCAGGAAGAAAAACAGTAACTGCAGACTCTGATAAGAAAGGGGCTCTGTGTGAGGGAAATATCAGAAATTGCATGGAAGAGTTTTGCTTGTGCCTGCGGTCAGGCACATCCTGTGGTGCAAAAGGGAATGAACCATCACCTGCCACCAGCTGGAGCTGATCTCTGGAGTCATGTACCGAGATGCAGAAGAGATATATCCTTTTCTTGCTTAGCTCCCATCACCTGTCTTTCCTGTGGATTAAAAAAGACAAACAAACATACAAAAAGTTGTTCCTTTTTGTCTATGAGGAAGCAAAATCTGTGGTACACTTGTGGTCTTATTCCCTTAAATTTCTTGGTAAATACTACTGGAAATGTGCCATCCATTAGTGTTCCTTCCCTGATGTACCTTTCAAATTTCTTTTTACTTTATTTTGTAAGCCATTAATAGGAGGGTCAACATGGCTTCATCCTAATTTATTGCTCCTAAGAAAAAATTAAGCAGTATGTGACCACACATGGCTGCTGACTTCCACCATGCTTAGGTGATATGGCTGAGCTGGAGTCAGGTCCCAGCCATTCCTGACTCCTTCAGTGGCATCTCTGCCCAGCAGCTGCATCTGGTTGCCTGCCCCTTGCCTCTGCTGCACAGCAGTCAGGCACCCACTCAAAATGGTGGCTCAAGTGTGGGACTCCTCTCCATACAGCACGAACTTGCAGCCTTGGACAGGGCCAGAGAGGTGCTGGGGAGCCCTAACCATAGAGGCAAACTGGCAAACGGCAAGAGCGAGAGTTCTGGGTGCAGAAACATCTTCAGCCTCTTTGGTTAGCCTCAGTGTGCTGTACTAGAGCCACAGTAGCATGCAGGGATGTATTAATCCCTCATAAGTCATCACAGGGGAGAAAGAGGCAGATACAATGGGTAGTAGATGAGCTCAGGCAAAAACACAAGAGTCAGTGATTTTGAAGAAGGCAGGTAGTGAGGGAATAGCAGGAGCTGGTTGCATATACAGGCAAATGGAGCAGAAAGCCTAAGTGTTGAGTCCTGAGCACTCCTCTAGACCAATCATGCTACATCATCTCCTGTTCCACTGTTCCATGGACTTCAGCTTCTTGCACTGGAAACACTCCTCAGTCTCAGCATCATGATCTGGTGGCCGCATCCCAAAAATGCCCATAGCTGTGCAAGCAGCAAGGGGTGGAAGACCACATGCCATCAAGTTTTCACAGGCGCACCGTGACACAAAAAGCAGAAATAGTTGAAGGGATTAGAGCTTTTCATCTACTTTTCTGCCATGGCAGGGGTGTTGGAAATATTGGGTCCTCAGCTACTGAAGGTCATAATCTGGTACATTAACTTCAACCTCCCTTATTGATCTCTTCACTCACATCAACTCTAGAGTTGATGACTTGAACAAAGATGGAGAAAGGGGAGCACAGAGGTTACATTGATAGCCTCAGATAGGTAGACTCCTAGCCTAAAGAATGGATCTCTTCCCCGCATCTTTGACATCTACTTCAGAATTTCTCAACATAGAGAACTGGAAAGAACAAGTTCTGTGTGTCTGAAGTTTTGCTACTCTATTGCCTTTTTTTCCAGTTCCGTAACCTTTTTAGGTATTTCGTAGCTGAAAAAAAAATCCTTATTTACTGCTTTTGAAGATTTCACATTTCTAAGTTCACCTCATCATCAGAGGGGACATGCCTCAGGACTTCTGAGTGCATGGCACTGTCTGCCCATGATGCAGCCTACATTACCCTGCAAGCAGACACACACTTCCTAGTGCTGAAATTCTCAAGACATCTCTCCACTGTGGCTTCAGCTGCAGTCTCACAGCTCTGGACGCTGTGAGGTATATATCAACAAGGCTGACTGCCTCAAAAAGCTGCATGTTACCTAGCAGCAGCATAAAAAAATGTGCCTACTAAGTAGCAGTGTCACTCTCACCGCTTGACTGGAGAGCACAATGAGGCTGTTTGAGCCTTAGCCTGATCAGCATCCAGTAAAAATGAAAAACAGTGTTGTGATAAATCAGCTTGAACTCCACTCCAATGTATTCAGTGACATTATGATGAATTTCTCCATTCACGTGCAATCTGCTTCTATCTTTGCCAACGTTTCTCCACCATATTTTCAATTCCAAAGTCATGGTCATCAATATTTGATTAATTTAACTAGGGATAGTTAAGATAACCTAGGGATATTATTTAGATGTAGAAGCCAGACATTAAAAATGAAGTACTTCTTAGAGTGTCCATAGGTCAATCATTACTCAAATAGAAGATTCAGTGCAGAATTAAATGGTTTTCTACCTTTGTCTGATGTAGGTTTTTATCAGCCCTAAAATAAACTCTCTACGCAACCCCACAACAATTATATCATGCATTGTTTACATCTGACTGAGGTTTAATAACATTTAAACTTGAAAAAAGGCTGCAGTTTTTAGTCTTCCATGATACCTTAGAAGCAAAATGTTCTCTATCAGGATATTTTGCCCATGTACTATATAAAAAATGTATAATGTGAATGTGGAGTATAAATATTTATACCACATTCACTTAACCTCAATCCATCATATATATTCAGTTTTAACTGTGTAAGTTTTGGGGGAGAAGTATAGCTTCCAGGGTAAATTGTCAATAGCCCATGCTTATTACAGGATGATTTTTCCTTCCTTCTTCCTCTGTACCCCACAGGGAAAGAACACGGTGGTCAAGACCAGAATTTACCATTCCAAAGCATAATTTATTATTAAAAGATTAATTTGTTGATAACTGCATGTTAATCTTTCCTGAGTTACAGACAAGCACCACAAGGCATTACCCAAACTATGCTGGAGATATTCCCATGGGTTTTCATATCTTCAGTAGGCTTTGATGTTATCTTTGGCAGCGCTCTAGCTGATTTCCTTACATATTGATGAGTGCCCTCACAAATTAGACCACTATTATACTTCTTATTGTAGGGATCTTTAATTAATTAGTTCCATTTAAATCTCTTTGTTCTTGAAGCTTCATTAAACAAATAGATAGAACTCACTTCCAGCTATCCTTACAGGTTGAGTGTACAGTCTTCCTTACATTGGTGTGGATGGATGCTTTCGTACTACTCTTGTATTTCAAACTGTCCAGGCTTGCCCTGCATGTATAGATATCCTCTCTCACTAACAATTATCATGCACCACATCTGCAGGGGGTGGAGAAATTAATTAACAAAACTTTATTTTGCTTTAATTTTTTGAAAAATATTTTTGTCCAGTCAATGAAACAGATTAGCAAAGAAATATGAATTATGTAAGTGACACTACATGGATCACAGTTACTTAATATATTAAATGTCATCTAATGCTGTAAGTTTTCTTAGTATAAAACTACTGCACACACAGGATTTCATGTAAATAATTAGAAAATATATTTTAGCCCCACAAAAAAAAAAAAGCCTTCCAAGGCTTTCATTAATTTTCACGTAAAAATATCCAATTAATACTTATCACAGAATGTTTATTCTTCAGTCTTTTTCCAAAAGTCACATCACAATGTACAAAAGGGGAGCTGAAAATAACAGAGTTGTTCAATATCATACCTATTAAAATGAATGTTTAGCTGAGTTGAATATGGGTGAAAATGCACTCACAGAATAAACAATTTAATTTTCCTCCTTAAGAGTGACCTTGCAAAAGCAGCTTTGCTCCAGGAAGTAATAACTGACTCATCATGATGACTAGTTCAAAATTAAAAGTGCCTCTGACTTTCCACACCATGCAAGTCGTGGAAGGTAATAGGCTCTACCTTGGCAAGAAGCCAGCCAGGTCCACTCAAGGTCATCCAATCAGGCACTGCTATTTTTGGTAGCTAAGCAAGGCCAAACCACTGCAATTTTCAAAGAAAGAAGACCTAAGAAATTTGAGAGGTAAGGACTGGGAAGGAAAGCCAATTCACCCCATTGTGAGGAAGGAAGGTGAACGCAGTGCAGCCAGCTGGGGCTTGGAGCAAGCCTGCTTCAGCTGCCCAGTGACATAAAAACTGAAAAAGAAGAAGGATGGATTAGAAAAATGTATTAAAACTGTTTAGGAATTTCTCCCTTTATTAGTTCTCTTGAATGGCCTTACTTTCCAAGGGAAGGCATCAAGCAGAGGATATTTTAAAATCTTATAACTTCAGTACACAGCATGAGATCTGAAAGTCAGAGGATTATTCTTGGAAAGTATGCCACCGAAGGATTGTTTCCTGTCACTGAGGGTTTGTGCTGTACACCCTATGGGCTTTCTGAGTGTACCATACATGTGGCCTCCCTGCAAGGCAGGGATATTGTCCAACCTCCCAGGAGCTGGCTGGTGTGCAGCTGCCTGTGGTCACCTTGCTCAGGTATGGTAGGACTGAGCCCTGCCAGCCTCTCTCACCCTCAGCTCCTGCTCTGTTCCTCCTGGCAGGGTAGCCTGGCCTTGCCACAGCCTGACAGATGAATCTTACAACAGAACAACATTCAACAAAATGTAGTGTCTGTTTTACATAAGCTATTTATGGACCTGGGTCGTTCAGACAAGAAAGAAAGCAGGCTCAGAGAGCTGTTTGCAGTCCCATCACAATCATCCAATGTTTTTACCATTATTCTTCACAACACTGAAGAACAAGAGCAGTAAGAAATGAGCACTGCAACATTATAGTGACAAGATAAAACTGTATTCAGGCTAAATAGGGTAGCTGCTATCAGAAGCCTCAGGGTTTCAACTACAAAGCCAGTACTAAGATTATGTTGATCAGACGGTTTTTCTACACAGAGAAAAGAAGAGGACAATCGAGCAAATTAGCAGAGGGAGGAAAGACAGAGTGCATGTCTGGAATATGTGCAGTAAGCCATAGAATTCATTATAAATCATAGCTGTGTGTACATTTGCTAAGCCAGCTGTGTATATTATTTTATATATGCTATGGGGTAGTTTTGCACCAATAACTCTTTAAATATTATTCTGTTTCTACACTGAAAGTCTTTCTCTTCAGTGTACTGAAGTTCACCATTTCTTTGACAAAACCATATTAAATAAATAATCCACTGCTTTGATGTTTTTGGTTTAAGGAAAATGAAAACAACATTCTGCCAGTGAATACTGCAAGGAATTCCATTTTCCAGCATTAACAGCAAACTGTCACTTCAGAACCCAGCAAAAAGTGTCTGTAATCCCATAGGGTTCATGCTAACTATTGGGATAGGTTACTGCGGGGGAAAGAAAGAGTGAGAGAAAGAGAGACTACCATGAAAACTGATAGTCTTTGAGACAGAGCCTGGATTCCTGATACTCATTTTTACCTTCAGCTTTGTGCCCTTTTCACTAAATCCATCATGTTTAATACACTGCTGCAACATGATTGTTTCTACTTGGCTTGTTAACACCCTAAGGCTGATTGACATTTTGGTGAGCGTATATCACATTCATTAGTAGTCAGAGAAGACATCAGAGACACTTGTTCCCAAGCTGGAATGCCAAAGAAAGGCACTTCATTTTCACCTGGCTTACCTTTTCGATAGAAATGCAGTACAGTCACTAACATCATTTCAAGAACAAGGGATCAGAAATCAGCAACTACAGATCTTTTGTCATAAGGAATTGCTTCCTTCTCCGGGTTAAGCAGTTGATGGCCATCCTGATCCTTCTCCTGACTAAATAAGCAAAACTATGGCTCTGAATCAGATTCAGAATGAACTGGGAGATCTTTTCCCTGCCATGCTTCTATAAAACATTGGTACCTAAGAGCTTTCTGACACTACCCGCTGCTCCATGACTGGGACATCTGCAAGATACTGGATACCAGACCAAGACATATATTGACATCTACATATCTACAGACAGATTAAGCTATAGATATAAATACGTGGATATCTATCTACCTACTGTATCTAGGTGCAGATAGCTACTGATATAGACATCCAGGTATCTTATCTCCTAGTAGATTGATACACAGATGTCTAGCTAGCTGGTTCTATACATATACCAATATTTGTCTATCTAGGTAGATAAAGGTATCAAGATATAGATAATTTTCTTTCTTTCTTTCTTTCTTTCTTTCTATCTATCTATCTATCTATCTATCCATCTAATCTATCTATAGATCTCTAGAGCTGTATGGTTACCTATCTAGATCTACAAATATCTACATAGACAGATATCTAGATAGATCCAGACAGATAGATAATCTTTAACCATATAGATCTGTGTCTATATCGATATAAGTCTATCTGTTCCCAACCAGATGAGTGTAGATACTGGATACCAGACCAAGTCATGTAGTTCAAACATTTGCTGGTTGCTCCATTAATTTCAGCCCAGCTAAAGGAAAGTGATATTCTCACCAAACTAACAGTATGGACAGAAGAAAACAATATTGTTCACCACCCGCTATTTGATAAAGCTGTACTGCTGAAACAACAGGAATCTGTTTGGATTTCATCAGAGGTCTCTCTGATTCTTCATTTTCTTGGAGATATTTAATTTAGATTACTATTAAAGTGAATTAAATTAGTATTAACCTTGTCTGTGAAAACGATGCTTCAGAAAGGTAAGTATATTTCTCTTGGCATGCATGAAAATGAAATGCTAGATTGTCCAAATCTTAATGCAGATGGAGCCTTTCTAATAAGTTATCAACAATGTGTAAGTCTATTAAGTTTGTAGATTGTCAAGTGGTATGATACTGGATGAATTTAGAGAAATCAGTCTTTGAATATGTTTAAAGATGGGTCTATGATACCATTCTAGTTCTAAATTTTACCTGGCTAGAAAAAAGCATGGAATGTCACCACCATTTTAGGTGGACACATGTCTAAGCAAAACTGACAAGCTGAGATACAGTTTATTAGATTGGCTTTGTAGGAACTGGATAAACTTTATTATCAATTATATATTGTTTAAATTATTAATTGAGCAGAAAGAAATGAGACAGAAAAACATTTAATAAAAATCCACAGTTTTTATTAGCTATTAAACTGAGGTTAGCTTCCTAGGTTCATACTGCTTTTTAGCAAATGAGGGGAAAAGAAATGGCTCATATTACTCTTGTTTGCCTAATTTTGCATTTTATAGGGGCTGAAAATTGTATATCAGTCTCTAGATTATCTCTATTACAGCTTAGGTTCAGATGTACCCTACTAAATTATTATCTGACTTAAATTTTCATGAGTGCTGCCTGAATACCTGGTTTTTGATGTTCAAGATAAATTAAAATAAAGTCTTATTCTGTAGTGAACTTGAGGCATCATCTGCCTGCCATGTATTTGTTTATTACATCCAGTTCTATTTTTTAATTGTTCCTAAATAGAACAATCTTTCTAACTGTCTATCTATGGCAGAATTTCTATCCCTGTGACTCAGTTCTAAAGAAAGACATGAAAAAATCTGTAATATTGTGAGTTACATGATTACGTAAGTTCCCAATGTGTTCTTAGAAGAGGAAATGGCAAGCACATACTTAGCTTATCACTAATTCAAACATGTTTAAATCTATAAGTGGGATGCAATTAACAAATCTCACTGCACAGAAAGTCTATTTTAGCCATGACTTGGCAGTTAAGGTGACATTTTTCTAAAAGAATACCAATGACTGTCCTTACATGGTCAGCCAACTCTGCAACTCCTTTAGACATGCTGATGAGTACTTTGAACAAATTGTGGTTCTCTTCAGGTGAGATTGCATAGTAAAGGGCAGATCAAGACATGTTTGTTAAGCACAAATTATGATTTCTTTCAGTCATGCCAGGTTTTGTGCAAATATCACAGTAGAATAAATCTCATACTATGTTTCACTAGCATATTGTAGAGTCTTGCATTTCTGAAAATCACTGAGTTTTCTGAAGGGCAAAAGCAAAACAAGAATCTAAAATAAAAATAGAAAATCCAACAGGTTTGGGTCACTCCTCTCCCACAAAGTTATACAAGCTTTATTTTTATTGCAAAGAAAGACTTTCATCCATGTCTTTGATGCCCTGTGCACTTTCCTTCACAGACTCTATTGCTGCACTGTGTTTTCAAAGAATAATATTCACTTTGAGTTCTCCTTGTTTCAGAAAGTCCACCCCCACTGACACTTCTAACTATGCTGATAGAGATAATATCAGTGCCTTGCACCATATTTTATCCTGGTATTCTTATAGCAAAAAATGGTATTACACAGCAATTGGCTTCATTTGGGTCATAAACCTGTCTCATATGATAGTTCTGAATTTTCTAAAGCTGCAGAAAACTATTTGTCTTACCAGAATATGGAGAAGACATATATCAAAATTGTACAAATTACAACAACAAAATCCAGGAATCATAGTTCAGTTTCTCCTAGGAAGATTTGTCCCAGCATTTCAGGGTGTAGAAGGTTAGAAGCTGCCAATATTTGCTTTTCACCAACTAAGAAGAGCTAGTTTTCCTTTACTCTCTTCCCTCCTTTTCAGTCCCACACTGCTTTTCTTTATATGTTCAATTTGTCCTTGAACCAGATTGGCTCTGATCTTCTCTGACTGCTTGCTAAACTAGTGAAAGGGGGTGAAATGGAACAGGCATAGAGAGTCCTACGGTATGAAAGAGAATAAAGGAAAAAGAAAGAACATGGGGTCTGTAATGTTTGACCCTTCTCATACACATCATGCTGCAGCACAGCACATTGCACCCAAGGTTGCGTTGTATGATCATACCTCACAAAGATGTGTTATAACCTATTGGAGTAACTCCACTGAGGACTAAGCTACTCCCTTGCAAACAAACATCTTCTCTTAAAAATCATCTGAACACACGGCAAAATCTCCGGGCTGACTTGAAGTCAGTGTTTGAAAATTGTGTGGAAGAAACCATCTTCAAAAGAAGGTACTATTAGAAAGTGGCCTGATACATATTTGGTTTTAAAATGGAGCAGGATAACAATAAACATTACCAACATATCCTATAGAAGTGACAGATGTTTAGTTCTCTAGTGAAGCTGCCAGGATAAAGGCTTGGTAGAGTTTGACTGAAGTATCTGAACTCTATAATTTCTGGTTCAGCTGTTTTCATAACCTGTTTTCTGATAAGCAGTCAAAATGCCAGTTACCTAAATGACCATTAGGTGAAAAAGCCTAACCTTCCCATTCTCCCCACAGCAAAACCCTTTCTGTAGAGTTTCTCTAATTTTTAAGCTATGAAGTCTATCAAGAACACGTTTTGTCTTTGGCTAGCTGCTGAAAAACTTCTATATATAGGATGGTAATATTATGTAGTTTTATGACTACATTATTTATCCCTGTTTCACTTCATCTTTTTGGGATTCATCCATCCATCTTTTGTTGCCATTGGACCCTGAATCTTCCATTGTTTATCAGAATAATTAGATCAAATAATAATTGAGATTTACTGGAGCTCTTACAACTCGTTCAGTGGGTTCCCAAAGAGTCTTGGAAATTGAACAAGTTCATATTTTGCCTTTTCCTTTCCCACCAAGGCCAATTGCCTGGCAAACTCATGGTACTGCATTAACTGTCCTTTGACACAAAAGAGTTTGATAGCAGATCACAATTTCCATTTCTCTATATGCCAGTTAGAGTGGGAGAGCTCAGGCATTGCTCAGTTTCTCCAGATGACTAAAAAGCCCTGGTTTTCACAGTGCAGAGAGCCAAGTTTAGTCTGCCTTGTTGAAAACAACACTGTGCACAAGGGTGGCTGAATATGAAATTAAAGAGACATGTAATGAGGGGGTAGTAAGGATCTGACCAGAGTCCATACACAGGACCCTCTGGAGAGAGGAAGAAAGAAGACAGTTTTCCAGCTGATGTTACAACCTCAGTTACAGCATCCTGCACAGAGGAGGTGTCATAAGGAAATGGCACAGGGAGCACAGTGCTCTGCTGCACTCTGAGCCCAGCACTTTCACCCACTGTCACACTGGGTCTCAGGGCACCACAATGAGCAACCTGACAGTGCTGTGACTTACCACCACCCTTATATACATGTGGCGGGCACAGAGTCCTGGGACGGACACCAGCCATCTAACACTGCCTTAAGCTCTTCAAATAAATATCTGGCTATCTGTGCCAAGGAACACACTACTGCACTTCTACTAACATAATATTTGTGCTCAACTCTTACATGTTCTAAAGCAAACATAGTAGAGATTATTACTACTGGTGGAAAGTTTACAGTCTGGAAAGAAAAGGGCTACTTTCTTGAAGGGTTAAAAGAAGGTTGTACTGCTTCTTTGTAGTTCTCTGCACCATACCAGAATGGAAACTTCTTGAAAGCCACCTACATTTTTTTTCTTTCTTTTTAAGGATATTAGGTATTAGATTTGAAATGTTGAGGCTGAATTTTCAGTTTAAGATTTACATAATGCAGGTCTCTGGCAAAGCTGCACATCTTTTCAGCAAGACTTCTCTTGGGAAACAGAATTTTAGAAAAATATCTTGAAACTTGAGTTATGTAAAATAAAGAAAGATTACTGTCATGGAAAGCATCAGTCATATCCAAAGTGATCTGTAATGAGCTGTGTGCTTATTAAAATAAAACAGTAAATGTGAACTACTTGGTGTATATTTTATCTACATCTTAATACATTACCAGTTAAATATGCTTGGTGACTCTGAGATGATCAGCTGCATGGGACCTGTGTCTCACCCCTCCAAAACAAAGCCATGGCACCTCATTTCCAGCACACTGGAAAACAGCCCATTCATCACTGCCATTGGGACTGTAGCTACCTGACATTTTCCTGCTAGGGAGAGCAGAGGATTTTGCCAAGAGCTATTTGGTTGCTCACTGCTGCCATGAAGCATTGTTCTTGTCCTTTGGTTGGGATGCTCTGCTCAGCACATAATAACCAGTGCACAGGTCACATGAGAGCAGAAGCAGGAGAGAGATCAAGATGTAAATGTAAATCTGTACCAGCAATAAACAAAAAACTAGCTAAGTTAGCTCAGTCAGATTAAAAAAAAAAAAAATTTGCAATGGGTTGATGGCATATACTCATGTTCTAATACGTTTTTTTTTCACCTTTTCCCAGGAAAGACAATGACAGGCCATGGAGTCACAATCAAGGGTTGAACAACAAGAAAATTACAATGGATTTGTACTTCCATTTCCTTATTGTTTGTTTCTTTGGACTGGCAAAAGTGTTCCATTTCAGACACATTTCTGAAATGAACCACAAACATAATAAGGACAGCAGAGTGAGAAAGTAGAAGTAAAAAGGAAGGGAGAGGAAAGAAATGTGGGCTAGAAAATGCACAGCAGGATTAGGTAAGTATGCTGTTAGCATTCCTGACGTGGGTATGTACATGTCCAGGGAGCTTTCTGATGTGCTGTTGCTTTGATAAGCAGAACAGTCTGTAGGTTTGGGTTAAGAAAAAGCAAAATCAGCCAAAGGAAAGTGTCAGGTCCAACATTTGATAAAATTAACCTAAAACTGAACATCAGTTGAGAAATGAACCTCTTATGGTTTTCATTAGATCAACATATATGTGAGCTGATATGGAAGCACTTACCCCAAGTCCTAGAATGGCAATGCAGATCCAACAGTCCCTGGAGTGGGAGTGCAGAGCCTGGCCTGACCAGTAAGGGCTTCCTCAGAACTGCCTCCTTTCTGATTCTTTCTTATTATAAAAATACATCAGCTGGTTCTTGAAAGAATAATGAACAACTGGCCTCTGGTAGAAAAAGTAACACCAAATCACACACATGCACAGATTTATAGGTTATATGTGCTTTTCCCACAAGCAAAAGCTAGCAAATTCATGCAAATCTAAATTTTGCATGAATTTCTCTAATAATGCCTTACTTTAATAATGCCTCCATTTAATTTTTCTTAGCCTTTTCCCAAGAGATATCACAATTATAACTAGCATTATGCTAAACCAGGTGATGCAGAAAGAAGTGTTCACACAATATATTTCTCATCCACATTTCACAAGAAAATTGGGAAAATTCTGGTGCTGGACATAGATCCTGTACCCAGTAACATGTACATGCTATCAGCAGACAGGAGCCTTTTATTTTATGAAATGGTAACATAAAACATATGCACAATGTGTGCTTACTTAACTTTAGCTTGCTGCATGTACAGAAAACATGATGTTCACAGATGCCCTCTGCAAGTGTCCATCTTTCATGTTTTCTCTGAAGAAACTTCACCATGCTGAGCTGTTGAACATGGCTAAAGCCCAGTGTGATGTCAGCGGTGGAAAGTGCTCATCACTGCACAGAACAGAGGGAAAGGGAAAGAACTGTAGGAGAAAGCTCTTCTGCTAACTTGCAACTTAGAAATCCTAGTTTTCCATGCTAAATAGACAAGATAAGTGTATTTCCTCTATTCCTGTCTTACAGAACCAAAAATTCTTTAGAAAACCTCTTCACAGAAGAAATTAGTCTCATGTAGGACCCATCCCCCACACACCCATTCAAAGTAACACCCTGAAGAACTAATGACACACTCTGCTCACCCTCAAGAAACTACTCACCCATCCACCCCAGGCTCTGAGTGCCAGCCCTACCAACCACGAGGGGCATAGCAATCAAACTGCTTTCAGGATGGCAGGGGGAAGGAGTTAAAGAGACTTTCGGTTTGGCCACAGTAGTGCTTTGCACAACCAGGATTTCAGACAGACAGAGAGTTATCCACACTCAGCATGGTTTGGCACCATTAGGATGGTAACAAAGACCCTAAACAGAGACTGAGCTCAGTCTTGTGTAACCCTTTTCTGCCTTAAGCTGAGTCAAAGTTAGACACTAGTTGGGATGGAACTTCATGTCAAAATATGTAACACTTTTTTGAATAAACAAATTCCTTTTTCAAATACATTTTCATAAAACCTAAATATTAATATATCTTTCCACTGTGCCCAGACAACTGCCTATTTCTAATTTTTTGTACACATAAACAATATCTGTACATGTGAGGGTTTGGATATGGAACTGTAGGAATCCTCTGGAAATTTAGATGATTGTTAAAATAAATATTAATGTAGATTTTCAGGGGGTTTTTTTAGATATTGAAAATGTTTCTATTGTATTTTTGAGGACATCAGGTATTGTTTGCATGATTTTATATCAGCTTAGTGTTTCTAAAACAGAATCCAATCAAAAGAAAGTCCTGAATGAAAGTTCATTCTAAATATAAAAATACGTAAACAATACCAAGGAAAAGAGCCCAGGCTGCAGGACACAAATTTTCTGCAGTCTAAGGCTCTTTTTCTAAACTATTCTTTAGCAAAATGAAGCTCCTTTTTCTTTTGTTTACACAAATACTTCTTTTTTTTTTCTTCTGAAATATAAGTTCTTATATTATGCTCTTCTGATTCAGCAGGCCTCTGTTGTACTCTAGGAGCAATATTCCCCCTCGGTGGCTTATTTTTATCTTCTTTAATATTGATAGAGGTAAAGGTGGAGAGGGAGAGCTTTCTTAGCTACAGTGCTAATATTTAGCACAGAATTCATTTGGTAGCAACACGGCTTTAGCCTGGGCTGCCGAGCAAGCAATAAACCCTTTAAATGGCTCAGGGACCACTGGGGCCAGGGCTGTGAAGAATTCATGAAGCCAGGCCTGCAAAGGCTGCTACTTTGATATTACTTTCAGTGCCTGGAGCTTTCTATCTGCATCCAGCCAAGCCTCTTTTGTAATCCTTCATATTGATCCACCCTCAAGAGCACAGCCGTGGGCAAAGGGTTGGAGCTGGAGGTCAACACCAGAGCCGAAAGTCACTGCTGTCGCCTTCAAGGTGCTGTCTGCCCATTTGGCTCAGTTGAGGGTCTTGGGGCTGCTGGGTTTGGGAAGCAGAGCTGCTGTCCTCATTGTAGCTCACAGTCAAAGAAGGAAGGAGTGTAGGAATGGACGAGGAAATGACATGAAAAACAGAATAACAGCAAGGTTTCATGGAGCCCTGCTAATAAAACGCCAAGAGCACCCTCTGATATAGTGAGGGATTCTGCCAATATATTCTGCACATAATGATAAAATCTATTTCTTTCCCCATTTCCTACCTCCCTTTGTTTATTTTCTTGCTTACAGGGCTTGCCAGGACCCCTTACTGTGCTTCCTTTCTATTACTCTTTCCAGTTTAGTTGCTTTAGTATCAAGGAGATTTCTTTACTTTTTTCCTTTTTTTTTCCCTCCCAGTAAAATAGTCTAGGGTATTTTTATTATTTCACACTTGATAGTAATTTCTGCAGTCTCCTCTGGCCTCTGTGGCCATTTACAATGATTAGAAGTTTGCAAGAGGTAATGAGTTTTTATCTTTTCCTTCTCCCCCTCTCTCTTTTACTCTCTGATCCTTTTTCTGGCACAGTCTTTCAGTTATTCAAAATAAACAGGCAACTGCATAATTAACAACCTTAATGCCAAAAAGAAAATATAATTGAGCCTTCTAAATACTAAGGAAAGAGAGGGAGAGCTTGATAAATATCGTTACATTTTCTTTCAAGTCAGGGTGTTGGGATTTCTTCTCTACCCTCTTTAATTTCTGTTTAAGAACAAAAGATTTTTGTGTTTGCAAGAGGAGATAAATGATTTTAGATTTGCATGTTCTCTTCACTACAGCCTGTCACTTTATTGAAAATAAAAAAAATTCCCTTTTACAAAGGAAAACATCTGCTTAAGTAAAAAGCCACTTGAGAAAAAAAAATCATAAAAAATAATTATTATTATTTTTTTCAAAGCAGGGACTGAAATATCCAGAGGTCAGTAGAAACTCCTCTGCGGTGACTAGTGACTGGACCTGAGGGAAAGGCCTGAAGTTGCGTCAGGGTAAGTTTAGATTGAATATTAGGAAAATGTTCTTCACCCAGAGAGTGGCTGGGCACTGGAACAGGCTCCCCAGGGCAGTGGTCACAGCACCAAGCCTGACAGAGTCCAAGAAGCTTTTGGATGATACTCTCAAGGACATGGTGCGATTCTTGGAGATGGTCCTGTGCAGGGCTAAAGGTTGGACTCGATGACCATTGTGGGTGTCTTCCAGATCAGCATATTCTGTGATTCTGTGAAATAACTAACACTTATTTAAAGGTGTCTCTTTCATTTTTTGAAAGCTCCACTTAAACTGTGGATAAAAATCTACGTTAAACGATCTGCTCTCATTTCACACAAAACATCTTGCCTCTTTTGAACAACTGCAGAAGCCTTTTAAATACATCAATTTTAATGAAGCCTGTTTATCAAAGTTGGCCATATGCAAAGCAGCACTCAGAGACAGTAACCAAGACTTTCTTCTCTGCCCTGACTGGGTGGCACTGGAGCTGGCTGAGCTACCAGCAGGCCGGGGAGTCAGGCAGGAGTGGCATGAGGGGTACAAGGCACTGCAGTCTGATTGTCAGAGCGCAGCCAAGACCTGCATATATGTCATGACTCCTAGGCCAGGAGTCCATCACCTGGGCCAAGTCAGTGCCTAGGAGGGAGCTTCAGTCTGTCACCCAGTATAAAATGGTGACAACAGATGTGGCAGTCTCACCAAGGTGTCCTGCACTGGACATTTGCTGTTCTCATAGCCTTGATGAGCCTTCATAATGTCTCCAAGATATCTACTGGCCACATTCAGGTCTCTTCATTTCCTTCTGGTTACTGGAAAAATACTTTCATTGTTTTCCCTGTATTCTGAACAATTCTTTTTGAAGGGCAGAGTATAAGAATAGACAGAAATTAAAAAATAAAAATAAAAATTTGGGGATTGATTGTTCTTAATTGAATTCTGCCTCAGTTTGACCTGAAATAGAAACTAGGAGTCTAATCTTTGAAAAGGAGTTTGGAGAAGCTATTCTTGGACATCTTCTCAGCTTTGAAAGTACCTGAAAGTAATTGATTTCTCCACTTTGACTAGTGAGCTCCCTAGGCACCTGAGCAAAAACTCCAGAAGTCCACTTCAGACCCCAGACTGGCCTGGTACATTTAGATTTCATATTAAATCCCTTAGACATTTCAATCCAAAATCCCACCATGATTGCGTGTGATATAATACTTCTATTACTCCTCATCTCTGCGAAATAATTTCTTAAATACAGCATTCACACAGGGAGATGGAAATCATTTTGAGAGTCAGCCTGAGGGGACTTGATGTGTTGCTTCCATATTCCAAGAGGCAGCTGAGACTGAGTTGGGATCAAACTGCTTTTATTTCTTGCCATACCTCATCTCTATGGGGCAAGTGAGTGAAACAGCCTAAGAAAAGCCAAGTCTGATTCTGTGGTCTAGCTTACATTAGAGTCTCTGGTTTGAGGATGGGTTTTGGTTTCTGGTCCCCGATAAAGAATTTGCTTATGCTTTCTTACACTGGAATGTCACTGAAAAAAAGTACCAAAGAGCTGAGGAGCACACAGCAAGGCTCAGAGGCCCACTCACAGCACTTCCACTCAGGTGCAGATACCCAAGTAAAATGATCTTTATTTGTGGTGAAAAAAAAAGGTGTTTGTTTCTCAATAACCCAATATGTCATCATTTTTTTTTCCAGTAAGCTGTGTTGATTTCATGTTGTATCTGATACTGCAGACTTTTATTTTTTCTTGTTAAGAAAATATTATTTTTAAAGATCCTATGAACCTTTTGGAAAAACATAGTTGCTTTATCTTTCACTTGAAGCCCTGCCAGGGACAGCAAGTCCTCTGTTCTGCTGCTCCTCAAAAAACAAAAGTGAATCAGAAGATATATTGAAATCCCATACAAGAGCTGTGCTTGGTGATGGCTCACGGGTTAGCCCAAGTCCAAGGCCAGTGCCAAGAGGCAGCCTGGATTCCCAGCCTATTTTAGGAACAAACTTTCAGTTTTCTGGGCAAAAGTCATGCTCATGCTCTAACCTGAGGGCCAGGGAACAATCCCCAATCCATTTTATTTACTAGTAAAAATGTAGCCAGGGAGACCATTGTCCTAAGAATACCTAGTCGGCCTCAGCATACTTTGTTAATTGCTATTATTCTCTCTTACCTCTCTTGTATTAATAGAAGACTTTTTTACAATAATAAAGTGAGTTGAATTTGACCCAACAAGAATATTAGCATGGGAGATCCCACACAAGCTGCTTTTGTTTTACAGAGCACACAGCCAGTGCAGCTCCAGTACTTTCACCACTGTTTATTTCTCTCTCAGTTCAGTCTCATCCTCTACATTTTCCAGTTGTCATGCTGAAGTATCTTGGCAGAATTCACACGCCTATCAAGGTTTGGCCTGGCTCATGTTGCTTTACCACACTTACACACTTGTATACGCTCCAGCCTTACAGTAACAGAAACTTAACACGCTGTAAATAAAGCCTATTGTTTTTACCCATGGGCAAGCCTATTATCTTTAATTTCATAGAGGGTGAATATGTTCTGACTTATATAGCATGATTTTTTCCATTCTCTCGCCGATTTCTCTCAATATTGTATTTTAAGTTCTTTGTAGTTGAATATAGGCCAAACTCGGGACACTTCAGCTGCTCACACAGAAACTATTTACTTGGTTCCAACTGTGAGCCCAAGTCAGTCAAACTGCGCAAGAAATGGAAAAAGAAAATGGTTGTATATTTTTCAATAAGACCTTCATGTGGAAAGGAGCCAAGATTTCTCCATGCCAAATTGCTGACCAAGGGAGAGTACCTTCTGCAGGGAGGGAGCCTATTGGGTTCTGGCTGATCCCATGCAGGGAGGTACAGCCTTATGGGGACCTGGTGCCTGACCCAACCTCCTCCAAAAGGCAGATTCAAAGATCATCTTGGTAGAAAGAGGTCATTTGGTGGCCTGATCTGTTCTCATGCCTTTGACTAGAGAGCAGATTGGATGAAAGACCGAAATAGTCAGCATTACTAAGTCACTTCTGCAAAAGACCAATTTTGTTAACTGCCACAGTCCACTGCTTTTTTTTTGAATGATGTCACACCTTTGCTTTAGCTTTGTACCATGCTATACTGTAATTTACTGATTAGGCCTCTGTTTTTAAAGAATCGTCTTCCCATTTTTGTATTTTGGCATATAATAAAATAATTTCTTTTATTTTTTTCTTATTTTCTTGTACAAAGGCAATAGATTGAATTTACTTAGGTATACCATGGCAAATTAGGTTATCTATTTTCCTGCATTTTTGTTTTTCACTGGATGGCTATGGAACAGTGTATAAAATGCCCCATTCTAGATCTCACTAGAAAAATAGGAAAAATAACTTCATTTCCCTACTTTGGCTTCTGAGGATTCAATTGGCTCTTGTACCTCCAACATCATACATGGACATCCTGTTCAAATGGTTCTTTTTTTGAGTCCTTCTCAGAGGCACTGGTTTTGGAGATATTAATTAGTTTCAAATTTGGTAATTTATAAACAAGGCTAGCAATGATCAGATGCATTTATTTTCTATAGTGGACTGAAGCAACCATGAACTAAGATTTTCATGGTGCATGGTCATGTGCTAACACCTTGATATAAAATAATGTTAAAAGAGGTCCATCTTGCTAAGTGTTACAATATCTTTGTACATGAATATCTGGAAAAGAATAAATAATACAGTCATTTAAATAACTTCCATTTAGGAGTTAAGCACCTTGAAAAAAAATATAAGAAATTTTCTTTGAAGTCTTTTCTGGAAACATGAGTAAAACAACAGGTCTGCATTCAGGCTCCAGCTCATGGATATTCATTAAAACAAATAAACAATGAAGTGATGAGGAAAGCATTGCACAGCTTAAAGCCTGGTCTAGTATCAGATGAATAATAAATATATTAGTGTTGACTGTGCAATGGCAAAATACATTTCTACATACCAGGAGATAATGAGGTCACTCAAAGAGCCTTGTGTATGAAAAGAGATTTCTGAAGAAACACATCACAGGATAATTGAGAATTTGTTATTACTAATCCTAAGGCTTTGAATTTCTATCCCTCAGCTTTCTTTTTCTTTGATTTGTCTCAGCATACCCTATGTAGCAGTAAATACATATAAGTGAGCCCAATACAGGCAAAAGAGGGAAATACAGGAAGCAGTGCCTGGAGAGAGGTGCTATACTCAATTAGAACAACCACCCAGTTGCCCTAACATAATATGATATGTTTAGGAGTGGTAAACCATTTTAGTAACAATTATTCCTTCTTTTTTTTTTTTTCCCTTCTTTAGGCTTTTTTTTTAGTGCTAAACCCCAGCCAACATATTTTAAACCTTATGGAAGCCAAGTGACAAATGTCTTCAGTCATTTAGCACACACTCTTAGTAATCATAACAACATTTTTGTATTATTATATGCAGTATTGGCAGTATGTTCAATTGTGCATGGAATAAATAGCTCTCATTAGAAGTTTGCCTTAAAATTCATGTGACGGTAGCAGCCAGCTTAATTAAGCTCATCTTTCTGGGAAATCAGTAATAATAGTAATGAATGAACCTGCTGCTGACTTGCAGCAATGACAAGTCATTCCAAACATTGCTGAGTTTGGAATTAGGAATCACCTAAAGCTTCCTGCTCCATAATGCTGTGATTGGGAAAGGCAGCCAATACTACCAATATTCATCTTAGCTTGATAATTGTCCCTTTATTCCTTACTGGCCACTATACATCATGTTAGGGTTTGGTTGGTTTGTTGTTTCTTTTTTTTAATGGGATTTTTGACGTAATATTTCAACCAGATAAGGGGCTGCTGTGTGATTGGGTGCCTGAATTCTTCCACAAAAAATATTTAAGAGTAGTTTAGATATTTTGGCCAGTGAACGAGAAGCAAGAGGCATCCATTTGGTTTCAAAAACTAAATGTGTCTATTCAGATCATACCACCCTAAAACATGTTTGGGGGCAGGGGAAGCAAATACCTTCTACAAGAGAATTGTCTCTGATTTTGCAAAAATTACTTTTCAAATAAAAAGCAAAACAAAGAAGCTTTTCACTGGAAAATTCCCAACTAACTTTTGCATTGACAGATTGTGACTTCTGAGAAAAAGCCAAAAACAAACACAAAGGCATAGAGCCTGGAAAACTTGCCTTGCAAGGAAAAATTGAAAAAGCCGAGGGCAAACATTTGACAAAGATAGAAAGACAAATAGATGTTTAAACATATTTGAACTGCATAAACATCGAACATGGAGAGAATTTCTCTAGTTAGACACATGCTGTCATAGAACACATCAAGGACACATAGTCCTGGGGCGGCCTAACAAGAGAGGATGTTAGAGACACAGAGTACATTTTTATAGGTGGCATACATTTTACTAATACCAGTAAAAGAATGGAAAAGGTTAAGAGTACACTGCCTTAGTGTTTAGAATGTAGAGAAGGAAGCAGAAAACAAACTAAACAAATGGAAGTATTAAAGAATATAGTTGATATTATACAGGAAATATAGGAAAATTACAGAATATCCTATATCGATGTTGGTAAGAAAATGTACTGAACAATGTAACAGAGCATTTTCTGATTTTTTGTTTCTATAACTGTCCAGAGACCAGAGTATGAAAAACCTGGATACCATGCATGGGACACCATAGACACAGAGAAGATGTTGTTGACAGGCAGTGAGTCATCTCTGGTAACAGTTATTTAAATAAAAACTATAGCATTCTTCAAATAAATTTCTAGGAAAAGCCATAGGCAATAGCGAAAACCAGAAAGAGTAAACAAGAAAAGGGATGTGGGAGAAAAGTGTTTCATACCAAGAACAGTCTCCTTCAGCATTTGAACCCTGTCAAACATCTCAGTCATAAACAAAATGTGCAGCAGTTTTGTTTTAAAGAGAAGAGACACAGAGGGAAATCTTTGTTTTCCTTTCTTTTTCTCCTTATTAATTAATTAATAGCAGTGATGCATCTCATCTAAGCCAAGCAAAGAAAGAAAAAAGAGACTGGAAATAATACTTTGCACTCTAAGTCTTTGAAATGATGGTCAGTTAGGGAAGACTTCCATTTCCAAGGGAAAAACGACTTTTACATTTAACATTATTAAGGATACAATAAAGAATCATATTGCTCAGAATTAAGTTGGGTTTTTTTTATTCATCACAGGGTCAAAAGTTTAGTAAAGCTGGCAATGCAAAACTTGCCTGAAAACTTAAATGGAAAAATTCTAGAAATCACAAATAATAAAGAACCATGAATTGCAGGATTGATACCCATATATGCTTTTAACCCAGATGGCCAGTAGCCAAATTTTAAATGAATTAAGACAAAGTCATTGGCCAAAGAGAAGACTTAAAAATGTATATAAAACCATAAAGGACTCCAAAGAATCAAGGTCTCAAAATCAGAAAACAGAAGTTGGAATATTTTCATTAGTCCAGAAAGAATGTGTTCAAGGCCAGATTGGACAGGGCTTGGAGCAACCCAATCTAGTGGAAGGTGGCCCTGCCCATGGCAGGAGGGTTAGAACTTGATGATCCATCCTCAAGGTCCTCTTCCAACCTAAGCCATTCTGTGATTCTCTGATTCTCTGATGTTCTTCAAAATCCTTGGAGCCTATAGCCCAGCAAGCAAGCAAGAAGTCCAACAAGAGGTAAGGCAAGAGATAGAGTAAAAGATACTGAAGTTCAGTTGAGTCCTCTGTAGGGTTGCTGAGGTACATTGGTTGCTTTGCTGCTGATCTGATATAGTAGCAAAGCTTACCCATAACTGTGTTGTGGAGATAAAACAGAAAAATAAATATTTCCATGCACTTATCATGTTAGCTTTGCTTCAGACTAGGTCTCTGAGTGTTATTGTTACAGGGCCAGACCACAATACTCACACAATCAATACATAATCTGGCTAGGCAGAGTTCAGAAAAAACAGAACTGGATTTCATTTTTTTTCAGTCTTGAGTGAGCTTGAGAAGCTCAAAAAGCAAAGTAAAACCAATTAAACCCTATTCACCTCCATATCAACCCCAAGTTGCTGTGGAAAAGAGGATTCTTGGGGAATTACACTGATAATCTACCCTGTTCTGTTTCGGGGCTCCTTATCCAAGTCCTGAGGCCAGCAGCACAAACAGCGCCTTGTTCTCAGCAGCAGTGGCTGAATTCTCCTGCCATGTGGTGACACTGGTTCAGGGGAAAAGAAAGGGGAGGGGGAAAGGGAGAAACCCTGCCGTTTCCATCAGTCAGACAGACAGCGAATTGAGGAAGGAGCAGAAGTTGTTTAGGACTGTCTAGCAAGTGACAACTGCTTGATTGGCAGGAGGCCACGATGAGCATGCGGTGCCTTTAAAATAGATGTCTATCTTCAGCCTGGAATACATTCAAATCAGGTTGCATAAAAAGCTGTTCCAGCCACTCACAAGCTACTTACAGCAATTAAAAACGGAGAGCTGCCTTTGTCTCCCAGAACCTACAAAGAATAAAAAGTAAGCAGAGCAAAACAAATCAAAAAAAAAGCAATTCCCAAGGTCAGTTCTAAGGTATTATCCTCCTTTTCTGCATCTGCAATTGACATTTATCCATATAGGGCAGCACAAAGTCACTTCTCTGCAACACTTGATGACATACACTGCAGGAGATGAGGATCCTGGAGTATTTAGTCCATGTAATTTGGATTGTAAAATACAGGCAGGGACAGATTAGCTGAGCTGCCAGTAGGTAAGGTTAGGAGTAGGCAGGCAAACTATTATGCTTCAGACTCCTGTTCATCTTGCCTTTTTCCTCAGATTTTGTCTATGTTGGCCAAAAACATCATACATCCAGAGATCCAGCTTCCGAGTGCTCCTGGGGCACTTTAGCAGTGTGAGACCCAAAAATATGAAGAACTGATAGCAAAAATTGGATTCCACCTGCCCTACACAATCCCACTGTGATTTGCATTGGAAAACTCTGAATGTAATTAAGGCATGGAGGTTGCTCAGTCTACCCTAGTGCTCTGCAGAGGTATGCATCTGTGGAAGAGCATAAATAAATTTAATGAAGGGCATTCTGTCCCAGTCTACTCTGCTTGCAAATATGCACCTTATTTGTATGTCAGGAGGGCAAAAGAACAGCACTCCTTCCACAGAGGAAGCACTCACCCTCAGATCTCCCTAAAACAGTGAAGCTCTCAGCCAGTTACTATTGCTTTGCTCTACTTCCAGACCACACAAAAAGGAATGGGAAAGAGGCCAAATGTATAGTTAGGTGATGGGATATTAACTTTCTCACAATTTGGAAACATGGAAAGAACCACAGTACAATATGTAAAAAAATATGTAAAAAATATTAATATACACAATATACACAATATCTATACTATATATACGTATATCAGTAAAATATATTGA
Organism: Corapipo altera; assembly: GCF_003945725.1. NCBI lineage: Eukaryota > Metazoa > Chordata > Aves > Passeriformes > Pipridae > Corapipo > Corapipo altera. The sequence continues at coordinate 7,199,714 of NW_020884912.1, forward strand.
TCAATACTAGTATGCTTATGGTAAGAACTCTGTCAGCTTCTTCAGCTAAGTTAGCACACCAGGACTTTGTCACTGTCAGTGAACACTTACACAGAAAGTATTACAGTATGTTTAATAGTAAGCGAACCTGTATAGATATATGGTGATTTCTTCAGCATACTCAATGTGCAGGGAATACCAAACCCAGCAGACCAATCAAGGCAAAGCTGTCACAACTACATGCCCCCAGGTCCATCCAGCAGCCAACCTGAGCACACATTCCCAATAGGGGCACACGCAAATACCCATATATGATACATACACACACACACACACACACACACACACACACACATACACACACACAGACACATGGCCAGCCACACAAACCATCACAGACACACTCAGCACTCACACAAGCACACACAGCACCAGCAGCCCCTTCCCTGTCCCCCTCTGGATGGCCAGGCTATTTCCATATTCCTCCATTTCAATCCCTCCCTTTCCCCCCCTTTGGTGAGTACCCTAAAGAACCCATAATAACTTTTGTGTAATCACAAAAGGATCTTCCCTGCATCCCAATGAGTCCTGTCCACATACTCATCTTTGCCATGAATTTGAAGGCTCCCCTAGGACAGTTCTAGGAGTGGCTGGGACAGGGTGTTGTTTGTGTTTTCTCACCTGCCCTTGTGCCTCTGTTCTCCTTTGTGTAGCTGCAGATGACACTGTCATCACACAAACCACCACTTCTGCTCCCACTGAAACATTCTTTTTCATCAGTCTACACAAAACAATTTACTCCAAACCCAATTCACCTCTGATTTCTTTCTGGAAACACTAATAAATGCCTTTAATAGATACAATTATATCAAGAAAGACAAATGATTTATCATTTTTCAATTCCGTCTATTAATAAACAGCAGAGAGTTAACCTAATATTCAGGAAAGATGGCTATCCATTATTTGCAACCTCAGTTAAAATTCCTCCTAGTAAAATAGTCTGAACTGAAAAATGGACTTAATCAAAATGGAAACTTTTTGTAATTAAGATGAAAAAGTTTTCTTTCACTTTTACAGTTCTCTCCCCTTGTGCTTCTCACTCGTCAGTTTGTCTAGGGAGAAGACAGTCAATCTATTGACCTTTTAACCTTTCTTCCAGTGCGTTAGAAAAATAACTCCTCTACTTCCAATATTTTATTTCAGGGAGTATTTTATTCTATAAAATTTCAGTTTATTTTATTCCATAAAATAACACTATCTTGTTCTAGTGGAGTAAAATACAGTAGTTTTCCCAACCGAAAACTTTATGGGAAGCTTGGGAATATTTTATTAAATATTTTTCTCCTAGCATATCATATACTCCTTAGATTTTCATATTTTACTTATGTATATGCAAATATGAAAAGCATTTGCAGTAAATACTTCAGTATTTTCATATTTGCATATAATATGTATATGCAAACATATAGACTATTTCGAAGTGGCTCTATTTGTTTGTAACACATTCAAGTATGAACAAATTATTATACAAATTTCAAGATTGTTTTATTCCAAATAATTTTTAAAATATGATGGAAATTTCATAATAGATTACAAATTCAAATTTCATTAGAAAAAACACCCTCTCAAATGTAGAGCATTTTACTAATACTCTAATAAATTGTTCATTGTACATGCACAAATGGATTAATTTATTTTGAATGGCTTTTTAAATAGTTATAACTTATCAACAGTCAACAAAATTTCCTTTATTCAATGATAAAGGCTATTCATTTTATTAAATATGTTTTCAGAGCTTGTCTAAGCCATTTATGTAAAAGGAAAATTTTTATAATGTAGTATAGTGTCTATGTTGCAGTAATCTGTGATGCTTGATAATATAACTGTCATGTCCTGTAAATGTGTTGTAAGACATTTAAATCACTGTGCAATACTGACAATGTCATTTTAAACATGTCTTTGAGTCCTCACAATTTTTATACAAAAATCTATGAGGTTTGTTACCGCCAAGGTAATAGAAACTAAATGCTTACAGTATCTCAAGGTATATTCGGGAAGGAAATAGAGACTAGAAAAGCCACACAGGCTAAACAGCAAATAATATAATCTGAAGTACTCAGATGATCGTGACTGCTGAAAAGAAACATTTCATCTTCTATGTTTATTCAGGTTATGCGATTGTTTCACAAGGGTTGTGCACCAAGGTGTACATACCATGAGGTTCTACAAATCTCGTTTCACTTGTACCACGAGAAGCACTGCATACATCATTGCAAAGATAACAAGATATTATTCAGAGCCCCTGGAGAAATTAAAAAACATACCCTGAAAAATTATCAGCTAGTTTCTTAGAAGAGAAATAATCCAAAATACAGAAACACAGAGCAGAAGCATGGAAAAGAGCATGAATTTACAATACCCCAAACTCAGAGGAGGGGCCAGCAGAGTTTTGATCTTTAGATACAGGACATCACGTCACGATCTTGATGAAGATCAATCTGCTGCAGTATGGTGAGTGTGAAGTCATTCTCTAACAGAAATATATCAACTGGTATACTGGAAAGAATTCTGATAAAGGCAAGAAAAAAATGGAAGTAATTTTATACACCAATCCAAATTCATCTGCTCTTGCTAGCCTGATGACCTATAGACGTCTCTCTCTGCTCCAGACTTCTTTATGGGCTAAAATCTGGGTCTGTCTCTCTGACATCTTGTCATGTGCCTTTAGCTGTCAACTGAAGTTAGGGAGGTTAAAACAAAACCGTGATTCCCCCTCCCCAACCTGGTTTCTCAATCTGTGTAGACAATGCCATTATTCTGCTTGTCACTCAGGCTCACAATATGGACATCAGCTTTGGAGAGCAGTCTGAGCTGGCAGTCTCCATCATTTTAGGCCAGCCTAAGTGCGAGCTGCCACAAAAAGCGTAACTCAATTTTTCTGGGTGAGGTTTAAGCTGGATCAGTGCCCTAATCCTGCTGGCAGCATGGCTCCACGGAAACTAACAGAATTGAGAGGAACATGGTGTCTCTTTTGACAACAGCCTGTCCAGTCTCAAACTCATTATTGTAGTCTAAGTCCTGGTGCTAACATCTGGATTTTTTTTTCTCCCATGCAGCTGCAGAGGTGAAACTCCTCTCACACCACATCCACTTTCTGCACTCCTTGAAAAATGAAACCTTGAACAACTGTAATCTGGCACAGCTGAGCTCTCTCCAGAATGCTACTGCAAACACTGCACCCTGAAGTTGTTTTGATCACAGCTGTCCATTCTTTGCACCATTCACGAGCTTCTTTTCTCTGTCATACCCAATACGGACTGCTTATTTCCACTTTCAGATGATCCTGACTTTACAACTATCCTATCAATCATGTCAGTCACTGCTCAAACATCCACTCTTTAGCTGGCTTAAACTTAACTCTTACCATAATGGTCAAACCAAGAAGCTGTGTTTGCTTTTAGCTGGAGTTTGTTCCCTGGCCTCTGGATTGATCCCATTATTCTACACTTAAAATTGTTGATGGAAAATGTACCAAAGAGTGCCTCCTGTTCCCTGCTTTGTTCCGCTGAAGCTCCAGCAGATAAAATTACTGCAGCCACAGCACTTGTCCATTGCAAGGAGTCCATCTGCTTGCAAAGGACATTCCTCTCCCCTCAACCCAAGCCCAACACAAACACACACACAAGCTGAAGCTTAATCATCTGCCAGTTATTCTCATTTCAGTTGAAACCATTCCCCAAGGGGGTGCAGATTTGTCATTTCTAAGAACTTGCTGTTTTGAAGTTCTCTGTATATATTTATCTACAGCCAGTCTCTTCCATATTTAAAAACACACACCACCCAGACCTGTCAGCAATTTACTTTTGAGAGAACCAGCTCATGGTTAGTATCACCAGATGTCACACCTTTAATAAGCAGTGAGGTAAGAGTTTTGGACCTGGACTTACAGTGCTAAGCATCAGAGCTCAGACTCAGTAAACGAAAGCCATGGCTACTTTTCCTTGTGTTCCTATTGCTATTTGCACAAGAGGTTTCTTGCTTCAAAGCATGGTAGGGAACAATATCTTCATCTGCAGTATTCCCTAGAGTTTAAGAACTGCAAGAGGAACATGGTTGGTGGGAAAGACATCAACAGTTTTAAAATTAAATATAAAAGGTACAATATGAGTAAGGAATAGCACACACTTTATCAGGTACCTGGTCATTAGCTGTTTCACCACAAGCATAGGAAATATATGTCCAATCTGTTAGTACAGGAAATCTACTCTCAAAGTGATCTCTCTCTGCCATAGCAAATATATGTGATAAAATATCCAAGAATAATCACAAAGAGAGGAAAATCTTTTGAGATTGCTACAACAACAACAACAAAAATAAATTAAAAAAAATAAAAGAAAGGAAGTAAACCTCATGCACAATTAGTAAGGAAAATATATGCTTTAATAATACAAGGTATCAGCCCACAGAATGGTCTCTAGTGGGTATAGATGGAAATACCATCATTCAAGGCATTTGCATATAGAGAGGACAAAGCACATGAGAACATAGAGTATAGCAGGTGTAATCTGCCTTGACATAGGAATGAATCATGTCCTCTGATTATAGGGAGACCAGTAAGACTACCTTAAAATTTGGACTACAAAACTGAGCTCTGTTTTGTGATCGAACACTTAGTCTAGAATTAACTGCCCTTCCACTTTCTCAAGTTTATGATTTTCACCTCTTTTAAATATGTTGGCGTAACAAGAATATTTGAAATACAGTGAAGCAAAGATGATGGAAGGTGAATCTTAAAAAAGGGAAAGAAGGAATGACTCCAAAATGTTGCATGTTCAAATGGCAACCTGTCCTCAAGATCATCTCCTGGAGCTGCAGTCACTCTACCTGCATATTTCAGTGACACACTTCAGCATCCATCAGCCACTACACTTCTCTTTCTGGTAGCATTCACTTACCAACTTCCTGCAAGACCTACTTCCTATCCGGAATTCTCACCACGGTCTCCCATGCAAAATATGAGTCCAACAACACTTTTCATGTTCAGTTAATACACATTAACTGTGCCACAGGTCGTTAACCTCAATCCCCCTGTCCCAGACGCTCTGTGCTTCGCCAGGAGCTCAAGGCATCCAGCTCAGCTGGAGAACCCCTCACCTTGCACACATGTAACTTCAAGCAACATAAAATTTTTCTTTTAGTCTTTACTGCAAGAGGCATTACCAGGCGGAAGTAACTGTAGCCAGAGAGAGTCTACACCTTAGTAATACTACATCTCTCTACATTAACCTTCTGGGAGTCATAAGTAACAGTAAGGCTCAGAGATTACTTCAAAGTGGCCAGGGACCAACACAGTTCCCAATTGGCCCTGGGATTAGAAAGGCATAAAAGCAATTTAATGTTGAGTCTTCTTCCACACAGCAGTGCACAGCTGAGCACAGCTCCAGAGAGTTTGGAAAGTAAGCCTTATGCTTTTAGCTTTGATATATTAATTCATTTTCAGGTTTTAGTAGATAACTTGGATTTATTTTTATACATGTGATTTTGTTTAAGAAATACTTGATTATGAAAAAGTTGGTATATCCAGCAAACTGTATAAAATCCATTAAAGCAAAAGAAACTGAAAATTAGCCTGTTTTTCCCTCATAGTGTTTAGAAGAAATACTTGGCAAGCTCATGGTGGGCAGGAAAAAGAAGAACTACCATCTTGCAAACGGTGAAGGGACATTTAATACTTCTCATAAAAATCAGCAAATTCACTATACAGTCCTGACTAATCACTAGGTTTTCCAAATTAAATTGAAAAATTCATACAGAGCATAATCAAAAGCAAAAATTAAATTGAGTAAGGTTATTTTAAACACTGGCCAAAGGAATACGTTCCTGTTTAGTGTTGTAAATAAGCAGCCAAAAAGGTTCACCTTTTCTTTGCCAATAAGGTTTCAAGTCTCATAATTTTAGGATGGAAATCACTTGTGAAAGTGACAGGAGGAGAAATATTTGAGTCAGTGCCATCTGTTTAACAGACCCTTTATTTCTGTTTGATACAGGAAAGAAATATTGCAGGAACGTTCCTTGATGTCAGATGATGAAATCTCCTGAAACGGGTGTGTGTGGAAAGCCAGGGTTTGTCTCTGAGACCATATGTGTCGTCAGCTATTACTCATCATTACACCTCACCTGCCACTTTAAGATATATTTTGTTAAGCAATTCCTGGATTGGACATTTATACTTTAGCAGATGAGGACCTGCAATTAAGTCCTGCTTACAAGCAGTTGGATCCTCACATATCAGCTACAGAGGCACCTTCACCTGGTCAGATTTGCAGGTGTGCAGATTTGCAAACTGATCCTAGGCCAGGTCAGTTCTGAAGAGAGCACAGCAGTTTTAGTGCAGCATCACAGCAGAACAGATATAATACTGCTTTGTGTCAGCTATGCCCACACAGAACCAGGGCTGGTGTCTTCCCATTGCATACACTAAGCAGAGAGAACATCGAAGAGATGTACTGGGTGTGCACCAGGGTGTAAATCACACAGGATCGCTGGGCATGTGGAATCCAGGCTGATGTCACCAACAGTACTGTTTGCACACCCCAGCATGCAGTATTTCCACATGACCTGTGTGCCTTTCTGCTGGGTCTAGCTGGGGCCAACTCTGTGCATTTACACTGTGCCAAATCAAACAGGCCCCACACCAGAAGCTGGGGACTGCTGCAAACACACCCAAGAGAGTCTGTGGGAGCCAGTCTCATTCTTTCATGACTAGAGCCAAGGACCTGGACCTGGATCTCTGGCTGCACTCACCCTTGTCTCAGTGACACTGAAGTGGCCCTGCATTAAATCCCCAGTGAAACCCAGCGGCAACAAAATGATCAGTGCTTCACTCCTGCCAGGCAATCTCAGATCCTCACTGCGCTAGTAAACAGTAGACACTCACGTAGCCACTAGCCATTGAAATCGATGTAAATATTGGATTAGAAGCCACATTTTACAAGTGACAAATATTGATCTTATTTGCAGCAATAAAAAATCACTGATTGATGAGTGGCACAACACACACCAGTGCCTACAGACTATATAGACATGACATTTTTGTCTCTTACGGCATGTCCTTCATCATGGAGTATCAAAGATTACTTCTTTTTTAAACTAATACAAGGAAATGATTTGGTATCATATATTACCAAAAAAAAGGTTTCCGCATCAAACTTTTACAAAACAAGTATTCAAAGTACAGTTGGTAGAGTTTCTCCTTTTTTTCTGCTTCCCTAGTTTATTTTTGCAACTGGTTTTTCCACATGAACAGAAATCTTCCTGAAAATTGGACTAGAAGTCTTCAAACGCCAAATCTTTTCAAGCATAAATGGGCTATTTCATCTTGGTTTAAATTAATTATTGCATATACATTATGTGAACCAAATTGCTTCAGAAAAGGAAGAAGAGGAAGTCTGCACTAGATTATGCCAGATTAATTTCAGTGCAACTCCTTCAATTTCAATAAGAATAATTTACACCACAATCACTAGGAGCAAAATATGCCACAATATCTGGCAGCTAATGGAAACTCAGTAACTCTGGCAAATGCAGTGCCTAGATTTTAGCTTTCTTTGCATAATCTTGTATTTTTTTCCAAGTGATTAAAGCATGTACAGAGAGAATCCATCAATTTTCACCTCACTCTGGTTATTCTTAGGGATTATTGGTTACTTTGAATGAAGTCTTTCCTAAGTCTCTTAAAGAAATATGGGGATTATAAGAGGTAATTTATTTTCAAGAGTTTTTCTTTCTTCTATTAGACGTTGAGCTAGTTTGCAGTCTGGTCACTCAGAAGAAAATTAACACTACCTATACATATTAGTCACTTGTGGAAAAGAGGTCACCTGGATTTGCTGCTTATTTTCTCAATGAAAATCATTATTTATGTTAAAAAAGCTGAAAGATTTTTCTGGAAAGGAAGGTATATTTTCCAATATAAGATGCCCATATAAACATGTTTGGTTTAATGCCACTGAAATTGTAAGATAAAAGCACAGAAAAGAAATTACAAAAAAAAAAAAAAAGACTTTAATAAAATGCTAATCAAGCCTTCCATCAGCAGTTTGCTGACTGGTTTAGACTGTAAACCAAGGCACTAGGCAAGCAATAAGAAGCAATACTTGAAGGAACGGGAGAAAGTCAGAGAGAAATTAAGAATCTCTAAGCAAGAAGACTGAGGAAACATTCTACATAGTCAGGTCATAAAGGGACTAGACAACTTTAAAACCAGAGAAATCCTATGTCAAGAGTAACAAAAACTATTTATGTTTTCCTCTGTCACAGCTTATATTTTGTTATTGTTGTTCCCAGCACACTGAAAGTGTTCAGCTTTGGGACTCTGAAATATTAGAAAATTTGATTGGCAGAAAACAGACAGAGGGAAAAAACAGGGTCTGGGAAACTTAAAAACAAAGTAAAAAAATAAAACCCGATCTAGAACTGTTGTATTAGATGCATTTACTTGCAGGGAAGATGCAGGGAGGAGGGAGAGCAGTTATACCAAGCCTGGGACTGACCACAATTAATGAGTTGTGACCAAGACAGACATGAGCAGTTTCACAGCAAACAGATTTCCATTGTTCCTGAGAAGTTAGAAAATGCTGCTGCTTAGAAAAATACCAGCTGTATCCAAGAAACTGTCAGCTGCTGTTATCAATATTGCCTCTCAAGTCTTGACCCATTGCCCAGAAGTCCACTGAGTGACCTTGATCTCAGTGGCTTGTAGTAAAGAAATAGCTATAAATAATGCATTAAAAGTGTTCTTCCATGTTGGCAGACTCACATTTGTCAGGCATTTCCATACTATTCTGGGCCACTTTTTGTGGTGTTCACTTAATATGTTGTGCATTTTTCTTCAACTGCTTTAACATGGATTTATCCCTTCCTCAAATACAAATATATTAATATAGACTTGTCTCTCATCAAATATGGTCTGAAAACAACAGTTGGTGACTACAGTGGGGAAAAAAAACCAATTTAGGGATATCAGATAAAATATTGGCAACTTTACTACTTTTTAAAATGGTGTTTATTGTGAGGGAGCAACTTGCATGCTAATGGTGCTTTTTGTGTAATCTGATGATTCCAAATGTTTTGCATTTGGAATCATTAGTTACTTTCATAGGACTAGTTACATTCATAGGACTACAGAATATCATTATAGGCAATTAGGCATAAGCAGGATATGACTTATGTTATAAACTCAATAACCTCTTTATTATCAGATCATCAAAGGGAGGGCACAGAAGATATCACAAGTGGGCAACCTCTGCTCCAACGCAGGAATACCAGACCCTTAACCCAGCTTTCTCATCCACTCAAAACTCCCAGCGATGGACACTTCACACTTCTCCTTGGCACTCTACCTCTTTACTTCAATGTTAGACGGTTTTCTCAAAATGTAACAGAAATCAAACTCATCAACTTCTTAAAATCGGCTTAATTGGGATTGATTTTCTTTAACTATCCTTTCCTAATTGCTGCCTTTCTCCTTCACATTCTCTGCAAGATTTTCTTGTCAGAATCAAATTTCATAGAGTTCCCCATTAATTTGTTTGTTCTCCATCCATACAAAAAAAATTATTCCAACACAGTCTGATAAAATTTTGGACAATCCCTTCTGTTCAGGTGCAATCAGTCCGTGACATGTAGTTAAAAGATCTCTCTTGACAGTCAGATGTTGGATAACTTTGCTAGATTAACTCCACATCCATCTGATCCTTCTGCTGTGATAGAAATTCCCTTGTTTTATTATAGAATGACAGTAGACAACTACTCATTAAACATCCCTGTTTTCTCTTTTTATCATGGCATTGAGGCTATCAAGAGGACTATTTTTCCTCACCTCTTGGACTCTTTTGGTATAGGCATCCTTTTTTTATTCACACCTCATTTCCTTCATTTCTGTCAGTCAGTCCTTCCTAAGCCAACTCTGATCCTCTATTTTAATGTTCTGTTTTGTTTGTCTTTAGATAATTATGATTGCCTACTGGGACTTTGATGTCCTCCTGGTTTTTTCCCAAATTGCCTATGGCTTCTTGTGAGCTTGTGATGCCACCTGCACCTTTGAGCCCCACTTCCATGCCCTCCTCTTTGCGAGATTAGCAGGTCTCAGATGACATCCTTCATGGGGCTGAGAGAAAGAGGAACATGAGCCATCTTAAAAAAATATATCTCCAGCAAGCTCTCAAATCTAAGCAACATGATTCTAGGGGAATTTGGCTTTTAGCTTTCAAACTAGTGTCATGCATGTGAGAGAGCACATTTGAAGCAGAGGTGTCCCCAAAACCCTACAGTGGGGTGGGGCCATACCTCAAAGCAGCATGGTCCTATGGGCAGTCCTGGAGATCAGCAGTGCTGTGGTGTGCCTTCGATGTCTACAGCTGAGAGATGCCCTGAAGGACTGCTCAGAGCCAGCAGGAACAGGAGATTCATGGCACACTTGCTGAGTCTTCATATTTCTGTTCTCATTAGTGTTCACTTACAGCTGAGTTTCCAACCTTAGAATCAGGAGCTTACTCCTTTGATGTACTTGATGTACCCTTTTTTTAAATAGACATAATGCACTGTTACAGAAAAATCCCTTTGGTGCTGAGAAACCAAGACAAATTTGAAGTGTCTTAGCAGCTGGGATGTGTTTCTCACCAAGCTACTAAAGTCTTTTGAAGGATAAAACCATCAAGGGCCAAGACATGGAAAGAGTCATTCTGGTGAGACACTAACCAGTGCCTTCTGGCAAAGGACAAGCGACAGAGACACAGCCCAGGACTAAAGGAATCCCCACGTTGTCACAATCTATAAACAAGAAGTTTTGGGAAAGTTTCCAGGATTCCTTGCCATTTTCATATCAGCAGCACAAGTTGCCAGGAGAGACTTCTCTGCTTTTTCCAGTGCCTATCAACACACAACATGTGTCCCAGCTTCTTTGCCGTGTGAAATTGTGAGAGTAACCATGCAGTCTTATACATCACAGACTGTTTTGTCTAATCATGACAAGAAACACTGCCTCAGCTGGTAAAACGTCATGTGGATTAACTGAAGGGCAGTAGACAACCCTTAAACTTCTACAAACACTCAGGACAATGCTGGATAACCAAAAGATACTTCTTTTGTCCCCAAGATTAAGTGACCTGTACTTTTTCAGATTTTTGGATGTTTTAGCAAGTGTTTAACCATCCTCTATAAGCATGATCTTTCAATAAGTGCAAATACAATAACTGACTCTTCTATGCTCCGCTTCCTGTAAGAGAAGAGAGGTTTTCATTTTGTGATACAAGTGCGTCTGTTGATAGTAACCAGTACATCAGGTAGATATTGAATCATAAAGTCGTGATAAAACATAACATAATTATCAGCCTAGATCTTAAGCTAATTGCTGTCCTGGATAGGGACGTTTTGCCTTGCATCATGGACAACAATCCTGATCTGCTGTCACACTATATCAGAGACAGGAATCTTTCCCAACCTTCAATTGGAAAGTATGTTTAAAGCATGCTATATTCAATTACCATACTTTAAACAAACTTGTACAACCTGCTCTCACTAAAGGATCACACACAATCAATCTCATTGTCAGAGAATCTGAAAGTATCTCAGATATTATAGACATTTTAGTCAAAGAGAAATTTTAAGTCATAATCAATATTATACTACTTTTAAACCGTAAGTGGACACAGATATTGAAAAACCTCACAAACTATGCTAATTTGGAATTGATCTTAAAAATTGTAATCAATGTTTCCAGAAACTTGACCTTCTTCACCTCAGCTAAAATGTGATGCCACAGAAATGCAAACACAGTTTTAGCTGTAATACCACTGCTGTTTCACTACTACTTATGCTTTCAGTAGAGACAGAACCCGTGGACAGAGAGTGGTATGTAAAGCATATTTAAGTTTCTAAAACATGATGAAAAACCACGAATGCAGTTCTTTAGTTCTGACCAGTAAATAAGCACTGACACCAGTGAGTATCATGCACCTAGTCTTCTGTGGACACAAGTTATGTTCAGTGGAACAGTCTAGTAGAGAACTTGGAGATTAGTGGTGTGGGCAAGATACATACAACACCTTTACATTACAAAAAAAAAGGCTTTATACTTCTGTATGCCTGTACCCAGCCAAATAAAAGTGCACTGTCACTACTACACCTACCAAGCTAAAAGGTAAGAATTAGTCCAAGCCAAATTATAAACCCACTGGCTTTGGGCCCTTAGGAGCACTGGGGAAACAATTCCCTGATGTAGCTGCTGGGTATTGCTGCCAAGCAGCAGGACAGTGCACCAAGGGCAGCGAGGGAGCCTCGTCCCTCAGCACAGCAACCTCAGCCTCACACAGACAAGGAACTGCTCCGAGCCAGAGTGTCCTAAAGGATCTTTCTTTATTCTAAAAGAGGCCATGCTGTGCTCCAAAGCCTCTGCAATTTCTTCATTTGTGTGTACCCATATGGGTGTTGTCGGTCAAGAGTGGTACTTTCCAGTCTATTGCCCTTTTCTACTTTCATGCTTCACACAAGAAGGATTAGCAGATCTTGGATAGCTTGGTGACAAGTTACAGATAGAAAACAACCCTGATTCACTGGCCTAGCACTATACCTCCTTAGCTTCAAATACCCTTTGTAACACATAGATAACAACTATAGTCACTAAAAGTTTCTGTTTTCAAATTTCAGGTGTAGCTTTTTCCAAAACTTAGTAGCACTCACCCAAACTCATTAGACTTACAGGCACACATGCAGAAGGCTACATGCAACCCTGGGAGCTGAAACTATTTTTCATACTCCCTTTCCAAAGTATATTTTTATCTATGTTGAATGAGAGAGGCCAACAGACTCATTTTGAGAAATTCTTTTTCTCTCTTTCCTTCCTGCCATGTTCTACTTCCAGCCCTTGCACTGCCCCAGCCAAGCAAACCCGAGAACATTTTTCTTTTACACCTCTGTGTTTTCCCTGATGCATGCAGTCCTGTGCCTATCTGCTGCAGAAGGTTCAGGGCATCACACTTAGCATATGTGACTGCCCACAGAGAGGATGAGGACATGGCCAGCAACTGGCAGAAAAAGTGACATTCTCTTACACTGATGTGACATTTAATCCTGGGTTCAATGAAATGTATGGCATGATATTTATTAACTAGCTGAGCCATCCTATAACAGAAGAAATTGGCTGCAGCTGTGACAGCCTGTGAACTAGTCCAGGAAACTGGCTGGGGGGCTTCTGAGAAAGAAAATCACCACCAAATTTTAGCATCTCCCAAAAAAGTAGCTGTTTTCCTTTACCAAGTGTTGCTACCACATGGTGTCATCAGCAGAGCAGGCAGCAAGGCCCATTCCTGGCTGACTGGTTCCTTCAGATTTGTGTGAGAGGAGAGAGTCAGCCATACCTGCCTGCACTGCAGTGCAGAAGTCTATGACAAAGGACACTGGGGAACACCACTGGGGAGATGGCAAGCCGAAAGATAGCCCGACCCAGCTCTGACTCTCCTATGTCTCTAGGGGAGTCAGTCTCAGCTATAAGCTTCCTAATTATAAGAAAAGCCTAGACATAAACATACACAAATGCACACTCATATATGTGTATATATATATTTGCATTCACATGTGGATACATGTATATGTGTGTGTATACATATATATGAGCATAACAAAGAGATATGATGAAGCTTAGAATTCAGCATATCAAAGCTTTTCTGTTCAAGCCCTGTATAGTAGAAGGATTGTATTGGATTTTTCTTTTTTTTTTTTTTATTTTTCCTGTTTTTTTACCTTGCTGCTGTAGACAGGAGCAGTCTGGGGGAGGGGAAGGATGCCCAGAGGCTATTTCATAAAGCTGGGGTGCTGCTGCCATCTAGTGAGGTGCCTCTGCTGGGGGACAGATATACACACACAAGGTGTGGGAACACCTATGTGTTTGCATTTTCCAGGTAACATGAGGGGCATGGTGCCACACTGAAATTAAAAAGGCAGTTTGAAAGCTCAGCCTTGGGACAATACAGTATCCAGCAAAAGCGCTTTTTTCCTGTAGTGAAGCCTGCAGTAATGCCAGATTACAGCCTGTACAAGAGCAGTTTATTAAGATGGTTCAAAGAGGCTGTAACAGAACCTACTAATGCCTGAACATTATCACTTCAGAGATAATACATGAAGCCACCTGTCCAGGCTATACTAGCAATCAAATTATGAACATGACAACTATTTAAACCCTGAGTATGAATTGTCATGAGAGACCCCAACCTGTGAGCACAGCCTGCCATCTGACAAAGGCAGCAATGAAACGCAGCTTCTCTTCACCCAGCACTTCCATGGGAAAAAGGTAGCCCTTACCTAACCTATAGCCAGTTCCTAGGATTTTAGATCACTCTGCATTAGTCAGGAATAAAAAGCAGACCATGAGACAATAAAATGCAAAGTGCACAGAGCTACCACCTTCATTTGCAAAAAATCTTGTGATTAGTATGTCTTATCCTAGCTCTGGAGGAACAGAGTATCCCCAGACAAAGGCACCAGCCTTGGGGAGTTCCATGTCATATCACTCAAGGACACTGTAATCTTGTAAAGCCAACCCATCCACACCATCTCCTTGTGGCCTGACTCCACTTCCCCAAGCTGCCTCCTGTACTCAACAACTCACTGCAGGGCTGGATGGGAGAGTCCAGAAAGAAGTTCATATATACACATTTGGTAAAGGGAATGAATGAATTATATCACAATGTAGAAAGTCAGGAAGGGAGTTAGCTTTGTAGTTGTTAAATTAAAGCTCCAGAGAAAAGTAAGAGGTCTGGGCACTTGAAGTGCTCGTTTGAGAGTTCTCCTTCAACCCACAGCACATCAAAGCTGTTCCTCCACAGGGAGTCCTAGACACATGGTTATCTTATGATACAGACATTTGGCATATTTTCCTAAATATGTTGAAAGACCTAAAGATGATACTGTAAAATCTAGTTTGCTAAAATACCTGAGAACTGATTGAAAAAGAAAGCACTTTAAGTGCTCATTGTGCTGGTTTTGAGTGTGAGACCATTAATTTTCTCCATAGTAGCTGGTATGGGGCTGTGTGCTAGAAACTACGTTGATAACACAGGGGGAGTATCGTTATTGTTGAGCAGTGCTTACACAGCACTAAGGCCTTTCCTGCTGCTACTCCTCCTCCAGTGAGGAGGCTGGGTGTGTGTAAGGAGCTGGGAAGGGACACAGCCAGGACAGCAGACCCCAAATGACCAAAGGGATATCCCATACCATAGGGCATCATTACAGTATATAAAACTGAGAGAAGAAGGAGGAAGTAGGATGTTTGCAGTGATGGTGTTTGTCTTCCTTAGCCACCATTCAGCGTGATGAAGCCCTGCTTTCCTGGGGATGGCTGAACACCTGCCCATCCTTGGGAAACAGTGAATTAAATCTTGTTTACTCTGCTTGTATGTGGAGCTTTTGCTTCACCTATTAAAGTTTCTTTATCTCAACGCAGTAGTTTCCTCACTTTTACTCTTCCAATTCTCTCCCCCATCCTGCCATGTGGGTAGTGAGCAAGTGGCTGTGAGACACTAGTTGTCAGCTGGGGTTAAACCACAACACTCATCAACTTTGAGACTTAAAATGCCAAGTCTTCCAGGACTTTCTGTAACCTGGATCAAAGTGAAGCCATTCAGCAGCCTTCTGTTCTTGCATTATGGATTCCCCACTGACTGACTTGGTTGCTCTCAGGTCGAAACCATGTGGAAACAACTGTTTTGATCTACATTTGGATAACAGGTCTTGTAAGAAAATATTATTTTTCTGTTTCATTCCTTTTTTCTCAGGCTCATCTAGATGCTGGAGATAAGAATGCTCTTACACTGTCATAGAATTTATTTTTTTTTTCTTTTGAATATATAGATTCACTCTTGTGCTCTGATTTGGAACAGCTTATTAAGATTTAGCTTCATGCCCTTAGCCCAGCACATTTTAATTTCATGGCAAGATTATACAGCTATATACATCTTTGCAGGACTCAGGACTGCATTTTTTTAAGTCTAGGATCTAAGGCAGTGTTGCTATGACATTATAGAAAAATATCTGTGAGCACCGACTACCTTCTAGCCAAGGAAAGTGTCTGCAAATTGGGACATTTTCACTGACAGCTATCAGCCTTTTCCCCTGGAAAGATATAATAAAAATCCTTAGTCTAATATTCAAGCTTCTCCTAAATCAACCAGTCAAGCAAGTCTCTATTCTAGTCAACATGGGTGAGAAATCACACTCCAATCTGAATAAGAAACTACAGATCATAACACTTGAAGCAAACTATTTCCAAACCTTTATCAGACTAAAACTATATGCTGACTACAGATGGCACTCACCCAGAATAAAACAACCTCTAAAACCTGAACTGAGTCATGATTTTTTTAAAAAACAAAAAACGAGGACTGCTTTCAGAGCAAAAGTTTTGAGGCAGGTCTTCTGCCAGATCCCAAATTAGAGATTAAATATAAACAAGACTGTCCTCAAAATAAATATGATGGTTGCATCACCCTCTCCTGTAATGGAACTGTAACCAGGTAGAGGATGAACTCCTGGTGTGCTGGAAAGTGAGTGAAGAAGAATTGTTGGCAGAATCATCAGACTGACAGAAATGGCCTATTTCCATTAGAGTTGCGAGGAACCAGGTCCAGCAGAGCAAAGGATCTGGTTTAGCCTCAGTGAGAAAACTAGATTCCCATTTGACTTTCTAGAGACCTTCACAGCTCCTTCACTGATGTATTTCCCTTCTCTCCCTTTCCCACCAAACCATACTCACATTGAACCACTGTGCACAGTTATCACCTATAAAAGAGCCACAACCAACACACATATCATACAGGAGAGGTAGGGGATTTAATTCACCACCACAAATAATTTATACCTGAGGTCTAAATGCAAAGAGATTAACTCTGAGGTATGTCAACATACTGCTGCTGTTCATAACAGCACACCAAGCAATAGCAGTGTTTTTAATCTTTGCCATAGATGGCATGTGCTATAGTTTATAACATTATAAGCAATCCTCACATATTTTCTAAAAGGAGGAGAGCCAAAAAAAAGCTGAGGAAAACAGAAAGGTGAGACAGTGAAAAGAATAAACCCAGTGAAAGAAACATGCAGCTAAGAGCCATCTTATCCTGCTATATCTGTCTTCCCCTCTAGACACCCCTATGGAGCTCTTTTAGTAAGGGTGGCGATTTATTATATTGTAAGCCCTGCCGCTTGATTTACTGGGCTTTGGCTGCCTCAAGGAGTGAGAAAATCTCTCTCCCTTCTCAGCTTAGAACAGAAGAACGTTTTATTACCATCTCCGTGGTGCCCCCAGTCCTTTCTTAGTGATGCTATTTCTGGCACAGACTGATTGAAAAGTGCTTCTGTCCCCCACATGGCTGCTGGGTTTGATACTTTTTGACATTTCTAAAACCTCGTGCTCTTCCTGCCAACTCCCTGTTGCTTTCTAAACCCTTTTAATCCTGAAGAATGCAAACTAATCTACAGAGAGAAAGAAGCCGTTCCTGGGAAGCAGAGCTGGAACTGTCAGAGTGGCAGAAATGATAAATATACCTGCTATGGAAAGAGAGCCAATGCAGGAGAGGGGCAGTTAAGGGACGTTGCTGACACTGTGACCTGTTAATGTTATCTACTGTAAAGAAACATATAGTATATTATTAGGCAGAACTGTATAATATCTTCTTAGAAAAAGAATGGTTTGGAGGCAAGCACAAAACATGGTTAATCAAGTGGAATAAAGCAGTGGTCCCTGAGGGAGATTTAAACTACTTAGACTTAAGTATGGCTAATAAAAGTTAGTAATTCAAGAAAGTTTCCAAAAGGCTTTATTATTATTGTTTTATCATGCCTGATCTTTTGAATGGAAAGGTCAAAGAGCCTATCATGTGCTAACCTGATTGATTTATTTTCCACAGAGCACTCTATGTATTCAGAGAACATCAGTGCCCCGAAAGATCCCCTCTTCCCCCTTCTCACTTTCCACCCTGTACAATTACTTTTCAGCAGGCCTCCTCATTCCTGAAAGAAAGAGACAAAGTTCCTATTCTAACTATAACACCATAAAACAATAGACTCCAGATTTTTATCAGTCTCTTTTCATATTACTTTCCCTTCTTTCACTCACAATGCTGCATTTAAAAGAAATGTCCTCTGTCATTTCTTTGCAGTCATAGCTCTCTGCAGAAACAAGGCTACCTTCAGTCAGGTAACCACACATCTAAAGACAAGGCAGCAAAATGTAACCATGGTTTACACTCAAGCACACAGCACTGCTAGCAGGAAGTCAAGTTTGAAAAAACCTGAGCTGTAATACACAGCTCAGTGTGTGGACAAGGGTTCTCAGCATTTCTAAACCATATCTTCCCAGATGCCTGGTAGTCTTAATCTATTACTCTAGTGTGTCAAAAGCAGGCATGTTCCCTTCAAACATAAACAATTTCCCACTGACAGTGCCAGACTGAAACTGGCTGCTCAACACCCTTCCAGCCCAAGCACACCTATCCCACACCCCAGCACAGTTCCTCCCTGGTTCACAGCATATGGGCAACATTCAGAAAACCTCATTGGAATGTAATTGGGGTGATGTTAAGACTCCCTAAATACCACCTAGGTTTCATTGCTGTTTCAAGACACCAGATGCATTTGACTGGTAAAAGCCAGAAGTTGAAGGATACAAGAAGTTAGGCAGTTCAATTCTGAATATAAGCAGAGAATTCAAAGATAAGACAGTCTGACACTTTTGTTTTTTTTATTTCTGCTGTATAGTAGAAGATGTCAATTAGACATTGACATTTCAACATAATTATTGTCAGAAATAACTTAAGAAATGCATCACCAAGAAAATAAAACTGTTTCTTTTTAGTCAAAGATTCACCACTTCTCTAGCTTTATGAACAATACACCATCAAAGAGCAGAACTCAACCTTCAACCAGTTTCTTTGTTCCTACCAAAGGGCAAGACTGAGAAGAAATATAAAGACACCAACAATCACAACCTGTATAGTAAATACTTTAGATGACATCCTGGGTTAGCTTTAAAATGCGATTTATGTGTATATTCTTTGATGTTTGACAGCATATATTCCAGTACAACATAGAGGTTCCCTGCTATGAAGTATCTGTTTACAAGAAAAACTTCTAGAAGAAAGTGAAGAGAAAAACTTTAAGGAACAGGAAACTAATTATTAGCTTGATGCCACCTGTGTCCATCAAAATCTTGACTTTCTCTTACACTCTTCTCTGTGACAAATCATTTCTGACACAAAATGTAGAAAACTGCCATTGAAAACTCCTGTACAAATTGAAATTAAGTCCAAAGATCTAATTTTGGTGACCTTCCATTTTACACATCCCAAACAGAGCTATCTGTCTGCCTGCTTTATGTGGTGTAGAATTATATGAACACTGGCCATCTCTCCTAGAAGGAAGTTTGACACTGTAAAAGCAGCAATGAAGTGTGCTAGCAGTGCTGCTTACTGTTGCAACTACTAGTAATTCAGCTACATTGAACTGAAATTTACTGAATTAATTAGAAACCTGAAATGTATAGTAAAAAACCAGAACTCTGTGTTCCCTGCCTGTCAGATTAATAAATTCTGTAAAAGTTGCATTAGACCTGTCAGGTTAGTGAAGGAAGAACAGCACACGAAAAGAAGAAACTCAAGAGACAAACAATTAAATAACAAGAATGCATCCAAAGATTTCAGCATAATCAACAAGTTCTGCAAAACTCCCCCTTTTGCAAAGCATCTAACATACACTCGACCTACTTATACATTAAAAGAGTGGGAATTTGATGGTCTCTCAGTCTCAAGTTGCCTTTCAGCACACCAGGGAATTTTACCCATGTACCCAGTAACACAGGACCTACTGAAAACTAGCTTAAACCCACAAGGGCTAGAAGAGGCATGCACAGTTTCCCTGCAGACACAGCAGGGAACACAGGAAGAACAAGGTTCAGTTGTCAGCTCCATCACTGGCACATAACGTCACCCCAGGGACATCATCCTTTCTTGTGCATCCTTCCTGCTTTAGGAACATCAAAGGAAGGTGGTCTCCTCCCATGCCTAGCACAGTGCAGCTCTGATGTCAAGGGGCTCGTGTGATATAAATAACAGTGGAGGAATATACCATCACTCGTTTTGGGCCTCTCCAAATCTCTTGAGATTAGGATGGCTTCTCCCCCCTCAGGCAGTATACTTTCAATTTGGATCCTATTGCTGTGAAACACACATTTCCTTTAGGAGAAAGAAAATACACCTTCAGCGAATCTAGCAATATCAGGCTGTCACTGGGAGGAAACAGGTGTGTTTCAGAATGTTGCAAGACAACTTTTTCCAGCAGACCTTACCAGAGTCATCCCTAAGTGAGGGACAGGGGATAAAAATGTTCCTCACAGTTAACCTTTTAAAAGGGCACCATGGCAGTGAGCAATCATTTGACTTTTGGAGATCTCTGGGTCCCACAGCCAAAATCCCTCTGCTTATTCTACCCAGACAGAGAATGCAGAAATGTAAAATAGCACTTGATTATAAACAGTAAGGGTAAAAGTCTGGTTTTAATAAGTCGGTGGTGAAACTCGCCTCAATTTCTCAAAGGCATTTCTGATTTGCAGTATTGGTTTTGGTCTTTTAAGTTTCTGATTTTTTTTAACTTTTCCTTCTGAAATAGAGGTTTGAAAATATCTGTGATGGTGGCCACAATTACTTTTGTACTAGATTATACATACAGTAGTTTGCCATTATATACTAGTGAGTTACTCTCACTATTTTCCCCTCTCCTAAAGGGCACAGTGTATGCAGTTTGGAGACAAAAGTTACATTTCAATTTTCATGTTATTGCCATGCTAGTCTCCCAGGCTCATTTGAGCTTTGAATTTAGAAAGTTGAAATTCTTATCTCTCTGCCCATACGTTGTGTATGATTTGGGTCAGATTCCAGAGTCCCTGATACTTTTTTATGCTGCATATACAGTAGTACTACAGAACTGAGTTTCTCAGCTCATATATCCTCTTTTGTCCAGATTAATATACTGAAGTCACAACTACCACAGCCCCTTTTCTGACTTTAGATAGTGGAAGATTAGAGGACCCAGAAAATCCATCTCACTCCACATCACTGTGACATGAAAAATTTAGATTCATACAGGGAGTCTGCTGCATAGCCATGGTAAGATTTACACCTCATAATGGCTAGGACATTGAATATCCTTTATCTGTGAATTCCTTTAATTTATCCTTTACTTGCTGAGCTTTGCTAGTGCTTTCTCTCTTATTAGTCATTATTAATTAGCCTTGAAGCAAATGTCCCTTTAATTTCACCTTTATTTCCATCGTAATCATCCCTTGTACAACAGCAGCCTCTTATATTTTCATGCTTGCTACACATATATTGGGAAATGGGTTTATCTACAGAGTTACACAGACTATCACAATTTATAACAGTGTGTTTAATTCTTTGGAACCAGACTGAGCACTAACTGCCTCGAGCTGTTTGGTGGGAAATTAGATTTGTACTAAACAGCTTAAGGCTCTGGGGAATGCAGAATAAACTAGATGTGGCAATTTTATGAGTTTCAAAACTTCAAAATGACTATATTTTTATCACTATTACCAAGCTTGGATGTCATTATCTAAGATTTTTTTTCCTACATATCATTGTCCCAAAATGGATTTAAAAGAACAAACTGGGGGGAAGCGTGGTAGAGGGGGGTATGTGGGTATGCAAAACATCTCTAATTTAAAACACTTTACACTTAAAATATGGAATGGAAGAAAGAAAGATGATTTGGGAGCAGTTTCATTTAAATCTCATCTTTTAGATAAGACTACATCAGTAAATGTGATGTGCTTTCAGATGGGTAATCTAGAAGTAAAAACTAAATTGAAAATGTGGAAAACCACTTCTATCTTACTCCTTTTCCAACCTGTAGCAGAAGGACAGACCTCTTAAATCCATTCTTTTATGATACTATCCAAGTCTCATCAGAAAAAGAGGAAAAGAAACAAAGAAAATATGACAAAATCATTTGTGCTCAACAATTTAGGCATTCCAGCTGACACCACACTTATTCTGAATAACAGCACTGCTGTATGGACAAGGGTTCTTTATTTAAATTCCCAAGTGCTGTTCATGTAATATGATAATGCAACACAATTAGCTATTTCAGCAAGACTTGATATTAGCAAATCTTTTATTGTATGATGAAGTGCCATTTCTATTATGAAATTTCATAAAATACATTTATCATGGCAAAAAATATATATTCACAATAGGACAATAGAAATTGTTAACGAGATGATGAAGCTTCTGGAGCAGTAATTGTGTGGCTAAAAGGCTGTGATTGTCAAACAGTTCTTCTAAGGCAGGTCTCTGCAAGTGAGGTCTGTATTGCAATGTTTTGTGCTAAATTCACTGCTGATTCTGCCATTGCTAAGGAAAGAAAATTGATATTTTTTCTGTCCTTAGCAATGCTGTGGAAAGATAAAATACACGGTGAAAGACTATGGATTTGCAAATGAACTCAGCATGTCTACTGAGTTATGAAAACGGAGGAACCTTTGTTCTGAAAGGAGCAGAGTTTGAATATTTCCATATTGCTTTAGTCTGATGAACAGGCAAGACAAGGTTGACCCATCTGTCCAGTTGCTGTTGCCAGATATTGGTCTTCATAGGGCTCAGAAAAAAAAACAAATCCAAAAATGTATTAAAATTTAACTTCTTTTTTTGGTTGAATTGTCTTTTTTTAATGATAGACCAATGAATAAAAATGCCTGCAAAGACTTCACGGAGTCCTGATAGGACTTTCTACATTTTTAAGTCCTTGCCAATGAACATGTTTCCACATAACTGGAGCTTTTAACAGGATTAGCTGTAATTGGGATTCACATCATAAAGCCTACTGTGACAGGGAATAAGAAAAAACTGAAAACCAAAAGTAAGAATAAGATAGGGTATCAAATATATCACAGTTGAATTACTAGATCTGGAGATCCATATAAACCTGAAAATCTAAAAAACAATAAGGAAAAATCTTGGCCTGTTATGATTTAAAAAACTATATGTACAGCATAAAAACTTGAGTCTGTAGAGACCTGGACTTCTAACTCAGTGCCTTTTTTAGGGAAGAGATTTGAAGAGCCAGATGCTGTCCTCATATAGGGTAACTAGTTATTGAGACTAATATACTAAAGCTTTAATAAGGGCTATTGACAAGTAATTACCTCCATTAGTATTTCCAGACTTACGTCATTGTAAATTGTTGTTAAATGATGCCCTTTCCTGTCAGATGCATATCTACCAGGGCAGTGGTTTTCATAAAGCCAATTTCAAATTTTGGGAAAGGTAGACAGAGACTATTGAAAAGAAGAAACATTTAATGAAACCAAGAACACTACCTGTACTGTGCATGTAGATTGAAATCTTCAACCCATCCAAGCTGTTGAGCAGCCAGGAGTTAAAAGAGATTAAATGGATTTCATTCTGCAGTGTATAATGGAAGTAATTTCTGCCCTGCAACCAGTAAGTCTCCAAAGGTTTTCATTAACTTCTCTTTAGTGCTGATAAGACTTAGAAGAAGAAAACTTGTCCAGTTGCTGAGAAAAATAGTTGGGCTGTCTTTATTAGAAGAAGAAAACTTGTCCAGTTGCTGAGAAAAATAGTTGGGCTGTCTTTATGGTTGCTTATTATTCTTACTTTTTTTGCTGTTGTTGTTGCCATTGTTTTAAGCATATGACTATTGTTAGTAAGTTTATTAGTACACAATATCATCTAAGACATTAATATTATACATCACAATATTTGGATAAAATTAAATAATCATATTACTGGAGCATGACTAAGAAGGAGCACAATCCCTAAAAGTAAAATTATAATTAAAACATGTTTTATCAATAAAGTTTGAACTCCAGTGTTTGGACAGGCAATTGGGAAGAACAAACAACTGCAGATACCACCACTCAATATGAATCTTTCTTGTTTGAATTCTTATGCTCTTTCAGTGGTTTTAGCACTTTAGGGAATCTCTCTCTGACATCAGTAATACTCCTTGTTAAGCAGCATACAATCCATTTGAAGAGATCAGGGAAGATCAATTTCCACTAACAGAGAAAAAAATCCAACACAATTGCATCATTGTAAGTCTTCATTTGGGTTATTTTAATGACATTATGCAACGCTGCAGAGTTGGACAATAGAAAAAATTCATCACTTCCAATGACAGAAATAATTTTTCATTTTGGAGATTTATCTTTTTAAAATCTCTATGCATATTTAACTCTAAGCAGTTTTCAAACTAATAAACACATGTATACAATGTTTTCTACATAGCTTTACCTCAGGTTTAGTTTTACAGGTATCTTCTAAATAGATTTCACAATAGTTTCTACAGTACTTCATTAAATCCACCTTTCTACATAAAATTTTGACTGAGAGACCTTTGCCATGGGACTCTTTGAGCTGACTAAGATGACCATTTTTTGTCGTTATGTTTCTCTGACCTCAGGTCAGTGTAGTGGTACATGGCAGTTCCCTCTCAGAATAGGAGAAAACAACACTGGCCCCCTGTCACAAGAGTCTGATTATGTATTGCTAGGATAGGTCCAATGTAACAAAAAATAAGGGAATGAGATTTTAATAGAAACATCTTCATGTTTTTCAGTCACTCAGAAGGAATTCTCCGCTCCGTGTAATTTTGTCTTTATACCATGGGAACCATCTGGATCCCTGTGTTTTCATACCATCTGTATGTGATCATTGAAACAGTCGTGGGAGTCCCACAGCGCAACTGCTGTGCACTTCTGGAGCTCTCCCCAAAGAATGAACTAATACTTGAGATGACTCCATATGGTACAGTCCTGAAGTCAGCAAAAACACAACTACAAGAATTTGAGATATAAATAAATGGCAGTTGTGTATAAAAAAAAAAAAAAAAAAAAAAAAAAAAAAAAAAAACCAAACAGATATTGAGGATATTTTCTTGATGGTATTTACAAAGGCATCCAACAGAGCTTGAGATACTGGTATGAGCCACTGAATTTCAGTTGGAAAGGAACATCCAAAGCAGTATCTTTGTTAACAAGTAGCATATCCCCATAGGAATAGATTTATAGATGAAAATCTTTGACGTTGAAGACCTGACCCCCCCCCCCCACCTGAATTTCAGGGAAATTTTATATCAAGTTAAACTCCAGTCTAGCCCTCTGTACTGAAAGCTTGACTTCTGGGTGAAGCTTATGGAAAGGCTCAGTCTGTGTCCTCTGGGACTGCTCCTCAATGCAAATCCAACATAGCAAGTTGTGCAGCTGGGAGAGATTGACTTCAAAAGCAGGGTCAGGGCAAAGCAAGCTATTCCTAGTTTAGACACACTTAACTTGCTCTGGAACTTCAGTAGCTCCTACCTGATCACTCCTCTGTGATTTTAGGAAGAAGAATGCCATTGTGAATTCATACCTGAATCTCAGTCTGGACCTTCTGAATTTAAAGGAAAAGTAAAAGTTTAGGCATCCTCAGATTACTGCCCAAGTAATGCCAGTGTGCACATATTATTTGTATCATGGCATGAGACATGAAGAAAACAAAGATTTTATTAACTTCCTGGGGTCATTCCTGAAAGAAATTGTATAAACACTTGTTTCAAATCATTTATGTAACAACAAGTAAGGAATATGCAATATTTCAGGAAATATTTGTAACTAAAATTGCTATTTTCCTCATTACATTCAATGGTTAATTTTGACCACTCTATAAGTCACAATCTCAAGCAAATAAAAACAATGGTCAAGGAGGCAGCATGCAAAATGTTATGTCTGGAAAAGAGATGGGGACTTGGTTAATATTCAGAGAGAACTTTTTTCACTTGTTTTTCCTCAACTACCATTTTTCCAGAAAAGAGAGGGGAGCAATTTCTAACGCAGTCAGACAAAATCTGTCCGTCCAAGCAGTCAGGGCTATACTTAAAAACACATATAAATATAAATACCTATGGATAAACATTAGTGCCTGGAATAAGTCATTTAACATCAGTGCATATGAGGAGCCCAATTCAGGAGGTAATTTTGGGGGGTCTCCCTAAGTTTTAGGTGCTTGTTTAAGTTATTGGTTGCTTGGATCACGAGTGCTGCAGTCAGTCTGTTCTGGAGGAAGGAATCTCTGCAGAGAAAACACTATTTTGATTAATTTAATTCATCACAGCCCTTCAGAGGACAAGAAGCCCACCACATATAGCTAAACAAGACAAGGTCCTCCTCGGAGCCCAGCACCTCCTCAGCAATCTTTCAGTCTCCAGGCCTCTGTCTTTAAGGAATGTTGAGTTCCCACTGGACTGGTTTCACTTAAACCAGTGCTTAGTGAAAGAGCTTTCAGGTTTTCTCTAGCAACTGAATGGGTTTGCCTACATACCTTCAGGAGAAGAAACTTGGCTTTAATTTTTTTTCTCCGTCATTTATCATTTAGGATCTCTGGCTCCCTAGTAACATAGGACACTATATATAACTGCATTAAATTTATGAGATGTGTTTGAGTATTAATCATTTCACATATGTCAAAACACATTTTGTAAGCTAGCCAAAGCCATATATAAATTTCTGTAATTTTAAAGATTAACAGCAGCAAACTGCTAAACACAGTGCACCAACAATGAGCTTCTAACATAGCTCTTCCTCAAGATCTTGATTTAAATTCAGGTTTATCAATAAAAAACCCCTACAAACTTTGAAATTTTAATTTCCTTTTGAAATAAAGGCCTCATCTAGATAGAGCTGGTGTTGCTTGCCTCTCAATGCTTCCTACTTTCATTATACAGAATTTTTTCATACAGCTGCTAAATCCTATTTTCACAAGAAGAAAAAACAAAAAAGAAAAAAAATTGCACCTCTAATCATCAAAGCAGCATAATTTAGGCCTTTATTGTGTCAGTCATGAATTGTCTTTCTTGTGAGCTCACAATGTCATAATATTCTTTCTGATTAATGAGGATCCTACAATTACAGGGTAGGAACCATCATGCCATACTGCAGAGCCTGTCTAAAGGCAAAAATTACAGTTAATGCTAATGTGTTACCAAAGAGTTAGGGGTGGAATTATTACTGTCAGCAAATTGAAAGTGTCTGCACCCACAAGACTGAGAGTTTCTGTCGTTTCTGGAATGCAATTCTGGGCAGCCAATGAACTTTCACCTAGGACCTCACCAATTCCCACTCCCACTCCTTGCATTTGTTGTGCCATTGCACACATTATCTGGAATACCTCTGCCCACCCAAGAGGCTGGCAGATGGGGTCAGAAGCCTTTGAGCATGAAACAAAAGGGATCTAGCAAAAGCTAGCCTGACTAAATGGAAATCTATCACACCAAAACCCAAGCAGTTTCAGGCTTCACACTACAATCAACCTCCATCAAGCAGATGAGCAGCTATGAAGGGTAATGTACATGGAGGAAGGCAGAGGACTTTATTTTACAAAAATTGAAAGGCAAAAATCAAATCAAACTTTGAATTTTTATAAGTAATTTGTCTCCTTGTTAGTAGCTAATAATGGATTTTCCCATCTGTAATCACACACAAAAAAATATATACACACAAACCAATATATCTTATGGTACAGCCAAAGTATTAACTGGTACCCATATGTCCAGAAACTGATCCCTGCTGTAGAAAAGGCAGGATATTTTCTAAAATTGTCTCTGTGACTTAGATAACTTAATCCTATGACTAAATGAGAAAAGGACGTGACATTTTATGTGCTGCTTAAGTGCTTTTCAAATTTTTCTCTCAGCAATTCTAGAGAGTACTTCAAGCTTTCTACTGTTTATTATTGTTCCACATCACTCAGTAGTACAAGTATATACTAAAGATCAAAACCATAGGACTTAAAATCTGAAAACCAATTTTTCCCTTTAGAAAATAAATACTCAGGATGGGAATGATTAAATAACGAGTAGCACAAGTGATGTCAAAAACCAAAGTCTCTTTGATGCTGATTTCAGAACACAATATCGTCTTCCTTGAATCCTTCTCTTTTGTCACATCTCCTTATTTAATTTCATTCTGGTAGGATGTATCATATTTGAACAACTCAAGTGGGGAGGCTCATTGCAACTTCCAATACGTCAATGCCATTAACTGAACACGTGTTTTGCAGTGGAAGAGACTGGCTGGTGTAGCAGTGCAGTCACTGTTTAGCAGGCAGACATCCAGCTGAAAGCCATTGACCTAGACAAAACAAATGATTGCTCTCAGGATTTGCCCCTCCGAGTTTACACTGCTGCAAAGAAAAGTACTTCATCCCACACTGCAGTTCTCCTTCATATAAAGAATTTTCTTTACGAAAAAGCATCCCCTTCAAATTAAGAAATAATTTAAAATATTTCTCTTAGCTTGGAAAGGCAACACATATTTAAGGAAATGGTTCTAGAAAGTAGGTGAAAACAGAAGCAAATAACAGTTTAAGGATATGAGCAAATATTACAGGTTTCTACCAGCTAAGGAGTTTCAAGCTGTAGGGAGGGGGGAAAGGAACAAAAACATTTTGACCTATCACAAGCTTTTTGAAGTTCTGGTTAAAAGTAATAGTCTGTGATAAGTAGGATGTCAAGAGACTAGCTGATTCAGTAGCATTTCACAGTTATTAAAAATGTCATAGAAATTATTTTAGCCACAATTTTTAAGTATATTTAATGATCTGATGATAACCAAATATCAAGCTTTTTAGGTAAATAAAAGATTCAGCTTTAAAATATGTTGATGCTGCTAACATCACTGAGAGCTTAGCACCTAACTGAACTGGTCCTAAGATTATTGTGGAATGTTTCATTTTACATGGCAAAATTTCAAGAAAAATTCACATTAAAAACTCCCAGAAACTTAGGATGTTCCATGGGACAAATGAATCATATATAGAGTAAAATATTAATAGATTTTTCCATTGGATTTCATTTCTGGGAAAAGTTTAATGCAAAAGGTGCTTAGGAAGATGAATAATCATTATATTCTTTTGTGGCATTTGTTAATACAAACTACAGTTTTGAAAATGTAAACTGATATATTGATTTTTCAAAACTCTTCAAATCTATTTCTTTCAGAATAAAAAAAGAGAAAAAACCTGCATATTTAAAGAGCGGGAATCAACATAGGGGCTTCATAGTGAGTGAGGCTTGTAGACTATCTATTTCAGAGCCCAGTTCTTAGGACTGGTAGTAGTGAATGTTTGGAAAAAAGTACAAGTGCATGGCTAGTAAGCATTCTCATGCCTCACCTGTCCTCTAAACTTTGCTAATCAGCAGGTTAAATCAAAAGTTGTATTGAGGGTAATGACCTGCAGCTGTCAGTGGATCGAGTCTCCATGAACTGGCCTGCCCTCTTTTGGAATCCATTTTGAGGAAGGATTCATGCAGCAAAACCAATAAGCAATGAGCATAGATTTTGAGGCAGACCACCAGAAAATGCCAGTCATTGAAACTTCACTCAATTCAGTACAGCACTCCAGTCTCTCACCAGCCAAGCCCATCTTAGGAAACACAATCTTTCTCCCAGTGTTAGCTAAACTGACATCACAGACTCCTGTTTCCTCTGTTAATCTAATTGCCATTTGCATCTAGGCATTAACAGTACAAGCAACTCACAAAATCATCTCTAAAGGCACTCTTAGAAGCCACTTCTCAGCTAACAACATCTTCTTGTCAGTGGAAATTCCTTGCAATCATAGTGGAGCAGGACTGTGATGGGCAGCAACTCACCTCTGCTTAGTGAGAAGTGATCCATATCCATCCTGTTCCTGGCCTCTGCATTCATCATCCTCACTCCACAACACAGTTTTCGACCTTATGGACTGAGATCCCATTGCACAAAGGAACGAACACCACAGCACAAACTTTTTGATTTCAACCCCCTGTTGTTGCATCAGACAATCATCCCAAACAATTTAACGCAGGAGTTTATCGAGTTTTATCTTCAAAAAAATTCAACCATCCCATTTCAATATTCTTCTGAAGGCCGTTCCACAACCTTCTGTAGACTGCTTTCTATTCCAGATGGCTAGAAACTGTCTTCTAATTATCAACCTGAATTTATTCATGAGATCTATTTGTTCTTCTGCCAGCATTGTTTTGCAGAAACAAATTGTAGTTACTACTGAGTTGGGTTTGGATCAGCAAGTTGTAACCTAAAGGTAAAAGAATCATTGTATTGCATTTGTTTATGGATTTATTGCCCCATAGTTATTTTAATAGAAAATATGCAGTGAAGTGCTGAAAAATATAAATGAATGACATTGGCAGTTAAAATGATAGCTTACAAAGTTACATGACAATTAACAGTCTTCCTAAATTATGGTTTAAATTATTACTATCTAATTATCTATATATGTATATCTCTATAAGTTAATTATCTGTAAGTTGTTAAATACATAAGTATTCTACAAAAACTTCAGTAATTATTAATAGAGTAATTAAAAAATTATCAATATTGTACTTTGAGTAATTACATAGAAAATAAATTTATCACATATATTAACCTGATGCACTGATTTGGCTTGTTAGAAGCCTTTGTATCCTGCTGGTGTATTCTGCAGTACCTGAACCTTTTTTGCCCTCTCTGGGAGCCACAGTTGCCTACTCATCCTTCACACCCCGCACTCACCTGTTCTGATCCACCAGGGCAAAGCACCATGGCTCACCCTGCTGCCCACCTTCATCTTCTTGTGCTGCTGATGGGTTTATGCAAAACAGCTGGGCAGGGCCCTCTCCTAATGCACGTAAGAGAAAGCCGAGCCATTTGAGCGACCACAAATGCTGCCACTGTCTCAAAGGTATGTCCTCCCATACCTACACGTGTTCTTGGAGTGGAGAGCCATGGTAGGGAGTGGCAGTTCAGGAAGCTTAAACCCTGTTTTCTGGTGTAAGTAAAGCAGGCAGCTTGCTATCTCCAGCGCTGCTGTCACTTTCAAGAGTCACAGCTGTTTGTTTCTGCTCGACCTTTTTGCACATTGCCTGTAAAACAAGTGTGCATGGTTGAAGAGTCAGCAAGTAAGGATGAGGGAGCTGGAGCTGGCCAGGAGACAAAACCTGCACCACACATCCCAAATAATGACTTTGTCAGACAAAGATTCCTCCAGTCCTCAGGGCAGGATGCGGAAAAAAAATACCAAACGGATTAAACAACATGTATTTTTCAGCCTCCCACAGCTGCTTAGATACTTGAAGAACAACAAGCACTGAGTAGTCTTGTCCAGTACATGGTCGGAGTATCTTTCAGACCAAGTGTGGCATGAAGGTGGGGAGTTGCGGGCTAATTCCTCTGTTTGCTGATAAAACAAAGCAGAAGCCCTGTCCTTACAACTCAAACTATCCTTTGGCTCTCCAAGGTCACTGCACTAGGGTCCTGGTTCCCACTGCAAGTTCATGGACTACTTAACGTAACTCAAGAACACATCCAGTTCTTAATAATCCTTAACGTTTTGAGGTTTTTTACTTACAAAACAGATTTCCACACAATGCTTGACTCAAAGCTGTCTCTAAAAAGTGTCCCTAAATGGTCTACTGCTAACAAATGTACATGGGCACATATATACAAAAGCTACTTCTTCAAGCATAGTACCTATTTCTCCACACATGAACAGAAGGTGAAAGGACAGGCTTACCTAATGCTTGACTCCATTATAGCTTTGTGGCTGAAACCATTCCTATGGAAGAGAAATAAACTCCACTGCCACTAATCTTTGTATTTTTGCTTTACAGGTTATAAAAGATTTTTCTTCTCTAAAACACACTTAAAGAAACCTCAAAGGCAAATAATTCTGACAGTTTTCCTGAGGTCCCCTCCCATACCTGTTGGAGACAATGATTTTGCTTTGGTTTATATAAAAATAAAAGGTCCAAAGATGACAGGGGTACTACTGAATGGGTAGTGTTGAATAAAAGGGATATATACAAATAGTATTTTCTTTAAGTCTGAGTTGCATTAGTAGTAGGCCAGCATTTTCCTTCTTTCAAACATTCACGCTTGAAAGAGGATAATATTCATAAAGGTGTATTTGCATATCCATAATTTTATCACAGACAGGTAATAAATAATACCAAGATAAATACTAGCAGGTCACTGAAATTAATGGTTTGGTCATTTTTTGAGTAATTTTTATAGATTGTTTTGTAATATTTTTGGCAAAGAATATATCACTTAATTCCAACTTTGAATCCAACATTTTGCACAGTCTCTCACTACTAAACCACACCACTTCTCTAAGTTTTAGATTTACTGGTGCTGAAGATGACAAGGAGAAAGCAGGGACTGCTGCATACCCATGAAAGCAGGCTGACCCTGAGCTTTTGCATTTTCCTTGGAATATAAGTGGCCTCAGTGGAATAGAATTCAGGAAAATATATGAAATTGCCCTTCCTCGTCTTTCCCCCCATTAATAAGAAGATTCTGTGTGTGGTTTATTTTGCTTTTAAAAAAAAGAAAATCTACTCCCCATGACAGCCCGGATTGTAAATGCAGAATTTCAATTGGAAGATTAGTTAGCTTTCATGGGAATTAACAGAGAGTCCCATCATTCACAGCTAACTTGGACAACAAAATCTGTTTTCTGTCATTAATCTGGCATCAACTGGCTGACTGGTCACCTACAGCGAGCTGTGAGAGATGGGAAGTAGGGAACAGTAATGTTTATTCACGAGATAGTACTGTGGAAAATAAACAGAAAATTATCTTGGGAAAACTGTGGGCCACAGAGAAGTTCTTGTCCATTCAATGCAGGGTGCAAGGTTATTAATGTGATTCCTCAGAGCTCTTCTTTTACCCACAGCTCAGGAAAAGAAGCTATTTCCTTCTCATAGGAGGAAGGAATGGAAAAAAAATATACAAAAGATTGATAAAAGTATAAAGAATAAGCATTGGCAATCCTTTGAGGAACTACTTATTCATTAATAATATTTACTTAGCAAAGCAGATGTTCTAATGTCAGCTTTTCAGTGTTTTAATACAGAATCTACTTTAATGTCATTACATCAAACCCTCAGTATGGCTGGAGACCAGAACTCTGGGTTTAGAACCATACCTCTGCAGGAACTCATTTTACTCCAGGTAGACAAGAGAACTTGAGAAGACACCCACTAGCTGCAGAAAGGACTTCAAAACTGGTTTGCATTTAGCAATTGTTGCTCAAGCACCAGCCGTTTGTTCAGTTTGCAATTCCCGGTCCTGAATACTACAAGGAGGCTCAGGAAATGTGTTTGCTCAGCAGCACAGGAGTCACTGTACAATAACCTGGGCAAATCTCAGAAGGCAGAGCTTGGGTGAATTTATTAAAGCTGGCTAAAAGTGAGTAGAACTAACACTGAGTTTTCAGGATGGCAAACCAGTGCCAGATTCCACCACAGCCTGGTCAACTGACTTCATTTGATACTAACAGGTTTTCTGATAGAAAAGCAGAAACCCATGTTGGTTGCTCCGTTTTCAGATTTCTAATTTTGGAGATTGAAAAAAGCTGCCAAACCAGAATAAATGAAGAACTGTGTACCTGTGGAGCTTGGTTCTTTGGCCACCTCCATGGCTGTGGATACTTAGACTCAGATAAACCTTTCATAGGATTCCTCTAAATCCATATCGACTGGTTTTCAAGTTACCACTCAAGACCTTTGCAAAAAAAAAAGACTCTAAGTGGTTTCTTCCTAACTTACTTTAAGTAGGAGATGAAAATTAAACTGTGGCATTTATGGCTGATTTTGTTCACTGCACATGTAAAGTGAACTTGCAGTAAAACTACTTATAACAGATATATTTTTTTTTCTGTCCAGATCAAAAAAGAGTTCATTATTAGCATGCACTTGATAGGTTAATTTTTCATGTCTGCATGCCTAATTGTAGCACTTTGAAGGAAACATCCTATACAACAGCCACTCAGTGTCTGTGTATTTAGTCCATTTCTTTCTAAGATATACATATATACACAGAAATATTAGTGCCTTTTTTTTTTTGGTAAAAACAAATCCATGTAAGAACTTAGAGTGTGCCATTTTAAGCAAGTCAAAGTATAAAACAGGATAAACATATCACCAACTCACCAACTAACAGTTTCTTTTCTTTTAGTAAATGTATTTGTTCTCTTGGAGACTGAATTTTCACTGAAACAAAATGTGTTAGTGAGAAAACAACTTTGCACTGTCATCCTTCTTGCATTTACAGACTATGTTACAGTAAAGTAAAATCAAGAATTTTGAGTTGAAAAAAATTACAATCTCAGTTAAAAAAAAATAAAAAAGAAAGGAAAAGAACAGTACAGACTAAGGAGCTGAAATCAGCTTTATTCACTGGTGTGACACAAGGATGTATGAAAGGTAGGAAAAGCTCAATTTTTTTGAGAACTGGAATTGATTACCAAGAATCAAAACAATACTTGGTTTCATAGAAACAGTCTATTACAATAGTAATGCTACAGTCTTATGTAGTGTTTTTATTGTTAGGTCTCAAGGCTGTTTCATAGTCAATGCACATAAGTGTTGTTGAGTAGTTACAAAATGCACAAAGCTTGCTTATAAAACACTTTTTAAAAGGGCCCTTCACCCTCTTAAAGACACTTAGATAAAAACATGACCCACAAGGCCTAATCTGGCTCTTGATTGCTCTGGCACATGGAAGCTTTGCCCAAATTAGTGCCACCAAGAGCCCAAGTGCATCTAAACAACTGAACGACCTAATCACATTGACATATAACATTAAAAAGCCACAGAATAAAAAAAAAACTGGTCCAAGTCCATGCAAATTAATGGAAAACTTTCCTTTTTATTCCCCCACTAGGCTAGAAAGTGAAATATTTACCAAAACAATTGGTGTTGGGAATACACAATTTCCCTAGGAAGATAGATCTCTACTATTGTACATGTTTAGAAGGTAGGAAAACAGATGTAGAAGACAAGCAATCAGATCCCTGGAATTAATAAGGCTTCAATAGAAAAAAAGATCTTTCAACTGTTGGACCTGTAGCCAATGCCAAGAGCTACTGAAATGTGTAAAGACACAGACAAAACAAGAAAGAAAGTGAGCACACCTGTGCCAATAAAAAGTCAAAGCTGCAAGTGCATTAACCAGACAAAAATACCCCCAAGAGGTATCACAGACAACCTAAATACTTAGAAACAACAGTTTCACTACTAACCTCACATAGCTTTAAAGGTGAGTCTATAGCAAGAAGCAGTTTGAGGCCACACATTAAGTTTCTGCAAGTTCCTTCAAGACGTGTTGTACCATGCAAAA
This sequence comes from Corapipo altera, assembly GCF_003945725.1. NCBI lineage: Eukaryota > Metazoa > Chordata > Aves > Passeriformes > Pipridae > Corapipo > Corapipo altera. Next base: position 7,234,971 of record NW_020884912.1, read on the forward strand.
GAAGGGAAAGAGTGCAGCTAATCCTATTTTCTACCTTCTTCAGCTGCCGCCTTCAGACAAGGTGCACAGTGATTAGTGCCCTAGTCTTTCAGGTATCTAGCTACAGCATGCTGTGCCCAGTAATGCATTCAAGAAGACCCAGGTAGAATTGCATAATTTAGCTGAGAATTAATTTAGCTAACACTACCACTGGGGAGTTCCCATCTCAGGGATCAACTCTCTGGGGAAAGAAAGACTATAATATCTAATGGGATATCTAAGCAGAAGGGCCATTTTTTATATTTTTCAGACTGTTCCTTAATATTCTTGTCACATATTTGTGGGTATATTAGAAATACTTCTTAGATTTTATTGGACAGAAATTACATAGAGCTATAAAAAAATCATGAACTACTATCTTCTAATCAAAACAGCCTGATGACAACTGGAATACCACATCTATCCTCTCTAACTGGTCAAACTAAAGGTGTCTTCTGTTACTGATTTCCTGATACATTTGCTCCAAATTTTGATGTCAGCTGGACAGTAGGCCCACACAAAGTTTGCAGAATTGGGGATTTAGATTAAAGCCTTACAGCAATTGCACAGAAGTTTAGAATCACAGAATATTCTGAGTTGGAAGAGACCAACAAGGGTCATCAAGCCCAACTCTTTAGTGAATGTCCCACACAGGGATCAAACCCATGATCTTGGTGTTATAAACACCATGCTCTAACCAACTGAGCTAATCTCCCAGTTTTGTTGAGGTTCAAAAGCTTGGCCCATAAGACAAACAAGTTCTTGGAATTTAATTCTATTGGAAAGCTTTTAGTCAGAAAGACTGGAAGACTGATCATCTTTGTTAAGAGAACGGGTAAACTAACCCTAACAAATGGACTTAATATGAAGTAAGTTTCATGCATCATTAACTATGTAAGCAAATCTATCATTGACTTCATAGGAGAGGGGTGAGCCAGTAAACTAGAAAACTAATGAAATGTTTCTTAATAACTGGATCTTCCTTCTTTGAGAACAATCTCTCTGATTTTTTTTTTCTTTCTTTTTTACAACTGAAGCTTGGGGTTGCAACTTAGCAAATTCTTAAATCATGCAACTAACCACACTATCCATTATGTACAGCACAGTGCATATTTTATCAATAACACTGTTTTGTTAATACTATTTCAACTAAATAAGTAGGGGAAAAATTGTCCACATTTTGTGGGTATTTTCAGTTGCTGAGTCAGAAAACAAAATAAGGTCTAACATCTGCATGTATTTTTTGTTCAGTAAAGCTTGCATCTCCCTTCAGGACTGAGAGCAAGCAAACTGCTGCTAACCATGATAATTACACAGTACTCAGCATGGTGAGTAGAATAACATTGTAATTGTCCAAGGGTTTGAACAATTTGGACTGATTTTGTATAGTGTATAATTTACAGTAAAGATTCAGAATGTGTTTTCTTTGCTCCAAGAACACTTTCATCCTTTAGTTTTGGATCATTATGCATGGAGACAAGCATCCACAATCAAATTCAATCCAGATGAAGAACATCTGCAAAAATAGAATAATTTATTTTATTGACATTTACATTTACATAATTTTATCTGTGTCTGATTTTGCTTGTGACAGTCAAGGTAATATAAAATAACCAAGACCCCATAGAGTCATTCAGACAAAATAAAAGTATGCAAACGCTTGAAATTTTACCATAATCATAACAAATTAGTGACAGAGACTGAAGCTGGGTGAAAGGACACAAGAAAATATTAACAGGGCCCATAGTTATGTATTGTTTATTTTCCTTCATGAGGTCAGGGCAAGACTTGATCATATGCAGTTACATATTAAGAGCCTCATTCTGCAAAAATCTAAGTGCTTATTTTTACACACAGAAGAGTCACTGTGAAGCAGCTGAGACTAATAACAACTAAGAGCAGTTATAAATCAGGACCCACATAATTTCTGAGTATTAGATGTGGTGCTGCATAGCAAAGGGAACAACGAGTACCAGAGCCATCTTCATTGCCACAGTGTGTAAAGCAGCAGTGTGACTTAAAAGTGTTCTAACTTTTCTCAGAAAGAAATTAGCAGTTCAGCTCTGTGAATGTACAGTATCATCCTTTATGAGACACAGACAAAAATCTCTACAAAAATAATCAGAAGTCTTAACAACGCTTTGTTTTTATGGCCTTTAAGGACATATTTTTTTTCTTTGTGGAATTGTTTTAAGTGGGGAAGAAAAGGGAACAATAGAGCTGAGGAGATGTCGGGGGAAAAGGAGATAGGATACGTTGCAAATATACAGTGAAGGCTTTTATTTTTTTCCATTAAGATGATTCTCAGTCAAAAAATGTCTTGAATAGTTGTGTTCCTGACTTGAAATGGGGAATTTCCCTCTCAGAGATTGCACTCCATTCTCATTTTGGTGAAAAAAAGAGATACCAAAACCAGTAGGACTTTTTTTCTTTCTTTAATGTTTTGTCGCTGCCATCTATAAAATGGGAATAAGAAATACCTTTGAAGAAAGAATTAAAGATAAATATTTCCAATACTGTTAGAAAGTTATATCACAGAATAGCTCTAGCAGAGAATTAAAGACTGTTTCTAAATCACAGGATTGATTTAGATAGCTCCAAAAGGACCTTTCTAAAGCTATTGAACTCATTGCTATTAGAGAATTTAAAGGGGTCATCATGCCAGTTGCCAGCTTTTATAATACTATCTCAGTATAGCAGTAGGTTAAACACTAGATCCAATATCTGCATTCTTGAAAATTATGTAGTAGAATTACATAATAAGTGGTTCAACAATTTCTACATTAAAGACCTTCTAACGCTTCTTCTGTGCTTAAGATAATATTTTAATTGTACTAGGTAAAACTGGACAAAATTTTTAACTTTTTAAATTACCATTAAGTCTAACAGCTAGAATAACTATAAATGAATTTAACTTTGCACATTGGATTTTATATATCTGACTTTGAACTGTATATCATAAAGTCTTTCAAGATTCCCAATACAATTTTCGATAAGCTTCCTATCAAAAGGGACTTAATAGCAGTTACTGGACACAATGTATCAATGGCATATGACTGACATTTTATGCTTAGACACTTTTAACCTATACAATGAGAAGGAGGAAAAGTGGGACTTGTATATAAGGTGATATCCTTCTTCTTAATGTCAACAAATATTAATCAGCTCTGGAAAAAAAGCCTGTGCACTATTAAGGCTAGGTGACCTTAACAATCAGAGACAGATTTTTCAATTAATTCAATATTCATCCCTATAATGCATTTAACACTGTAATATTGCAAGTCAAAACTTCAGACAAATCTCAGTTTCCAACAGTTGGTCTGATAAACTTAAAAGTAGATGATACCAAATTAAACAACAACTAATAAAAAGTAAGAAGACAGAAGAAAATAAGGGTTATTTGCTTAAGGAGGTTTTCTACACATTGCTATAGTTCTGGGGAAATGATTTGCTTTTTGCACTACTTTCATCACTACCCACAGCTCTAAAAGGAGGTGATGAACCACTATGAACAGAAGACAACCATTTGGTTGCTTTGCAAACTACACTTGGCTTCTATGGCATTGATTTCAGCATTATCTCCTAGAGTGAAAACTCCAAGCACAGATGTAAAACTAAATGGTCCCAAATTGGCTGCTACACTCAGTAACATTGTTTATCCAACACACATTAGACATAAGACTTCCTGAATTACAGCAGCCTTATAGTATTTATTCAGCAGGAGGTTAAAAACTCCTTCCTAAGCAAGGAGAGCAAGACCGAATGAAAGACATCAATCTGACCTAGGCACAGAATATCTTGGCAGATGCAATTCCAATGTGGACATGAGCATGGCACCTTTTCTTGTCATAAGCACTAATATTAAGGATGTCATTGTACACCACACTCTCCTCTGCTACTTCTAAACTATTAGATTTACCTATATATTGGTGTATAGATAATATATTTGCATATTCAATGAGGGCCCTGTGTCAGCTCTTGGTCTCAGGTGTACTCTGCAGAATTCTGCAGCAGTCCAGGTGAAGGAAGTGGAATGAGTTCTGAACCAGCAAAGCACATCATCTCAAGAAAGAATATGTTCATAATCATGTTGCCAAGCTGAACTCCTCACACACATCCTTTCTTCCATAAAAGGAACAATTTTATTTTACTGAATATATTCTAACCAGGTACATTCAGAATTCAGGTTCCCTCTCTATCCCAGGGGATGTAATATACAGCTCTCATAATGTACCGCAAGTGTGGAGGACAGAAAGTACAAGGAAATATCTCTCCCTCCCACTGAATAGAAGCATTTAATTTAGGTGTTTCTGGGCACAACAGGAACCCAAATTTTAAGTTGGCTCAAGCTTACCTTTGTACAAATAAAATAACTAACATAAAATGGGGTGTTTTATTAATATTATTTTTCTCCATGGCCACAGAGGCAATTGAATAGGATTTAGGGAATATGTTCTTCAGACATGTGAAATCCTATGTTAGATCTTAAATTTTTTTTAGTTTCTTATTTGAAGTCTGTAAGGATTCTCAAATCCATTCCAGGGAAGAGAATAAGAATCAGAAATCCTGGAAAGTAAATTTCCCAGAGCTCTCCAGGTTCTGTTCACCGCCAATAGGTCTTCTGTCAGGATATGGATCTACATTTGCCTGGTATTTCCATTTAATTTCTTCAGTAACAGTGAAGTTCCTTTTTCTTAAGAAAATTCTAATCACAAATTTAAGACAGTCTACAGGCTTTTAAATAAATACACACTGAACTCTTGCATTGAAACATACAGAGATTCGGAAGGGTTGGGATCTAGCCCAGAAAACTTGATTGCAAAGCAGGATTGTATTTATGTCAGCTTTGCAGAAAGTAACATTTCAAATTCTAAAAGGAGACCTTTATATCTAGGTTCTACATTAAGCAGTCTGTTGTCTGGAAAATTATGCCAGTGAAAAGAAAACTGTTTTCTTAATTATCTCAGCCCATTCTAACCCCAACAGTATTTTCTTCTTTTTTCTAATGAGGCTCAACCTGTGGAGTTTATTGTGTGTATAATTTCTGAGAAAGGGGAAAGAGAAAGACTGGGGATTTTTATTATGTGATGAAAATAATGGAGCTGTGAGGGGTTGTGTTTTTTGGGGTTTGGGTTTTTTTTTTTTTGGGGGGGGGTTAAGGATGCATGCAACAAAGTATGTCCCAAAGGACAGAATGAAATTGCTCACAGAGAGATTTTTCTTGATAACTTTTTTTTTTTCCAGGTTGCAACTATATTGGGTCATTTACTCAGCTTCTGTAAGTCAGTATAACTTCACTGAAAACACTTACTCCAACAGGACATCACTGTTTTACAGTAGCTAAGAGCCTAGACAAAAATCTTGCAGAAATAACACATCCACTTAAAATAACCCCTCTTCTTCATTCCTAGCAAAGCCTCTATTTATAGGTTATTTGAATACACAGTAAGATGTCAATACCTCTTTGCCTTCCTCATTCACAAAAGACCATTATTTTTTATGCAGTTTATTTTTAGTAAACAGACTCGAGGCAATTAACTTTGGAACCAATTTGGTAAACAACCTTATCCTTCATCATCTTCCTACTGCAGTTATCTTTTTCCTGTTTCACGTGACATTGGTAGGAGATGCACCACGGCAATCCCACCTGTCCACTTCCCTAGACACAAAACCTCTGAAATTCAGATAGATATATTAGAAGGGAATTTAAAAGTAACAGAGACAGTAGTTTCTGTAATGGTAGGAAAAAAGAAGTGTGAAACAGGCAGAAACTAGTTAGAATTTTTTTTTCAGGAAGCTACAAACAGACTGTTCAAGTGACCAGCTGAAGTCACAGAGTGCTAAGCATTGATCCCTAACAGAGAAAAACCTCGCTTGCTATGTTAAAACCCATTTTTTCTTGTGTCTCTCCAGAAAGCACAAATGAGCTATTAGAAATAGCGCAGCTCTCCATGGTAAGAACAAAGAGTACCACAGGTTGCTCCTCAGCATCTGATTTTCTTCTCTTGGAAGCAGATCTGAAATCTCATAGCTGAGTTTGGGATGTTCTTTGTTTCAGGAATCTGTTGTATGTTGTAATATTCACTGGTGGGTTTTTGTAATGCCAGGCACAATGCAATGAGGGTATTTCACATTCACATGAAAGCAACAGAAGCTAACTTTGCCTTTTAAGCTCTTGCTTTATTGCTGCAAAGGTGTGTTTTGAAATGATTACTCAAATATGAATCAAAGAAAAAAGTATGCTGGGCACTGGAGCTAATGAACATAAGTCCACAAAGAGGTACAGCAAAATGAGGATTCTGATTTATATATATTTATAGTGTTGCTAGCTGTACTTCTGAGTCCAAGTGCCTCAGAGCTATGACTCTTCAAGTTTAAGTTAAAATAAATGTTAAAAAAATAAAATAGAAAAAATCTTTGTTACTTTTCAACCATGCACAACTGGTTCTACACAGCACAAGCAGGAGAGGCTCCATCCAAGGCTCTACAGAATGGTCTTGGAAGGCAAATAACGGATTGAGGCAGACGTCAATTCTTTTGACTGAAGTAACACATATAAAAAGAGTAAAAGTGCCTCAGCTACAAGCCATCAAAAGCAAGGGAGCCTAGATTAACATGAATTGTTACAAATATAAGTCTGCCATCAACTCACAAATAAACTTGGAAGGAGTTTGTGCTGTTTTAATAATTGACTTTCTCTTTCAACAGTGTTTTAGGGAAAAAGAAAAATATTAATTTACCTATTCATTCTCATTGTCAAACATTGAAGTTAGAGCCTTTCACAGCAACATTTTTCAGTGTTGAACATTTTCATATATTTCAATGACTTTTTAAGTAGTGTTGTTATTTTTCCATAGCAGCTGTCCACCTTCCTTAAGGTACGTATATATGTACTTGACTAACTGAAAAGGACACTTGTATGAAGCAGTTTGTACATAATCCAACATTTCAGCATTTTCATAGTTTGCTGGAGGCATAGCTCAACTCAACTGCATTTCCAGTGAGACTGATGTAGTTGAAATTAGGGAGATATTATGAGTTTAACTGCTATAATATGACGCAATTGTCCCAATCTGTTTGAATCTATAATTTCACTAAGTGAGAAGCAAAGAGGCTAGATTATGCATACAACATGGTCACAATATGTACAGTAAGGAATTTTGTGGGGGAGGCCTTTGTCACAAAGTGTAAGAGATGCTTTTCATGTCAGATAATCTAAGGAAAATATGTGGGGACGCAGCAGGAAAAGTCCTCTTAACTAAAAGTGGAGAGAGAAGAAAAAGAGATAGTGTCGCACCTAATGGCTAAAATATTTGATTTGCCTATAATAGTAGACTTGCCTTTTCATTTCATTTTATTTTCATTTTTATTGAATTTCTATGTACAGCTGTTTTTAGAACCATCCAAATGCCTAACTACTTAAAACCTTATTTTTAAAAACTGTGAAGAATTGAAATTTACTACTCATATTCTTAGTGCTTTGAGCATTTTAAATAATCTTAACACCCTTTCTCCAAGAACTCCAGTGTGTCAGTTTTATCCAGGCATACCAAAGTAAGAGTGGTAGACAAGACGTCTCCCATGGGTTCGGTTCTGTTGTACTTAATCATGCCATGGCCAATGGTATCCTTAGTATGCATCAGAAATGTGGATAAATACCACTGACATTACTATTGCATCTAGATTTATACATACTGCTGACAATAGAATTAGAAAACAAACTTTTTTCTGAGATTGTTTATATTCAATTTATCAAAACAGACATTTTCACTCCCTCTAATCATCCAATCGCACTGATGTTTCTCAAGCAGACAATTTATGCTAATATTCACATGCTTAAGACTTCCAGCAACTCAGTAAATATCCAATCCTCCAGTGATAAATTGTGCTAAGAAGCACGAGAATATCAAAAACTATTCCCAATACCACGATGTTTCATCAGAAAGAAATTGCATCATTTTTCTTACAAAATAATCAAGAGAAAAAAAAAGAAAGTAAACATACCAGAGAATGCAAAATGTAAAGGTGATACAGCCTAGCACACATTGGTTAAAAAGTTATGATGGAAATGTAAACTGGAGGAGATATATTCACTGCAAGAAATTCACAAATAAACACTGATTGCTCCCTAAAGACTTCAGACAAGTACAAGGCAAAGGCAGGACACATTTATAGAAAGATACATATGATGAAGAGGAAAAGAGAAATAAATAATACAGCAAATAAAGCAGATCCTCTTTATCCCACATCTAAAGCATCACACTATGTGAAATTTCAGCTAATAGCCATGAAGTCCAGAAAATGAGTTCCATATAGAGGATGGGAAAAATATTTGCCAACCTTTACAGAAATTCACATCACAAAATTGGCCACATATACATACTAAAAGTAAACTTAATCAGTGAAACAGAGTTGCAACAAACAGTGCCTTTAGAAGGAAAATTAGAGCTCCGTTCCTTTGTTTTCCCAGGCCAGCTTACAGCACTATAAAACATTATGCCAAGAAAGAAACAACATATGCTGGGGATCCCACTGTCCTCTATCAGGACATAAGCTCCCACTTCTTGTGCATGTTTCAGGGACAATACTCCTACTTACTGTTGGACACAAACATAGGTGGAGCCCCCAGATGCACTAAGGTGAATTTTATAGATAGCAGCTGAGCTGAAATACTTTGAGGTGGCAAAGGCATGTCCTACTTAGTTAAGACAGATACCCCAAACCTAAACATCAGGACCGCATTAAACACAGATAGCAAATATATTGTTGGTTGTTTCTGTGCCTTGGGCTTCCAAAGATCTCAAAGCTCCCCAAGAGCCTCTGGGTAGTGGACAAGAAGTGCAGAACCTGTGGAACAGAACTAACTGGAAGGAAACTTCTGCACATCCATTTCTAGATCTGCAACGTTTCAAATTTCCAGCAATGAATATATCATCAAAATTAACCTTCCAGATTAAATTTCCTGGAAACCCTAAAATATGCTGCACTAGAAGCAGTTAATACAAATAAATAATATACATGGTGAATACAAATAAACTAAAGCCAATATTTCTCAGTTTTCATTCAAAAGACCACCTAAACCTTTGAAATGGAACTCCAGTCCATCTTAAGCAGTATAGGTATGTTACTTCTCATTTCTAAGCAAAATTAGACCCTGCTTTGAATGTTCAATTATTACTTTCTCTATTTTAACTGATGAACCTATAAATTTCCTGGGAGATTTTTTTCCTTGACATCATAGTTAAGTTATAATGCTTTATCAACCACAGCACACAAAGGATGTTGCTTTAGACAAAGAGAGACCGTAAACCTTATGACAAACTTTGTGTGTGATTGTTATGGATGACAACGTTCAGCATTTTTTTCTTATGAACAGCCTTTAAAAACATCTATACAGTTGGAATAAGTTTGGAGTTTATGTAAGCAGTGACAACATGACTACAATACATCTAGGACAGGGGAAATGCATTATTTTTACTTTTCAGACAAAAGGAGTGTCCAAATACCACATATATACAAGATGTAGTATATTAATTATACTGTCACTGCTTTCAACTGAACTGTAAGGCTATGCATGTGTATCTCTTTTCTCCTCAGTTCTTAGGACTTGGAGGTCACCACTGCTGCTGTCATTTGAAGTACAAATGCTATTACAGATCTAGGATCTCAGTCCTTCATTGGAGAAAGTGTTTTGGAAATTTCTAACCCACTTACCTGGAAGGGACATTCTTAATCAAATGAAGCTGAAGATAACAATTCAGTGGTGAACTGGAAACTTTTTCAGTGCCCAAAGTACTTTACATTTCCCACCTGTTTTTCCTATATTGTAGTTCTCCATGCTAGTGTTGAACCAAATCTGAGGAGGGGAATGATGTTATTATTGCATAGAAATATGCATCCTTCTGAATTTCAGCTTCACATTTCTCCAAAGAAAGACTGGATTATGTGATTTAATTCTACAGGCAGCTGAGAGTAAAATCTTTTTCTGTCATGCTTCATTGTGAATGACAATGCTTATAATATCTCTGTAAGATATAATTTTTTCATGTCAATAGAAATTTGATATTCATAATCTAAGTAACAATTTTCCTTTGTAAATGCCCTTGTTTTTGGCTGCCATTCTCATTATGGTTGTTTCAATTCATCATCTCCTGCCTGTAGAAAGAAGAAATGCAGCTATTTATTCCAATGAAGAGAGGAGAAAAGATACTTTTGTTTTATGGAAAAAACGTAAAAAGCTGGAGAGATTAATACAATTAGCCTAGTGCTTGAGGTCTTTCCCATCTTCGAATTTATTCCTAGAATTCTGAAAAAAAACCAAAACTGTATTTGCAACTAAGAGTGGGACATTCTAACTCTTCTATATATAATTTCATTCCTTTGTTGCACTTTTAGCTGTTTAATTGCAGAGGGCGGACTATATAACTTCCTCTTTTAGTAGATTCTTCACTGAAAATAGTTTACCTGCTTGAAGAAAGGCAATTGACTTTGATTTATAAGCTCTAAATAAAAGGCATGGTATCACATTGTTCTGTATGTGTATAAGAACCCATTCGTATAGAATATGGGGCAGAGGGTGGGAAGGGATTTCCTTTTAACTGCTATTGAACAACTGACCTAAAGCCCGAGGACTCTAACTTGATATTTTTAGCATTACAGATGCATGTAGCTTTGTCTTGTCTTCTTACATTGTTACACTTAAGGCTGCAGGGAAAGCATACTCTGCTTATTATGCAGCTGCTAAGATGTATTTGCAGCTACACATTGTTTGCAAGCAGGCTTAACTCTTGCTTTTCCATTTTATTTATTACCATGAGTTATAGGGAAATAGACTTTTACACCCATCCAGAATACCTGTGCAAACTAAAAGCCCTTTAAATCCAGCAAACATAATAGGCAAGTGGGCAAGAAATGGCCTTCTGCTGACCTACAGCAGAAGATCCCACAGTCAGACATGTCTTTCATACTCCTGTCTCTCCCCAGCAGGCAGCTTCCAAGGATGCTGTGACAACAGCTTTGGCAAACCTTCTAGTACTCTGTTGTTTGTCCTTTGTTAGAAAAGCAAGAGCTCTGAAAGAAGAAAAAAATTTGTACACTTTACACAGAGAGAAAAAAAATCTCATCTTTCATCCATAATAGAGATTGCTGTGCTAAGGTTCACTCAGTATTAAAAAAGTGTACAAGGCAAGATATCCCAAACAGTCACCTCTCTAAGATTAACTATAAGTACACGTCCTGCTGTTTTTCTGATACAAAACTACAACAAATCTTCCTCTTTTCCTCTTGCTGTATTGCAAATGTCAGATGAGGGGAAAACTTAACAGAAATATGAGAAAAAGTAGACAAGGTGACTATCATAATTCTCTGATAGGCCACACTGGTAGGTCCTCACCTTTTATAGGAGTAGCTACCTGTGCTTAAATGGGTCCCTTTCCACAGCAGAATTAAAGATGGAGCAATTGTAATAACTAGTAACACAGTACCATCCAACTATATTACATACAATTTACAAATACAATGTTTATATTTAGTACCTTTAGCTAAATGCACAAGAACGGTGTTTCAAAAAGGTGGTGCTCCTGAGGTTTTGTCCACAACCTAGCTTGGTAGGATAAAGGGGAATGGAGATGTTGGAAATAATTAAAACCGCCGCAAACTACTTTCATTCGCCGGAAAGTGCCAACACCACACCTCTGGATTTTATTTACTTCTTCTGTGCAAAGTGATTTCCCCTGGTCACAACAAAGATTCTAGCATCTGTGCCCAGATCTTTACTTTCTTAGCTCTTTACTTTCTTAGCTCTTAGCTGAGCCACCTTCCAGCAAGCAAATACTTTGTCACTAATCAGTCCCTTTTGTGAGCTTGCAAGTTGTGGGAGATTTGCTCAGCAAAACATAGGCTACAACTGTTCCTCTGCCTCACCAGATTTCGATTTGCACTTAGTGCTCCTACTGCTGTTGATTAACTGATCTTTCTTCTGTATTTCACTTGTTGTTCATTGCCATAACTATACATTTTGGTATCCTGAGGGAATGTAACTTGACAGAGAGCATGGTGCTGTGTGACACGTCTCGTCCACATGGCACACTCATGAAAATTCATCTGAATTATCCTTTTAAGTGGGTCAGTTAAACCACATTAAAAGCCTAGCATAAATACAACCTAAATCTGTTTTTATTTATATTGCTGCAGTAACAAATTAAGCAAAATTAAATCAGGCCATGTTTTTTGTTTGGTTCGTTTTTTTTCTAAACCTATGACTTTACAGGGCTGTAATATAGTTTACCTAAGGTACTTTCAGTTTATACCTCTGTTAGTCTGCACAGGCAAACCTTTACAATTCAGGAATTAGTGTTCAAGACAATTTTCTTATACATTCAATTTCAGGATCAGAGTGGGTTGCTTGATGAAACAAACCAGAGCAGCCAAAGCACTGCTCTCAATTTTCCATCCACATACCGCTCCCTGGACCCTCAATTCCACTGCAGTGGGGACTAAATTCCCAAATTCTGCATGCCTGTCTTTGACTTCCACTTTCTGAGACACTCTTCTCCTGGAAAAAGATACATATCAAAACAAATAAGCTTCAGAAATGAGGGAAGAAAGTTGGAATAAACTAAAGGAGTGGAATGCAGCCAAAAAGTAAACACAGGTAAAAGAAACACAGTGTCATTTCCATGGGAAGCAGAAACAGGAGGATCCTGTCTGTGCTATTTTAGTTAGACTGAACTAACCAGAGGGTACGATGTGGTGAAGGAAGAGAGGGGATAGAGGAGAATCATTAGTTATCTTCATATTTACTTTTCAAGTTAACAAATATACTCATTTATGAAAAACGTGAGGTGGCTTGGGAAGAGCTCCAATAAGCAGCAGGCAGGGAGCCAGCTTTGGCTTGAAACACTTACTGAAATGACAAAAAAAAAAAAAAAAAGCCCTAAAGTGAAATCAAAATCCCTAATGCACTTGAGAGCAACGATGTCAATCTGCAAGTTCATTACAGAGAAGAACAAGTCCCCACTGGTGAGAAGGGCTCAGATACAAAACATCTTTTCCAATGACAAAGTCATCAAAAGCATCCATTCCTGTGATCCCACTGCTTTTTGAAGAGAAGAGGTTGGGCTGCAGGGGGAGCTGTGCACCCATCGTTTTGGTGAAGCAGTTGATGAGGTAATATGTTCTCCCAAATTACAGTGACATCTCAGAGGTGTGTTCTCTATAGCAGCAGCAACATACAGACTCCATAGGGTTCAGTGGAACCACAGTGTTGGCTACATTTCTGTCTGTATTTATTCTGTAGGTTTTCCAGCAGCTCTCCGAGTGCTACACTGAAAGCGTGCTCCTGGACACTACAGTTTTGTCTTGTGTATGTACTGTTTAATTTAAACTGATGCAATACTTCCATTCTCATTTAGCACAGGAAATCTATCCTTTTTCCAAGGTGAAGAGGCAAGCACAGAAAAAACAACATGGTTTAAAAAACTTTTTAACTAATGTCTACACCTTCTTCCAAATTGCAACTAAGTGCTTCTACCAGCACAAAGAATGTCCAGATGAGTATCTGTCAATTTACCATCAGTATTAAGGAGATAAAATATCTAAAAAAATATTTTCTGGCCAATCACTTCAAGAGAAGTTTAATTTTGTAGTATTCATATGGCCAACATATGAGTGGTAAAGAATGCTACAACAGGTATGCACCAATATTACACATATTTGGAAACTGAAAAGGTTTTACAGTGACCTCTGAATCTGTAGAACATGGTGTGCCTGCTAATTTTTTCAATCTAAATTTATACTTGATTTAAGTAAAAATGAAGCAGAGAAACCAGCTTAAAAATGCAGTATATATTCCATTTAATAGATAACTAAGCACACTGAGTGTATTTGATTTAGTAAATTCTGGTACAGATATGCATTTCCTGCAATACACAAGGAATATAGGCCGGGATGTAAACCATAAGAGGAATATAGGCTATAAATAGGAAGCGGAAATGGTCATTATGGTTATTTCTCTCTAAATTTATGGTGATTTATGACTTGGATATATTAATTTAGAGACTGACTTGGTAGCCGTGGAGGCTATTTTAAGTGATCAGCTCTACAGCCACAAACCTAACACACAAGTGCTTGGATATGGCACTGATGATAACTAATAGAAAAAACTGGCTGCAACAACATTCATCGAAGTGAGCAGTCTTGACAAGACCTCTGTAATCCCCTGCTTCAGCTGAGAAAAAAGCCTTGCTCTTTCCTGGGCTGTGCTAAAGCAGTTTGACCACATATTTTCAGCCAAATGTTGCTAAACAAGAAAGTTAATAATTTAGGCATTTTTTGGCAATCTGCTTTGCACCAGGCCTAACAGGAGGCTGAAAGCATTTGTGTGATTATACCAGGAAAAACACAAGTAAATACTCTAGAAAAATTGTTAATGGAGTAGAAGAGGCATTACAGCTGGGCTGGCTCTACGAGCTTATTTTTCAAGGTCTCTATGTTGCCCAGTTGTTATTTAAAGCCACTTGGCAAAACTCTGTTTTTTACCAGAGATCACAGAAGAGCAATTTACTGACCATTTCCCCTGCTTTATTCTCAAAAGAAATTTTCCATAGTAGTTTAGTCCCAACACTGTTAAAAACATTTATTTAGAGAATCAACAATGGAGAAAATATAAAGAAACTATTAAACATAAATAAAAATCAACATGAGCAGGTGAAACATTAAAAAAGGAATTAGCAGTGCAAACATATGACATTCACATTTAAACATGAGAAAATGGAGGTAACTTTTTAAAATGCCTTCTGGAGTCTGATGATTAAAAACCTGTGAGGGCATTTCAGCCTCAAATTTGGTTGCTTGGTGAAAGTATCGCCTCCTTGGCTTGTATACACTTGGGTATATCAGTCATTGTGGTATGGACCTGTAAAAAACTACAGCTTACTTCTAGTTCAAAAAGAGATGCAGAAACTACTTTGGTTTCTTAAATATTAGCCTTGAAAACATTACCTTGTGGTTCTTGGTCATACCCTGGGCTTTGGGAAGAAGAATATACACCACAGCCCAAAAGCAAAATTCAGATTTCATATGTTCCTATTCACTGAGAGCAACAAGAACACAAGCTGGTGTTATGCAATGTTTCTTTGAGAGAAAGCTAATTCTTTTGACTCAGACTTCCAATATTCTGCAGCAATAGAGCATCAAAGTAGCATGTGTAGCTTATGTGCCATAGGAATTGATCAATGCTGCTCTGATGAGCAGCAAAGGGCCATATTCTCACGTGATTCCACCAGAAACTGCCTGAAAAATGAGCAGAAAAAGAAAGTATTGGCTTACTATACAAGAAACTTCATTCTCACTTCCCAAGTATTTCAAGAAAAATAAAACCGTAAGAGAAGTGTTTTAGTTAGCATGAGTATCAAGAGGTTTTTTTGTTTTACAGGTAAACCATCTACTTCTGCCAAAAATCCTAGATATTTTCAAGACTAGTCTTTGGTGCAACAGTCAAGAAGAAATACACGAGAAAGCATTTTAAGGTTGACCTGTTTGAAGTTCAGAGAGGACTAATATACTTGTTTGCCTATCAACTTCAAACAGCTACTGTCTGTGCACACATGTTGTGTTTATCACCAGGGTATCTTGGCAGTTATTCCAGCCATATGTCCACGATGTCCTCATAACTTTGCACACAAATGCTGCAATTTCACGCACAATTTATGAACTTGCATTTAACAGTGTGAGGCAGCAATGTTCTCTTTATTAAAGTGGGACAGAAACACTGCCACAGCTTTTGCCTTGTACATGTGTGTGCATCTATATTGTTTTTACCATTCATTCCCACCTGGACTGTGAGGACAGCTGGAGACAAGGTGGTTGTCCACAACTATGCATCTTTTTAGCCAGGATAATCTCTACATACATATATGGAACCAGAGAAGGGCAACATAGCTGAAGATCTGGAGCACAAATCTTAGGAGGAGCAGCTGAGGGAACTGGAGTTGTTTAGTCTGGAGAAGAGGAGGCTCAGGGGAGACCTTATCATTCTCTACAACTAACTCTTCTTCACTGAAAGGGCAGTCAGGCATTAGAATACGCTCTCTGGGAAGTGGTAGAGTCACAATCCCTGGACTGTAGATGTGGCTTCCCTCAAGGGAAGCCATATGAGAACTTAGTCTGTTCAGCCTGGAGAAGAGGAGACTAAGGGGAGACCTCACTGCAGTCTACAACTTCCTCATGAGGGGAAGAGAAGGGGCAGGTACTGATCTCTTCCCTGTGGTGACCACTGACAGAACCCGAGGGAATGCCCTGAAGTTGTGTCAGGGGAGGCTCAGGTTGGATATTAGAGTTTCTTCACCCAGAGGGTGGTTGGATGCTGGAATAGGCTCCCCAGAGAAGCAGTCCCAGCACCAAGCCTGACAGAGTTCAAGAAGCATTTGGATGATACTCTCAGGCACATGGGGGATGGTCCTGTGCAGACCAGGAGTTGAACTTGATGATCCTTGTGGGTCCCCTTCAACTTGGCATATTCTGTGATTCTGTAAATCTGTTCCATTCATTGCTCAACTGTTAGTAGATGCATGCTGTTCAAGTACCCACCCATTACTTCTCTGAGCCCAGATCTTTCTACACCAACTGTAGTCTTTACAGCTGAACCAACTCCTGTTCTCCCTCAGGCCACAACAACTCACCCTTTATACGGTAGTAATTGGCTTCAGTTACCTTGAAAAACAGACACGCTGCTAATGAAAGCTTCTAGTCTTCTGCCAGACCTCCTCACACCTGCAGTCGTGCCTCGTGATCTTACTTGACATTGTAAAGCTTTCCAAAGCTGGAGACTTGTGGCAATGGATTTGCCATATGTAGGATGGAAGAAGTTCTGTCAGAGATGGATTAGTGAAGAAAAAGAAGAAAACCACTCAAATGTTATAGAAACAGAAGTTTTTAATGTGGTTTAAACAGGTTTCAAAATGGCTTTTGCTTTCCTGCGAAGTCTTTGCTCCTTCTTCCCGACACCCCCTGTGAAGGACTATTGTCTCCCATACAGGAGTGTCCTGGGAAGGTGTCCTGAGGTGTTTCTCATTAGTCCTTGTTAACCCCTTCCTATTGGCTGTTGACTCTTTACCTGATTGTTTTTTTCTGTATGCCCCTGAACTTGTGATTGGTCCCCTTTTGACCCTCCTAAAAGCCTTATAAACCCCTACCCCACAATAAACTTCCTCTTCCGTCCGTCCCTCCCTGGTGGTCTGTGTGCTCCTTGCGAGGTCGCCGGGCCACGTGGCGGGGGCAGGGGGGAAGAGCATTCACCTTCCAGGTAATGGGCTGGCACCCAGGGCCTAAAGGTTCCCCCTCCAACTAATCCGTCGTAGAGACTTACCACATTTTTGGAAGTGACAAAAACCTAACCAACCAACCACACACATAAACAATCACGCCAGCCCGCTGATCAGTCCCTACTTGATGCAAGCCAACTACTGCTGCTGCTGTATCAGGGGAAATCAGGGAAGGTTACACACATGTCCTCCTTCCTCTTGTGAGTGACAAATCAGGGAATGAGGCTCAGAGCCTCATGGCTAATTTACCGACAAGGATGTTGAAGTGGCTTACAGAGTCTGCTCTTTTACTAGTATCCCAGACCTTGCCACTCTACCATTTACTGGGGCTTGACAGGTGCTGTGCAGCTGCTGCTCTACATCAGGGAGAAAATATCCTGCCTTTTGTGTACCAGATGAAGAAAATGTAGCCTATGAGACATAATAAGAGATTCCCTCTGGCCTCTGCAGAGACTAGGAACACCATAATGGTACACCAGTTAATACATGAGGAGACAGAAAGAGCAATAGAGCACTGGAAAAAAAATACAAAAAGAGTCCACGCATCTAATATATTTCTGAAAATGATCACTTTCCTACAAGACACGTGGGAACAACAGCTTTAACTGGCTGTGTAATGCCCCTTCATAGAGAAAAGGCCAATCTGCCTGACAGATGACACTGAACCCAGAAATGCACGATCATTCTCCTTGGGCCACGAAGCAATAAAGTCTCTGCACTAGAGTTACTGCCGCTATTAAGAGTAGGTGCAGGGCATTAATTATATTCAGAGCAGAAACAGAGGTACACGCTGTGGCATAGCAGCATAATAGTATTGAGACTGTCATTTCCCAGTCCAAGTTCCTCTAATTAAGTCCCAGCTGAGGTCTCCCGTTCAGGTCCGTAATCTCGATTTCAAAGATGGGGGAGGGAATAAATAAATAAATAAATAAATAAATAAATAAATAAATGCAAACAGTTTAATTCCTCTCCAGCTAAAGAAGGCCAGCTATTTGGAGGGATTTGTGGGTATTTTTGTTTGAGAAGGTTGGTTGATTGTTTTTATCTAGTCTGCTGACCTATTTCGAAATTCATCAACAGCATTCGCACCATAGAACATAGATGACCTTGCAGGCCACCTTGGTACCTCTTAGGCTTGCTTTTCACATTATAGCTCAAGATTCACTAAAAAATAAGAGCACAGGAAAAATCCCACCACAATCTTGCTCTATATCTCCACATAGTGATGATATCTAACATTTAACAAAGCACTATTATAACCCAGTCCCTGACACTAAGACATAGTGTCATGGCACCTTATATGACTATTTTCCTTCCAGTTCCCAGAGTGGTGTATGTAAATTTGACAAACAATTCTGCACATCTTGTGGTCTTTTCCTTTTTTTTAATTTTTTCTTTTTTTTCTCTATTTTTTTTTTAGTGGTAAGAGCTATCTACAAATTTCTGTTACTTAGTACTTTTAATGAAACTTCATTCCCTGTAAAAAAAAAGAAAAAAGAAGCTCCAAGGACAAATTTGGGACAATTTAAATTTTTTTTTTTTTAATTTACATACTCAATGACATTTCAAACTAAAAGTTTTAAACCTGCTCCCATTTACATTGCTTCATGAGGAAAATGTTAGTAATCCCAATCCTCCTTATTTTTCCATTTGTCGATACACTACTTGAAAATAAAAAAATAAAAAGGATTCTCAAAGGTGAGCACAATTGAAAAGAAAGAAATCACAATACTTGGAAAGAAGACAGTCCTTTTTCTTTCTATTATTTTCATTTTACTTCTAATTTCTTGAGTAGAGTCCATTCATGAGTGTACCTTGCTGTCAGCTTCCTTTTTAAATTTAAACTAGTTTTCTTATAGGTTTATACATTCAATCCTCTTGGGGTTGTTTAAGAAATCATTAGTCAATGGTTTATAAAATTGTAATTTCATTTTCCCAGGTTATTAAAAACTAATAGCATGTCATTTAATTAGACTAGATGATGAGAATCCACTTAAAAGTTAGAAATAGACTTACAAACTGCCTATCCTCTTCCTTACTGCCAAGCAAGACTTTATAATAAATCATTATTCCTTTTAAAGGAATTTAGTAATTACAAAGGACTTCATTCTTCATTATATTCACCATAGCTATACATATTTCCATAAGTTATCTCATTTATTTGTAACAAGAGTACTATTAAGTATAGCATTAATTTATCAGAGCGGGGTATGGAAAGAAGCCCTTAGAGGATATTATTGGTAATGGTCTGAAACAAAGCTTTTTGCTTTTCCGAAGAATGAGCCTCAGCAAGAACCCACAGGACTAACTCTCACACCACAGCATGGCAATGCTTGCCAATCCTGAGCAAGGGGACAAAGTACCAGGCAAAAGAGCCCTTCCATGGCCGTGTCCTTTCCAAGTGCAGTTCCTGTGCTGAGCCTTGAACTTAGATGACAATTACTGTCAGGTGGAACATAGGCCTCTTTCCCTAAGGAAATGAACCGAGACCTCCAATTTATTTCACATAGCCTATTTAAGAGCCATTGGATAATAATGGCCTTCAGCCATTGCCAATCCACAGTGAATTTAAAATAGTGACTTAGAGGAGAAAAGCTCTATGTCATAACCCCCTAGGCACATGATCCCCTCTATCATGCCATTTATTAGGCAGCTTGGCTCTGACACCACATTTATTTATACCATAATATTTCATGCTACATAGTGCGAGGTTAATAAAGTCTCATTAACAGTTGCTGGTAGTCCCCATAAAGTTCTCCAAGATTTCATTTTACGATAATGGCAAAGAACCTCACAATTTATTTTCCTCTTACCCAATCTCAAAGACCCTACAGCGAAGGCTAAAATAGGGGAAAGAAGAGGAAAAAAAACCCCATAACAGGAAAATAGTTATCTGTGATACAATGAGAAGGCAGAGCAAAATGTGTCTCTCTAATAGGCAAATATGTTTTCCCTGTGCACCAGACTACATTTCTGTTGGTTAGTCGAATACTGCTTAAAGAAAAAACCTGGATAAGGATGACAGTGATTTTTAGTTGTTGTCTCTTTGCTGCAAAATTCTCATTGACTTGACTTGAATCAGAATTTCACCTCAGACCCTAAGCATACTGCCATTTTCTGGAGTCCTCTGAACTTCTGAAAGATGAGTAGTCTTTCTCTTGAGGTCTTCTTTGATACAGGCACAAGGGCATCTGTGCCTTGGTACTTTGATATTTTAATTCTGAATATCACTAAAAATTGCTGATGATTTCTAAAAGAATAAGATTTTCAAGACATTGGGGATTGGGGTTTTTTTCTTTTGTAAAATGTATGAGCTTCATACAAGGCTCTTCAGTGTCGGGGTTTCAGTAGATGCTCATAATTACTTTCTTAACCTGTTCGATATCAGAACAGCTCTGGAACATCCAGAAAAGAAAATAAACTAATATATCAACTGAAGAGACTTCTTAAAATCTGTGTATTCAAAAGAAACACATTGGAGCTTTTAAAAGGGAATAAAACAGGCAGCTGAAGGAGTGTGCCAGAAGGTCATGGCAGAAATAAGATGTATATACTTTTTACATATATGAAGGAGGAGAACAGCACATTCAGCACAGTCACTTGTGAGACAGGACAAACTTTGCCTCAATATGTCTGTCATTCTGAAATAAATACACAGTGTCTCTTCATCAAAGAAATCACAGTCCAAATAAAGGAAACAGGAAGAAGTGGAAGACAAGAGAAGGGATGAGCAAGAAAATTATTTGTCTAGGACTGACTTGAAACCTCCTGGCTCCTATTCTACACCCAACTTTGAGTAGAAGGGGTCAGGTCTAGTCTCATTTTCTTCCATATGGCCATTCCTCCATGCTTTTCCCCTGGCCCTAAAATTAGTGTTCAATGAAGATGGAATTTGAGGGGTTTGGGACACAATAGGTAAACATTGCATTGCTTGAAGAAGAGTAGCATATATCAGTTAGTGCTTTCTGTAATTCTAAAGTGAGATTAAAGAATTATAAAATGTTTATTCCCCCTCAGTTTTATGCTTATGTATGGCTAAGCAAAATTTATACACTATATAGTTAAAAATTTAAGTTTTCATTGAAAAGTGAGTTATGAGTGGAAAGGCTACATATTCCTTCAGAAAGAAGGGAAGGTGAACTTTTCAAAAAAACCAGTCACACGTGAGGATAGAGAGATGGATGTCAGAGCCTGTGAACACCACATATATATACCATATATAAACCACATATTTGAGATTTCTGCTGTATTCAGGTATTTACAAAGCCAGAACTCACAAACAATGTCAGAGTTCATAGGATTATGAATAGTAAAAAGGAATAATAAAAGCAATTGTTTCTTAAATAGCATCAGAATTATTCATTAAATATCTAACATATACACACAATTTTGCAATGGGATCACACACTAAAATTTAAACATTTGCTCAAATGCTCAGTCATAAGACATGGGATTCTTTACATATGAAACTGAAAATTTACATTTTCCTTTAGTCTCTCATCCAGATTATTTTATGTCTGTAAATTTTATACTAATAAAATAGACCACTGTATGTTGATGCTGATCTCTAGCATAAGAATTAGGAACAAAGAAATCAAGATAAGACCATTCTCTCTGTGCATTTGTTGTTGTTGTTGTTGTAGGGTTTTTTAATTCATATTCAAAATCATCTAGAAGGGAAGTACCTTTGGTTTTTTGTTCTGTGAATGACAGGAACAGGTATGAACTGGGCACACTGAACTATTGAACTTCTAAAAAGAATACTTGCAGAAGTTTTACTTAGGATTGTGACTTTCTGCATACTTTCTTCTTTTAGATGTTCTTTCCCCTCTTTCATATCTTCTACATTTTTAATAACTGTTTTGAAACAAAGATTACATAGGAACTGTCCATCTGCTTGTGCAATAACGTTGTATAACTCAACTGCAGTCAGACAAACTTCAGTTCTAGATGACTCAGGGCAGAGGCTCAGATTATGAGCCATAAAATTGACACAGGATTATTGCCCAGGCCTGGGAAAGGAAGATCTTTTAAAACTCATATGGTTAGCAATATTGCTTGAAAGAATGCAGAAGATAGGGCAGTATGTTAGAACTGCATTTCCATAATGCAACATCTGTGTTATAGCCCTCATGAGCCCATATATAATTCAGCATTCAGCTCTGCCTGTAACTGTTTCTAGGTATTGATCTAGCAATCTGCAGTACTTCACATGACACATAAACAAACTTCCATTTATTATCACACACCTATTGTCCATTATATAGGACCAGCACATCCAAAAATCAAATGTTCAGCACGATTTTAAAGATGATTTTGTAATAACAACTCTTTTTCATCTTGTTTTTGTTATTCATCAAAGGGTTTAAACTTCCTGAGCAGCTCAACCATACATTGTCAACGCACAGGCTAACACAGCATGAGAAAGAGAAAACAACCCCACCCACAAACTCAGCATACAAACAGGTAATCCTCATTTGCCAAATCTATCACATTAAAGCACCTGTAAAAAGCAGAGAAATAGGAAAACAAGGGTGGTGGCTTCTGTTTGCTGTAATTCCAATCAATGAGAAGCAAAAAAGGTTGTGGGTACATAGAAGTAAGAAAAGAAAGGAAAGGGTAAAAGAGAAAACATTCTGCAAACAGAGCACTGAGCAAGAACACAAGAAACTTAGGGGTGATCGAAGCCAAGAAACCTTCAATACAAAGACAAGGAATACATGTAAAAAAACATAAAGATATCAGAAGGGCAAAAAAAGGAAACTGGCAGTGCTTTGCAGTCATCTTAGGATCTCAAGAATTACCTTTAGCAGTCTAAAGAGAGGAGAAGCAGAGACAAAATGCATCTGCCAAGAAGTCAAGTGTTGACATTTATTATATAAAAGTTTTATAATGATTTAGAGTCACAAAAAATTACAGAGAAGTAAAGAAACATCAATAGCTCTGACACGACTGTAGCTAGTAGGAGTAACCAAGTACTATAACTAGAGAATTAAATATACGAAAACACATATGCAGGTGAGCCAAAAAATCTATATATCCATTTTCCAGCTGAATTCAATCTACAGAAAAGGTAGAAATATTGAAGTTACATTTGAAACCTGCTCTCCACAATTAATATTACATGTATTTTACACGCTTCATTCTTGTTTATTCATGATACCTTGGTAAGAGAATTTTCAAGAGTAATAAGGTACGAAATAACTTCAAAGAGAAAAACACCAGGAATTTTGATCAGATTATTATTAATCATTTATATTCATAATTTTCTCTCTTCTAAAGTAGTTCCAGATAGCTCCGTTTGTAAACAATAAATTGAAGAGTCTTAATTGTGATACGCAAGGCAAAACAGGAAAGATGCAAAAATACCCATCCATTTGACGAAACAGTGTTAAAGAAGAAAAGAGGTAGCATGGAATTCACACTGAAGAGAGCGTCATAGCAGAAGAGGCAGAAAGGTCTACTCACATAAGTGTTTCTAGGATAATGCTGAAAACAATAGGATCTGCAAATATTTCTCATGATGAGGAACAAGTATGAAATCACAAACACACAAAGTTTTTGATCCCAAACATCCAAGGATATGGACTTCCAGTAATATCCAGGCTGTCGTCATTCTTCCATCGCATAAGATACGCATCTAATTCCAAATGAAATGAGGAAGAAGTCACAAGTGCACATGTAAACCCATAAGATCCTGCGATGCCCAAATGTGTCTGTAGGTCCCAGTGAGGGACAATATGCTCACAGACGTGATAAGGGCTTGAATTTTTATTATTTTTTGTTTGTTTCAAATTTTTTATTTTGTGGAGAATTGACATCTCCTTTTGAGAATAAAAAAGGTGAGGGATGGGAAAAAACAGTGAATAAACTTTTCAATATTTAGACTCCCAAGGAGCAACAACACCACCAAAATACTCTTTTGAATTTTGAATTGACTTTTTTTTCAGACTCAAAACAGTGGCCAATATATTTTTAGTACTAGTTATCACACACGCTTTTCTATCTCCCTTCATTTTTGCCTTCTCAGTACACAACCTCCTTTCCACATTCCTAGCCTGAACAAACAAGAAAATGGGTTTCCATCCTCATTGCTCAGTAGTAAAGCAAAACAGGAAAATGGAGGAAGAATTAAAAGCTATGCATAAGCAATTAAGTGAAAACATATTCTGGTAATAATTTGAAATGATTAGAAGCAAGGTAACGTGAATCTGGAAACATTAGCTCAGGTTCAGAGCCGTGCTTCTATGTGCTGCCTCTCGCCACATTCACATTTCTCTTGCACTGCTTATTCTTGCTCCAGTCCTTTGGAAAGGGATTATCCCAGGCAGTTACTTCCAATAACAGGGATTTAGACTCAGTGACCCAGAAGGTCCTTTAGTCTGATGTCCCTCTGAGTAGTCTAATTCCTGCCCAGCCACACTCCATAAACTGCAGCTTTCCAAGTAATAGCTTGATCGACCTTTTCCTTACATACAACAACATCTTTTATTGAAAGCAGAAATATTTGTCTGTATCCTAGCACTAAGTTGTACCACAGTAACTGGGCAAAATAGCATTCTGTTTGCACACTAGCAAAAAGAGGTAACACTGGCATCCAAAGAAAGAGTTTTATCTATAAAATCTTTTATTTTAGAGTATTAGGCCTGGATTTAAGTTACGTTTTAACAATAAACATTGGAGAAGCTGTCCCAGATGGTAAATGTAAAACGTGATGTAAATTTTAATGAAGAAAATAAGTCACTAATAACCATAATGCCAACACTGCTGTGTTTTCCATAGATGTTAATAAAGCAAAATTAAAAAAGAGCATGCAGCATTCAAATAAGTGCTTAAGAAGCCCAACATAATTTGCTAATTCAGCTATTCACACTTTGATTGCACAGCCCCTGGTCATCTGCTCACATACAGCTGCTTCATGTAAAAACAAATAAAAAAAAAAGTTTTATTGTCCACCAGATGTCCCAGCTTGTAATACTTGCTGCTATAATTCAGGTCACCCAAGGTTCAAGAACATTTAGAAATTAATTGTTCTCAGATGGCCAACCTTGTGACAGTGGTCAAGGCACTTTGGCTGTGGGTTTATTCAGCCAGGAGGTGAGAGAACTCTTCTGTATTGAAAGTGATGTGCCTTCATATTATGAGTATCATAGGTATCCCAAACAGATAATTACTACTACAGCTTAGAGGAAGAGCTGGAAAGAGCTGGAGGGGGAAGAATTCAAGCAACATATGTCCTGTCTCATAAGGCCACTGAAAATCCATTAAGAGGGCCCTACCAGGTTTATTTTCTTTCCTGAAAATGGATTTTTTATTATTATTAAAGAAAAGGTATAAAAGAACAAGACACAACAACCACTGCTGTTCTCCCGCAATGTTCTCACTGCTCTTGATAGGGGGGCTAGACTATATATGTAGTGCAGCCAGTGCTTCTACATATATAGACTATATATGTAGTGCAGCCAGTGCTTCTCCCCAAATCAAATGTAAAAATCAATGGAGCAGAATTATCAGCTGGAGCTAAAACATCTTGCATGAGGGATGCCTGCTGTTGTGCTGCATAGAACAGGTTTAAAATCAGCAGGCAATGTTTTGTTTACAGATTTTACAGGGCTGACTACTAAGGAAAGGCTGGGCTGGAGGGAAAGACAGCTTGTTTCTGCCAACACCTCCTCCTCCAGAGGAGGAAAAGGGCATCAGTGAATGCAGGGAATCTCAGCAGAGGCAGGGAATCCTGACAGAGCCATGCTGAAGGCATGGCTATAGCACATAGACCCCCAACACCAGATTCCCATTAGGATGAACCAAGAAGGCTAATGATTTTATACAAGAGTTCATCACACCCAAAATACTATGCCTTTATTGCACAAGGTACTAAACAACCTGAAATTTCCCAAACGTGTCAAGATGTTTCAGAGCAATCTTTCCCTAAGTGGGACCTGTGCAGCCTGTCTTAGCAACACAAGCATCTGTTTGTCACCTTCTCCGATGATTTACAAGAAGCAATATCTTGACATGAATGTTTTGCAAGGAATAACGTTCTGCTATACATAATTTACACAGTGATGCAGAAGATAGGAAAAGTTATGTTTGTCAGTTATCTACCTCTCATCATACCGTTCCTCTCAGCACACTGAATTTTTGCACCTGTATGCAGCCAACAGAAACAGGAGAAGAGCAACCTGGCTAGGTGCTAGCCTCAGGCTCACTATGACTTTGGGTCAGCCACTTCACCAGCCTTAACAGTCACTTTCTGACACATCAAAGCAGCAGAAATATTGTTCAGAAATGCAGTGAGCTTACATCCATTTAAAAGAGTGTGGAATAGACTCAGGGAGAGTGAAATGCAGCAGCTTCAAACAGTTAAAGGGATTAGGTTTGAAGAAGTTGGATCAAATTTTAATCATGTCAGGAGAAATCCACCTACATGCCCAGGGAGTAAAATATCTATCTAGCCCAGGACTTGCAAAGAGATTGTGGCTGCAAACGCACATCCTTGCCTTTTCCCCAGCTCACCCAGCAGCTCCTGGTTAATTACCCATCCGAAGTTCTGTGCCAAGTCTAGCTACAATTGGAAAGTCGTCTTTTCATTCCCATTTATTACAAGTCCCCAAAAGCTGGGGCAAGTGTTGGAAGGATTAAATCAAATTTAAAAAGAAAAGAAGAAGCGGATGTGGAAGGGAACAGAAGGATGAGAGGAGATACCTGGACTCAGTGGAGCTGGGGTGCAAAAGGAGGGAGCAGGTGCAGGGAGCAACACCATGCCTCCCAATCATTTCTGTGGAGGTCCTAGTACAAGGCTTTTCATCCTGGAGTGATGCTGGCAGCATGCAGCCCTTGTGAAGACAAAAGGAAGCCTGATCCGCTCTGTGCCAAGATGGCAGCCCCAGCATGCAGGATGCCCTGGAAACCCGCCCCAGCTGCAGTCACTCTGCCATTTTTGGCAGGCAGCACCATGGCACCAAGTGCCACTCCTGGCCATTGTACAGGCTCATACAGACTAATCCTCTCAGAGGTTATCCTAATGAATTACCAGCTACTGGATTAGATGTGAGACAGGCTGCAGCTGAAAGCTTGTACCTCTGTTTCTAAGCATCAGTTTTAGTTTCCAGCTATCAAAAGATATTTTTCCCCCTTATTATTCAACTGCTCTGTTGAAGACCCATTGATCTGAATGACAATTTCGTTTGACAAATGATAAAATTTGATTCTATCTTTTTAAGACTCAGTGTCACTTTTAGGTTATTGCTAGCTCTCACAGTTTCATTGCCAGGCAGACAATAACAGGTATTCTTCAAGCCGCAAGGACTAAAGTCCAGGGATTTTGTAACTGGGAAAACAATATGTGACCCAAATCTGGCTCAGAAAGCAAATGTAAGGAAACAGTGATTATTTGTCAAGTCTCAATTTTAAGCCAATTTCAGGAGCTTCTAAACATTGAGGGTTGAACAATTTGTATCATTGCCAATTCCTTAAAACAAAATTTGTCCCCTCTGGTGTTTCAATTAGGCAAACTGCATTGTGTCTACAGACAGACAGTGTTTACAATTTCAATAACAGATCTTAACACCTAAGCAGACATGCAAGCAACTTATCTCACTGTGTTTTCTTTGAGCGTTTATCAGAAAAGGTTATTATTTTCTTGGGACTGTGCAATTAGAATTCACCCTTTATTGAACTCTGTCATACTTTGAATTATCCATTATCTGTTGTTACTAAATAGCTACTTTTGGTTCTCATTTCGTTTGCAGTTTCAGAGAATGGTTAATTCATGTAATTTGATGGAGTTAGGTCTTGCTTGTACCAGCAGAAAAAAAGAGTTGGGACTTCCATTTTCCAGCCTCTTAAGCAGTTACAGGTCTGATCTCTGAAGTCCATGGAAGTCAGTCACCCTTCAGATAGGTAACCTGAGCCAGATTCTAAGTCTGATATCTGGTGAAACCAGTAAATCAAAACTGATAGCTGCAGTAAGGCAACAACTGAACAGAAGGTATATGAGAAAGGCTTTAGAAGCCAACAGAGGACATGGCATTATGCATAGAATACATGAATGTTGCTAAGGGCTTTTTTTTTCCTGTCCCCCTTTTGTTCCTAAATGATACTTCTACTAAGCTTTTTCCTCTAGATTTCACAGTTCTCAGTCTTCTGTGCTAACTGTAGCTAATACTTTTTCTTCCACTAGCACTAATCCCCTAGCCTTATTACTGGTTTAAAGCTCTGCCCAAGGGCAGAAATAGGGCTTGCCATTCAAATAAGTATGAATGTATTAGCATATGCATTAAACTCTAGGAAGTTTTATTCTGAGGATGTTTTGCAATCCAAAGACAAATTTGGTTTTAAATTCTGGGGACAGCTTTAGTGATTGTGATCTGACCTAAATGGTCCCAGATGAGGTGTATTTTAGAGATACAGGCCTATATATTTCATGCAAACACTTGTGTGAAAAGGAGATCATAGATCAAATATTCTAGTCAAATAAATAAATAAATCCACAAAAGCTAAAGAAAAAGCCCACCTAGAAGAAAAGCAGACAAATTGCTATACAAGAGGGCTACTGTCAGACAAGTTCAAAGTGCAGTTTCAGATCTTCACTTAAAAACTTTGGCACAAAGAATCTCTTTCTGATGACAGCTAAGTACATTTAGTTCTGTACAGCACAGTGCACTTGGTAAAGCACTGTAATGCTTCGCTTCCTTCCCCTGATTCTCACTCTTTCCACATCCCTAGCAACATGCACTTTATAGTACAGAAGCTTCAAATAAATCAAGGGCACAGGGTCTATGGAATGGCACAGAAAGAAACAAGTGCTTCCCGAGTGAACGGTTTGCAAAACAGTGCAGTAAAGGTGAAATTTGCTTTTGCAGCTACTGCAGAGGTTTCTGTATAAGGACATCACCATCCAGAGATCCCTTACTGCATACCATCATACTGTGATCTGTGTGGCTTCTGTGATTTTTTCTAGATCACACATTCCAGTTAATTTATCTTCAGAGTGCCCTAGCGTGATCCAGATGTACCACCATCTTCCCAGGGACAGGAAATGAAGCAAACAGAACTTAAGACCTCCATCAGGCAATATTTCATAAATAATTATTTCTTAATAATCATTAAAAAGGACAAAAATAAATTAAACAAACAAACAAACAAACAAACAAACAAAAAAAAAAAAACACAGAAAAACTGACCAGAGGTACCATGTGTGGGATTCATCAAGATACAGACTATTTAAATGAAAATTTGACTGAAGACCCAGGTTTATTTACCTTGATATCACTTTTATCAACTTCATGATAATTTGGTTTTTATGTTTTAATGCCAGTAAGACATAATCCCCTTTAAATTAAAAGTGTATCTATTTCTCCCTCAAGAATGCTTCATCATCTGAATCTTCAGTGATTCTGAAAACTTCACATTAAGTGCAAATCTGTTGCAGAAATCTCAAAATTACCTACTAGGAAAAACAAGTTTGTGAATACTATATGTAACCTCAGTCTACCTGTAATAGCGTGTTTAAAGGTTGGCTAATGAAACCCATTTCATGTAAGTAAAATGGTCGGTCTCCTTTTGCATTATATCTCTGCTTACTATTCGTGGCCTGCCTGGGCAATACTTTGTTAAAATCCCATTTTAAAGCCCTTGCTTGTGAGATGACATTTTAATGTAGTCAGTGCTCATCTCCAGAGTTTTTCTATGAAAAAAACGTATCTGTTCTGAGGAGATAAAGCAAGAACACACACAGGCTCAAAACCCCTCACAAGGGGGCAGGGGTTCAATGCTAATGTTTCTGTTCTCTGCAATTCTTTATTAAGTAGTTTGTTAATTAAAAGCCTTTTTTGTTTGTTTGGTTTTTGTTTGACAGAAGCAAAGCATTTGATCTGTTAAACCCTTTATACGTGGTCAGATGTGAATCCCTCTCATCCCCTATCACCACAGGACTACCTGCAATCCTCTTCAAACACCGGTTCTGCCTTGGAGCCCATGGGGATTTTGCACAACCTGAATTTATATTAGCTCATGCAGTGCATTTTCTTCCCCTCACCACCTGCCCCCTCTTTGTCAGAAGATGTCTGTTGACTTGAATTCACAAGGATATTAACAGCCTTGGGGGTACTTTTTCCTAGTTTGTCTCTGCAAGATGACACTTGACATGTTTGGTGCCACATTCTAAACACAGCTGGGCAACTGTTGCCCAGACATGAACGCTAGTGATAGATGAGTTTATTTAAAAGCTGTGTCAGATACTGATGACTGGCTTGCAACACCTGCCTCACCAGCACCACAAGAAAGTTACCAGACCAGGGAAACACCGATCATCACTCATCAGCAAGAGATGATACTTGGCTAATAGTTAACTTTCTGACCTATTACTCTGCTTTCTGTTTATGTGCCAAATCATGAAAGATGAGGGGGCACATATTTAAGT
The DNA here is from genome assembly GCF_003945725.1 of Corapipo altera. Classification (NCBI taxonomy): domain Eukaryota; kingdom Metazoa; phylum Chordata; class Aves; order Passeriformes; family Pipridae; genus Corapipo; species Corapipo altera. Next base: position 7,265,733 of record NW_020884912.1, read on the forward strand.
CACCTGATGGCAAACATATGCCAATATTTACCTGCACTCTTTGATGCTGTTGTCATTCCCCCTGAATACAAACAGCTACATGGAGCATAAAAGAAAACCAGAGCTAACTTGTAGGCTGACTTTGCTGCATACTACTGCAGACACAGCCTTCTTCACAAGAATCATCCTACAAAATTTAATTCATTCAGCAGCTAAACATCTCATATTACGCATCGGTGCTGATTGTGCATCAGGCTGGCATGTGGAAAGGTGATTCATTCCTCTTATTTTAGCATGGGACTAGAAGCGCCTGTCTCTCTCCACACTTAATATAGAAGCACCTGAGTCAGCAAACTTGTGAATGGCTAAAGATAGAAAGGCTGAATCCCTCCCTCAGCTCTGCAGTGTAGACCAACCACAGATACAAACCAGCTGTGTCAAAACCAATGTTGATCACCAGGAAATTCAGGAGACTGACTCTCACAGTCAAAACCATTTCACCCACCACTTTACTAAGGGAAAGTCAAGAGGACAATTAAAGGAGCATCAGTACCAGGCCACAGCATGAGCACAACAGACAAAACGTGATCAATTCCAAGAGAAAGCATGCACAGAGCTTGGGAACAGCAGGACCTTCAGCAGCTGAATGACCAGTAAACCACCACGGGAGTGGTCTGCATGACAAACTGTCTCATGTATCTGTTTGTTGCAGAGATGGTGGATGCCTCTCACCCGTGGCAGCAGGATTCTAATATCTGTTTTCTTTGTAAACCAGCAAAGTTATAGAAGAATTGCTAATAATGTATATGAGACCTCAAAATTAACCCAATCAGAAGGGAAAATATCTTAATTTCTTATTTAAATCCCAAGTGATGAAGAGGAGATTTATTAAAATTATGCTTAATAGAAAAGCAAAAGCAAACCATAAACAGTATGAGACTTTAAAACTAATTCTCATTTAAAGAACGACATTGTATTTTTTAATATGTTTTTCCAATCAGAATAGTCCTAATACTGCAATGAAAATAAATATATTTGACCACAATGCAAATGACTGAGAATTCCTTCACTTGTTTAGAGAGAGGAAAGAGAAGGTGGGAAAATGAGAAACCTTTCCCTGCAACAGCAGGAGTAGATGAGTGTGTTAATAAAAGAGTACTATTAATATGTAAGTACGCAAGAAATAATAAAGTCCAAATTAGATACTGGAGTTTATAGAATTAATATTGCAAAGAGACTCAAAGGCTTCAATAGAATAAGAACCAAGGCATCAGTATTTCCAGGTCTGAAAAGTCATGGTCTGTTTTGGGGTTTTAATTTTTTCAGCTCCTCTGCCAATTAAAAACTTTACAGCTTTCAAAAATTATTTAGAGGCAACATGAGGAAACAGCATAATCAGCATATATTTTACTTTTAGATCAAGGGCCACCCACAATTGTCAAAAAAATCTTAGAAGAAAAGATCATGGATAAAATATGGAATGTAGTGGTCATACCAGTAGCTGGTTACAGTGCCAATTCAAGCACTAGTTTTTCCCTTGGACTGACCAACCTACTTAAATTGAATATACCACACACACACACAGGTTAAGAGATGGTTTGTGCAGAGGACAGTTAGGAGGGATATAGATATATGCAGAAAGGATCTAAGAGGGCAAGCAGCAGTCAAGTCAAAATTCAATAAAATAATATATCCGAGGAGTGTGAGGGTTTTGAAGTTATCCTAGCAAGTCACTGATGATTACTTTTTTCACAGATGACTCACTTGCATATCCAGCTTTCTTTTTTTTTTTTTTTTTATGTTCTATGTTAGTATGAATTAGACTAGGGAAATGAGAAGGACCCACTAAAAGAACCATCTATATTGACATGGCGCTGCAGCATGTTCAGGTGTCCCTGCTTCTTCATCTTCCAAATGGAAGATTTGATCAGAACTCCCACACACTTCTTCCAGGATGTGCTCCCAAATTTCCTTCCACAGATAGCAAGAGCTTATCACATCTAGAGTGTAGAGAGTGTAGCCTGGCATGGACTTCAGATGTAGCCACAAAGCAGCACATAGATAACCTGGGAGCTCACGAGTGTCTGCTACCTGAAGTGCAGTCCAAGTGATCTGAACAAGTAGTAGTTTAAGTAGTTTAAGAGCAGAGCCTAACAAAGACAGGAGACTAGTGTCTGGCAAGTTAGGAGCAGAGACCAAGTTCAATAGGAGTTTTCTCCTCCTCCAACCACTGGAGGCAAGTGAATGTCAGCAGTATGTGTGGCAGTCACCTGCAGCTCTTGCATTCAACTTCGTTGTGCTAAAATGTCAAACATGATCTTTGCCACTGGCATAAACATTTTAGAGAGCTTCAGGGAATATACTTCAGTGCTTACATTTCTGCTAGTTCTTGACTTGCAACACAGGAAAGATCCCTCAGAAACAAACACAGACTGTGACTTGTAGTGAAGACTAGGATTTCAACTGTGAACAGAGGAGGTTTGGGAAGGAGGGGAGGAGAGAACTAAAGATTTGAGAAATTACAGAAAGGTCAGATGCTTACCTTACACATGCAGCTCTTTCAAAACAAACTCGTGCCACATGGTACTCTTAAAAATATAAATAACACAGTTCCAGCAGAATTTATAATTTCATATACAAAGTTCCCAAGGAGTAGCAGAAACCAGTTGTACAGAGACGAGTGAAACACCAAGATTCAACTCAGTGTGAAGAAAGAAATATTTTGGCTTTCTCTGTGCCTATCAGCATGGTGATCACTTTAAATGCAAAAGGCAGCAAAGGAACACTTCAAGCACATCGTGTTTCATAGCTTCATGGCCTATGTGAGATCCTGTTCTCCAAGAAAGCACTCTCTAAAGAATAAATGTTCCTCCTCCTAGTCAAATCCAGTAAACTCTGAGGCATTGCAACATGCCTCATGAAATCTTTGCAGAAAACACATGTTCCCACTAGGGGAAAAAATTGGAAAGGATCAAAGTAATAAATGAACACTCAATGTTTATAACCAATTAAGAAGTCAGAAGAGGGAAAATACTGCAGTAATGATCTGTATTTTTCCCCACAAGGTGAGGTAGTCTTTGATATAAAAATATTGTGATGCACAGCTTTATATATTCTATTCCCACTTTAGCTCTGTTACTAGACAAACTTTACCAAGAGGACAACAAATTACAAAGACATAAGGATTTAAAAATATTGTGATGCACAGCTCTATGTAGAGACTCTATTCCAACTCCAGCTCTGTTACTAGACAAAATTTACCAAGAGGACAACAAATTGCAAACACACAAACACATGTATACTGCGGAGTGTGATGTCCTGAAAAGATAGCCAGCCTTATTCGTTTTTTCATCCCTTGTAAAGAATGTACATAACTGTGGCAGGATTGCTGAGAGTTGTGAGTTATATGGGGCTATATATAAACCTAATACAAGTTGTGCTCTCACAATTTGAATTAAGTGGAGTGCACAGTGTGGCTAATTACATTTATTCTTATCTTTATGCTCCCACACAATTTCCTTTCATCTTAGGAACTGTGTTGGAAAAATGTAGAGACTATGCTAGTTTGTATTTTGTTAGCATATATTTTATGAACTGCAATCTCACACTACATATTACGGTTGTCAAGAACCACAAAACTTTAGAGAGAAGCTGCACTGATTTTTTTTTTCCTTATTTTATGCTATTGTGCCACTGTCACAAAAGGTATTAAAATGGACAAAACATTGCTTCATCATTCATGGCTTTATAAAATTGTTGCACAATGAATGATACCCCCAAAAAATCCTTTTTTTCCCTTTAAATCTGGCAGATATAACAGATTGAGACATTGCTAGACAACTACTAGACTGAAGTAATTAAACAGTGTAATGTGCAAACAGTATTTTAGAGTCAGCAATTAGATCATTCAAATTAGATGTTTTATTTGCCCAAACTTGTCTGTAAATCTCATAGAACAAAAGACTTCATTTACAAACAATACAGCACCAGACTTTCAAAGCACAATGCTACAGCACTGCCTGTAGTCAGAGCCCAGTTCCTCCACTTGCCTATTCCTTTTCCTACCTGCAGCCCTCTTCAGCAGCAGAAATCCATCACACTGATGCATTGGCAAGACATATTGTCATTGTCATTGTGATACATTGGAGAGAACAGCATTGTAATAAAAATAACATCCCACTGCCTGCTTGCATGGTCCTAAAAAGACAAAAACTAATATTCCTGTGAGTTTTCTCTGTTGTCCAGGTCCACTTATCATTAGAAAATGGTGTAAGTCAATCCAATGAGTACCTACAAATCTTATAAAAATTGACAAATGACAGACTGTAGCATTCATTATTTAATACTGAAAAATCCACACAATTAATTTGTCTATACAGCAGCACAGGAAACACCGCTTTTATACTTTGCCTATCTTAAAAGACCAATGACCTTTGTTTCTCTTTTACTCTCCTCAAGTTAATTCTTAAGGGATATATTTTGTCATTGTGCTGTCTGTGGCCACTTTCCAGACAGAGACAAAAAATTGACCGAGAGATCACCTACAATATTTCAATCCACTCTTTGACAATGCAATAGGAGTAATGCATCTTAGATAAGAAATCTCTTCCTTAATTAAAGACTGTAAAATCCATTCAGAAATATTGTAATGAGTTTATACTAACACTTGACATTATCTTCCCTGTAAAAACAAGCAGAACTTGTGTATTAAAGACATGTATGCGGCCAAACAAAAGAGCACAACCCATTCAGAGACAGAATACTGCAGTCCACTATAAAAACAAAGTAAATTCTATATTGGCTACAAATTTCTTATGGAACTTTGTCAGAACATTTTTGAGTCATGACTATAATATCCTGATATTTACAAATTAACTCCACTCTCTTCTGAAGCCTCCAAACTGAAAATGTTCCATGTGTCCACAGCTTTAGATAGTTAAGAAAAACACTGGATACCTAAATCATATCTGTCCTCAGTTAGATGTGCATTAAGATGCATTTATCCTGATTTCAGTGGGGTTGGAACTAGATGTTAAAATACTCCTCTTTAAATTTGAAGTTGTTTTGAATGATCTATGCTTCTAGGAACTAGAGCAATAAAAAAAAACCAGATTAATCAATGGGACCATTTATAAATAAGAGTGTTGGAATCATCTGTAGAAAGAAGTCTCCCTTCATTCCTTCTGTCCTGGGACAAGTAATAGCTCTTGCCAAAGCAAAGCTTCAAAGAACATCCTGTAGCATAGCAGGACTTCTATCTTCAGAGGGTTAGTTGGTCTTGAAGTAGACATGTCACTTGGCATGAACACTTTTCAGTTGTCAATATTCCTTTATACCAATGTGAAGTTCAAAAGCGGAGAAAAAGGATTTTCCCTTAGTTTCTGGCTCTCAAAAGTGCTGTCTCATTTTCAGTCAGGAATTGGGATGCAAACTTATACTGTTATACCTTTTATTATTAATATTGTTGGGTTTTACTGTTTATTTTCTTATCTCATTGCTGTTTCCAGTAGATTGTTCTTACCTCAAACCCGGATCTTCAACTTTTGTGTCTCCATTTGGATGGGGGAGGGACAGGAGTGCTTGGATTTTTTTTAAGTGGGAGTACTAAATTGGAGAATGCAATTCCTAAGCCATGATACACACCCACTAATAAGATCAAGCACAGTAACAACCTTGCCTATGCCTAGCACAGTCCCAGGTTATTGTGATAATACAGTGTTCCTATTTAATAGTTCTTTTATTTCCTGATGGTTAGAAAATGGGCGGTAAATTCCCTTTCCTCAAGGAAAAGAAACCCACACACTGAAATTACCAGAGAATTCACCAAAAATGAACAGAAAGGAGAAGTTAAACTGAAGACAAGGGCAGCAAAACCAAAGTAGAAATCAAGGACCCACACAGGTCCCAGGAACGGCCTGGAGCCCCAGGGCCCCAGCAGGATCTGCCATCTCTCTGAGGTGCTCGGTGGTAAAGAGTACTGCTTCTCTTTCTGTGACAGATTTGCCAATTCCTCTGGCACCAACATACCAAAAGACAACTCTGAAAAGTGTAACACATGCTCCCAGTGATCACCTTCTCCAGGCCAGTGAAAGAATATCAATATAATCTCAGATATATGGGAGGTCAGACTATAGAGACTGAGCGTCTTCTTGCAGCCCTTGATCACTAGACTCTTCCATCTCTCTCCTTGAGTGCTCACTCCTTGAGCACATACATAGAGCCCAGTATTATTTAGCATTTATCATTTCAGCAATACAAAAGTTCAGCAAAATATAACGATCTTTCCCTTTTTCTCTATATATGTGCTGTTTGTTTACTTTTGCTCTCATGTGAATGTCATTAGAGCAAGGGGCGGAGGTGAGAAAAAAGATTGAAGGCATCATTGCATATTATTATCAGTTACTACCTTGCCACTGATGCTTCCATTTCTGATTTAAGGAAAGAAAGTCAAAATGATTCAAAGTAGCTGATAAAAATAAACCAAAGCTACTGGAGTGTGATGAAAGCAAAGGAAGATTATTAATGTGTTGCAAGTATAGGAGAGAGACACAGTTATAAGATTCAAGGGAAATAAGGCAGACAAAAACATCTGCAGTGAAAGTCTAATCCTTTGGAATTAATTCATTTACTGCATACTCCTGTCTTTTGAAGTTTGGGATTCACAGCAAATATTACCTCTTGTCAGAAAAGCTTTGACAGAACATACTTTGAAATACTCATCATCCAACCCCAAGAATAAAGTAGGGATTAGAAAGAATGTGTTTTCTTTTTTTGTTTGTTTTTTAAGGTAACTATAGACACTAAGAGCCTTATTATCATTCTAGGGACACATTTCAAGGAAAATAAAAATAATTGTGAGGTTATTTTGTTTCTTTTTTCTTCTTGTTTACAAAAGAGCACTATGATCTTGACCACTAAAGTGCACTGAGCTCTTCATACTGTATAAAACATGTACATTGGGTCTCCTAAATCAGACACAGACCAAATAGCTCTGCAAGAGAATGAGAAAAATCAGGAATGTCTGCAAGAAATACTGACATGCAAAAATTAGCAGGTATGCCAAAAGATGGGAAGGTAAAGTAGTAGGGAGGGCACTTCATCCAGGGCCTGACTATAGACTCCTGTCTGACATGTGGAATCCCCATCACTGGAGAGCTTTATGAACTGGTAGTGAGGGATGGGCTAGACGAGTGTCTGAAACACATCCAGTCCAGATTGTCTGTGATTAATATCTCTTGTTTGCATTAGAAGAAAGTGAGCCGTGAATGAAGACCCTCTGGTCTAGCCACTGCACACATGGGCCCTTATTCCATTAAATTTAGAAAGGCTGGAGACCATTCACGTCATTCACATAATTTATTTTAAAGGCTAAGGTTCCTTGAACCTCTGCAGCAAGGCTTAATTACCAAGTAGCATGCTTCTAGGTCTTTCCTTCTCTATAACTGACATACTGCTGAATATGGTTCCCTAAAATCCAGCTCACAGGCATGCACACCCCACCTCCCAGACATCCTACTCCTTCAAAGCAGGTTGGATCAAATCAAAGGAGCCTGTCATAAAGGAAGCAAGGAGCTGCAAAGACTTCCTGTCAGACGAGTAAGGAGGACAAGACGGTGACAAGTGTACCATCTGGCAATTTGCTCTTCTCCCCGGGTTTCAGCACACAGCCCAGATTGAAAAGCTTGCAGGAAATCCTTCCTACACCCGTTACCTCTCAGCTTCTGTGTTACTCTCCTCCTCATGCAACTTCCACACGAATTGGGCAATGTGTTGCTTTCACAACGTACAGAGACCACAAAATGATCCACAGTAGCTGGTATCACTGAAGCATACACAAAATTTCCTGTCCTCTTTCAGTTTAACTGTGCAATGCTATGGCAGCCCAGGCTCCAGAGCCTGAGGCAGGCAGGTGGTGCACTTGGAGGCTGCACAAAAAGCAAATCACCAACGGTCCCATCCCATTATATTTACACTTTTCAAAAGCCACTTTGTTCTGTATAAAATCATGTTAGAAATCAGGGGAGTTGTCACGGTAGGTGTGATACACACCTCCTATAAGTGAGAGAACAAGGCTCCATTCATGAGCTGCAGGCTAGGACTACAACCATTACATCACAGCTTCAAGCTGTAAACAGTTTAAATCAACCTTTTAAGATTCAGCTTGGCAGAATCTACACCTCCAGTCCTAGTGATCTCAAGTGTCTAAACTCCATCTACTTAAAAAATTCAGGGAATTGCTTGTATTTGTGTACGAAATTGATAAAAATAGTAGGATATAAAAATATATATTGCAAGTGAAGTTGAAGGACAAGTTTCTGGTACAGGACATGCTAGGTTTATTTAAGAAATGGTTTAAAATATAATACCAAGTAAAGAACTCAGCAATCAAAAATAAACCAGTTAATGAATAGTGTATGATAACTCTCAAAAGAGCTTTATTCTGTAAAATTTTCCAAGCATTTTACATTTTTAGAAGTTCCAGTGTCTAACAAGAGTCGATACAAACTGGCTGTGGTATTCAGTCACAAATGTTATATACAGAGAGAGAGAATTTGTGGTTTTGGCAGAACCCAAACATGGCAAACAACCATTTGCACTGAAGTTTTCCCATTTCTCTGCCTTTGTCAAAAATAATTAACTGTCCCTTTCATTAAGGCATCATTGCACAGATATCAACTTCTCTTTTACAATACTGTGAGAGAGAACAAGGCATACCAGCCTTCTGGATTATCCAACTACAGCTCTGGTACATAAACCCAGTCCAACAAGGCAATCCTGCATTTGGATATGCAGATTTGAAACATAAAATCTATTACGTCCTTTCTCTCCTCTCTCCTGATTTATCTAGCAGGACAAATTTTGATGTATTACACAAGGGTGCAAGTTGTACAGGACCCAGATGATGCACACATCAAAATATCAAGCCCAATTCTATTTGCCTAGTTACATCAGATTAAATACAGAGGCTCATTAGATTTCAGTGGAGTTTTGGCTGGTGCAAACATTAAAAAAAAAAACAAACTAAAGGAGATATATTCCTGGAATGAGAATATTTTTTAAAACCTGCTTAATTTCAAGGAAAAGGAATTGGTGATAGAAAACTTAGCTAATTTCTTAGCAAACAATTCTATTTACAGGACAATAAATTCATTCAACCAGCTATCAAATAATGGTACTTTTTGATGGGCTTTAAGTTGTGTCTTTATAAAAAACTTCATTAGGCTGCTAAGATCTTTTCACATTATCTTCAACTGGAAGAGCAGCAATAAATCATTTCATTGTTCATGATCCTGCTCTGACCCCCTGACAATTCAAATGCTCATACATAGTCTTCCCAAATCTTCGTTCGCGAAGCCTAGCCATGACATAGTCTAATATCTAATTTTTGGAAAAAAAAAAAAAGGCAAAAAAAATTAATTCAAATGCAAGCTTTTTCAGCCATGGAATTACATAAGAGAATAAGGTCATTCTTTTAGCAAATCAGTAAAGAATATGAAATAAAGTCAAACTACAGGCTAATCTGAAATCATCTCACTGTATATAAAACACATAGCTCCGTTTACATCCCAATTCGAATAAATCAGCATAAGGGAGACACTTTTCCTTCAGTTGAACAATGTTAATCTCACTACAGTAAGTTTCAATAAGTTTTGTTTAACTTAAAAGAGACACAAACTTCCTGCACAACTTCCACAAATCTTCCCTTGTATTTCACTTTCAGGATTTTCCTAGATAAATAGAGATACATTTATCCATACAGATTTTTGCAAATTGTATATATAGAGTTAGTTTACCCTGTGCAAAGTACATATTGCCTCCAGCACAGAAACCCCATATCTACACTAGTGCAGCACTGTTCTCCAGCCATGTACCTCCGGTTCTTAGCACAATGTCAGTGACAAGCCAGTCAACCTACAGGAACCTTCTCCCATGTTCTTCATGTTGGGCAGATCGTGTACTCTGCTCCATGGGGGATTTTTTTGGTTTTTGGGGTTTTTTTACAGCCCCCAAACCATCTTCAGTAACATTAAGACTGAGGTCATATCCTTCCTTACATTACTAATATGTTTGATTTTTGAACAGTCTGATGAACCATCTTCCCCACAAAATTATCGGTAGATATTTCTGTTCTAGAGTTTACCTTGCTTTATTTATTCATTGATGTATTTTTCCTATTATTCTCCCTAGTTCTCTCTGTACAGTGCCTTAGATGTGGAAAGGAGGTTTTTTGTTACCCTCATTTAAAAGAACCTTTGAGTAATATCTTTTCTTTTGTTTTTGTTCAGCATCCTTCTTTGCATGTAGTAACTAGATTTCCTGCATTTGCTTGATTGTTCTTTACAACTCCCTGACTCCTCTTTTCAGCTTGCTGTCATATACTATTTGATTTTCAACCTTCAGATCCTACTTTTCTGTGATACCATTCCCTATCCCAGATGGCCAAAAAATATGTTCGTTTCCAATAACTTTGTTGCTTTCTTTCTCTTTTTCTTACCTTCACAAACTTTCTAGCACTGCACTGCTTGTTCATGAAGAAACATGACCCAAAATACTGTTCTTACCTAATTTCCAAGGTCTTCTTAATATTTCCTTCCACACAAAGATCATAAATCTTCTCAGTCAACCAAAATACAATCGATTAACTATTCTGGGGTCTTGTTTAAAGAATGTGTCATGATCAGATTTTCCCATCTTCCTCTCCCTCTGCAGAGGTATCATTTTTGCCTCTCCTCTTTGTCATTCATAAGCCAAATATTAGTTTAAGATACTGCTTGAGATGGTCTGCAGTAACCATCAGGAACTGCTCACAGTATGCTAGAGGGATTCTGGAGGACACTTGCAAAGGTGACTGTGTCATATCTTTTGCTGTAACGCAAGCAGCTAAGTAGTAATTCTAAGTGTTAAAAGGGGCCAGGGCATACATGAGTAATGGACATCTGATCTCCAGTCACAGGACATATCAACTGCAAACAGGTGATTTTGATATGGTGAAGGGGAACAGAGTAAGAATTATCTTAATTTACTGGATGTAATTCCACAGTATCCCAGTGAATAATTGCTGCCCATGCTAACATAAAAACTTTGATAAAATTTTAAACTTAGATAAAATTTTAAAGGTAGGCCTAGAAAAAAAACCACAACTAAACACTTCCATAATAAATGTGCATAAACCTAGGGAAGCACATACCAGTTAGTCTAAAAGGGGCCTCCAGGATGTAGGTTTGTGGGAGATGAAGGATCTGTACTAAATTAAGAGGCAACACCTTACCTGACTTCCTTCAGGTCTTGCCACAAAGCATTGTGCTAATACAGAAATAGTCATTTGTAGCTTCTCCTATTCCTTTGCTAATTCATAATTCTGTTGCTCTTGCTCTACTTTGGAAGAACAGTTATCTGTAAAAACTGTTTATCAAGCACAAGTCCTAGCCAGCCTGCAGTATCCCAAGCAGTTCCCAGCTGCAAGGTGCAGGGTAGTATGTGACAGGGACTGTATCAACAGACAGTGAGATGAGATAGTCATGGTTGGTTGCAGAAGGAGAGCTCCCCTTGTCCAACGAGAAATTACTTTCTGTGCTTATTACTTACTTTTCAGGAAAAGAGGGCAAAATCTAAACTGCCTTATCTACTAACACAGAGTAGACTGCAATAATACTCCTGAAAAGGAAACTGTTCCCTCCTCATCTTGTTCGAAAATCATCACTGATTTTGGTCCCCTGAGTTGTCCTACAATCGTAGGAGATGCACAAAAACTTGGAGTATTGACTGGAAAAAATTATGTGATCTATTCAGATGAGTTATTCTTTCCTTCTGCTAGCTGGTTGAAACAGAAAGCCTTATCCCAAAAACAGTCTCACACGTGGTGTGGGCCATTTTTTAAACCCTGTGCAACAGAAGAGATGAAAGGAGCAGGACAAATAATGGAAAACAAACATTTCAATGAATCCAGCCTCTCATTTTGATTCTGCTTTTTTTTGTTCCCTTTTCCACACCCATTCACATGTATGAGTTTGTATTTGCATAAATGCTGAGAATAAGGGCCATACAAATACTTATTCATATGCAAACAAGGGTATTCACTCTCATTCCAGAAGCATTTGCCCCCTGTTTACAAGGCTTCAGTAGCAAAATCACACAGAAGAGAAATATCAGGAATTCCAGCTGGCCGGTGATATCCCACCAATAATGCTCACTAGCCCAAAGAAAATAAAAACAAGCAAACAGAAACACACTGATGTTCATCATGTCTTGATGTAACTAGGTACTGAGAATAAATATACACAAATCAGACTCTGCACACATCATGCTTATAGAAATACTGCATTTGCTGATAAGCTGGCTGCTTCATAAAGACAGATTCACGGTCTACCACAGTGGAGAATGCTGGAGCACCTAGCTCTGCCTTTTGCTGCTTCACGGGCAGGCAGATTTCGACTGCCATTCAGTCATTTCATTCTGATGCACAAGAGCCCAGAAAGAAAAGAGAAACTCCCCAAGGGATGGTTGAGATGTTCACTTGGGAATGGAAGCAGCAGCATTGAGGTCACTGGCACTGACTTCTATGAAACAAATACTAGAACTTGCTTTTCTATATTCCTGATAAATTAGACCAATGATTTCTTCTATGGCTGATAGCTCTCTGTCCCACTCAGCTACTGAAACTGCTAAACTTCTTCCCTCCTACTCTCCATTTGGCCAGAAGCACCTAATGAGTTGAGCGCACTTACCCTAGAACCACACTGGGCCACTTCCTGGTTTTCAGATGTACGCTGAGCCTTGCTCTTTATGTCTGAAGTAAGCACTTACAAACACAGGGCTATGTGGTACTCAGTGACCTCATCCCTCCTTCTTCTCTTGCCCAGATCTCCCATCCTGAAGGGTATTAGTTTATGGATGTATCAGCATTTTCTGACAGTAGGTTTGGTTGAAAACAATCCCAACTTTGTCTTACCATCCACATTCTTTAAGAGCAAAAGACCAAATCTAAACTATGAGATATTCAACTCCCCACAACAAAATGGAAAGCTTTACATACAAAATAAATTAGTTGTTGTGGATTTTACTCATAAACTGTGAAGGCAAAGCATTGTTCTGGGACTTTTTCCCCTTTAATCCTTTGCTAGGAATAATCCTATCAGTGATTTGAGATATGTCCTTCTTGCTTTCACTTTCATCCTCAAGAAGCGTTCTAGGAAAAGAAAAGTCATTTTATTAAACAACAGGATTTTTGAACCATCTTAAATAAACTCATTTTTAAAGAAACTTAGAAATGCTGGCTCACATCTTGGCTCAGTTATGACAGTGCAAACATTGACACAGATTTCACAATCAAAATTTGTCTTTTGCATCTGTTGTCTACACAAAAAAAGAAAAAAAAAGAAAGAAACCCACAATATGATCAATATTCATTCTGTATGCAGAGAGAAACCTCCCTAGATCTAAATTACAATTATGTTTTTAAAAATCTCTTCACAAGAAACATTCCACTTAGGAACAGGGAGTCTACAGCTGGGCACTGACCAAGCTCATGCCTGGCAGGCAGCGCAGCAGCCAGCACCCTGCAGAACCCAGAACGACCAGTCAGTGGTGCTTCAGCAGGTCTGCAGTGCACCTGCAGCTCCTGGGAGTTCAGCCCTAAAACAACATAGCTGCCTGGCAGCCAAGAGCCTGCTCCTCCACCACCAGAGTGCCAGGAGTGGTTTCTAAGACATCTGAAAATAGCCCAGGAAACAACTGCAATTTACAACAGAAATAATACCATACACATTCTCAGGGAGGCAAACACACGTCAGTCAAACCAAGAAAGGGGAAATACAGTAATGAGCATTCAGAACACGGTTGCAAAGGAAAACCATTTTGGTAACACATCTCAAAATGTACTGAGTTTTCTTCATGAGGTTGGATTCTCTTGATCAAATCAGTAATTTTAAACTTTTTAGAATTACCTATTTTTCACTTCCTTTCCCAGCAAGACTTTCTGTTTATTGGAATTATCTTTAGTTGAGGTGCACCATTTACTCCCAGTTTTTTTTCTCATTTTCAACAGATTTGCATGGGGCTGGGCTACAGCAGTGAGCAAGAAATAGACGAGTCTTCTATGTATTTTGATAGAGATTTATTTTGCATTCACTTAATTTATAGTTTGTATTTGTATGGAGCATAAACTGTGTAAGGAAAGCAACTGATTTACAAAACAGACTACATGCAGCACATACAAACTAACTCCTCTTACCAAATAGGAAAGACTTTCTCAATGCAACAGCTTGGTGCAGAAGAGCATGCTGAGCTGAAAAGCAAATACAGCTATCTGATTAATTGATTCTGACCTCATAAATATTATACTTTGGGGGCTCTAATGGAACTTCCTGAGGGTAAATTGCATGGTTCACCTCATTCATTTATATCTCTGGCTGACAGATGTACATTATGAAATGTCACTGAATATGCTGGCAATAAATGAGGTATAACATTAGCATCTTGGTTCTGTTTTCCTGAAGGAACACTTTTGTTAAATGAATCCCACACCAGTAAAAATATTATTCTCTACTATGTACACTTCTTTCTATTTTAATCAGTCCCACAGAAATATACACTGGCCTTCCAGAAACACAGAGCCCTAGTAAATTAACAAAACAAGATGCTCTTTTGTTGTGCACGTTTCCATTGTGAAACTATATTGTTGGAGAATATTAGGCTGTGACAAGCATTTGATAGTGTAGTAGTTGCACTAATGTTATGGTTATTATCTTTACTACCACACAGTGAAACACAGTTAATTAAAATACAGTGAAAAAATTGCTCCCTTTCCCTACCCACACATAAATGAGACAATAAATTCGTTGTTGTAGTCAGTATATAGGGTCCCTTGACCTCTCTGCATGTATTTAGGCATTATTCCATTTTATTTTATTTTTTATTTCATTGCCATTTGAGACTGATAAAACTGCATCTAGAGGTCTTGGGAATGACAGCAAATAACCATAATATGTACAGGTTAATGAAATTATATACTGTGGTGCATTGCATTCATAAGAATATGTGCCACACTACTGTAAGGTATGCAAATTCCAATAAACCATTAATCCTTGCCATGAGCAGGCCATGACTGCAAAGGTAACTTTGCCAAGGCATGGGGTAAGGGGAAAGAGAGGAGAGGAGGGAGGGAGGCTGAGGGAAGGAGAACAGAGCTACTGGCAAGTGTGGTAGTTAGAGGAAATGAACCATCCTTTGGGATTAAACCTACTCCTAACTACCCCCTTTCCTCCCACTGTTAAGGCATAATCATTATAAAGGACAGCACTGGAAAAACATGTAATTTGTCTCTCAGTAGTTGCCGACAGCTACTGGAGGCTTAGGAGCCCAAGTGAGGCTGAAAGTTATTTCATCATATACTGTTACCTCTAGGACAGGTTCTGAAGAGCTGCATGGTGTCTGGCTGCTGCATCTCTGCACAGAGTGGTACAAAGGGCAGCCCCCATCTGTAGCTGCTTCCCAGACACTGGACACAGGCACATTCACCTCTAGCAAACCTTTCTCAGCAAGCTCCAAACCTCTCTCTTCAGTATTTCAGAAGGGGAGTGAAGGAGGGAGGATGATAAGATTAGGAAAATTGACCATTACAGGAATTTTCTGCAAACAGAGATTGAAAGTAAGTCACAGAATGTGTGCCTGCTCCACTACTACATCTGTGCACTTATTGATTTACTCTCAGGCACAGACTACAGCTGTACTGTAAAGGGGCTGCACAAGACACCTCTGCCTTTGCATAAAACTGTAGAGGTCAGCTGTCACTTCAGTACTTACATTTTTTTGGCTGAGCTTATGCTTTCAAAAAGGCTAGAAAAACATGTGCTAGAGGCAAAGAGCACCACTGAGCACTAAGAGGAGGAGCAGAAGGCATTGGTTTTGTAGCATCACCGCTGCTGCACACTGTGAATGGTTCTGGGAGCTGCCAGACTCTGCAATTGGGCTCAAGGTGGCTGCAAGGGCAGAACAGCGTCCTTGGCAGACAAGGATACCTGGGATCCAGGGACATGGATGCTATGAGAAGACCTCCTCCCCGCTCCAATGTGATTTACTTTGCTTGGTCAAAGTCATGAGTCAGACCACACAAAAATCATCAGGGTTTTTTTGTTTTGTTTTGGGTTGGGCTTTTAGTTTTGTTTTGTTTTCTTTGTTATTCTAAATAAAGCAGTGCAGATGAGGGGAAGCAAGTTGTAAACTCTGTGACATTGCCTTCCTGTTCAGACTTCTTGTCTTTTATTCTGCTAACAACATGACTCCTAGTCGCAATGTTTGCACATTAGGATGTTTGCTAGCATACCTGTCTGTTAAAACAGGGGTGGAGATACGTTAAAGATCAGTAAATAGGATTTCTACCCCAGAAAATCTTTATAAAGTATGTTCTTAGATATAGACAATTAAATATTTATATGTAAAAAGCTGAGAGACAAGAAGGGTAAGTATGGTGATATTGGGTTTCTCCCTTCTTTGCATTTTTCTACCATTTAAGAACACTT
Organism: Corapipo altera; assembly: GCF_003945725.1. NCBI lineage: Eukaryota > Metazoa > Chordata > Aves > Passeriformes > Pipridae > Corapipo > Corapipo altera. Next base: position 7,282,229 of record NW_020884912.1, read on the forward strand.
GTTTCTTCTGCTTCTATCTTGCATACAACTGAGAAAAACAAAACAGAGAACACAGGCATAAATAAAGCAAATGCAAGTGCTTTACCAGGTTCTGACTAAATACTATCACACCCATACCTTGGCTGATAATTTGGATTAAACAAGGGAACTACTCCACCCTGCCTCATAACAGGGGACATCATCATGTGCATGACTACCTCGCTGACAGACCAGGGTCTCAGTTACACAGTATCCAGTGCCATAAACCTAAACCTGTCTAGGCATCAGACAGGTCAATGCGCTCTAAGGCTGCTTAGTGCCTCCCACTCAACCTGGGCACAGAGTGAGTTTTGCCATGCTCCAAAACGTTTTACACTGTCAGTCAAAGGCGGATCCATTAGTCATGGGTCATGAATGACACCAAATTGGACAATTACAATCCCATCCAGCAGGGAGCAGTCAGGTGAACCAAGTATGTGCCATTAACCCTGTCTAAATCCTGGGGTAGAAAGCAGATCACTAACACAGAGAAGTCTGCTTCAAAAATATTAAGCATGTCACACTTGTACTTAATGTACAGTGTCTAGACAGTATTGACTGTATGTACAGACCATCCTCTCATGGATAACTATCTCAGAGACCTGATGCTGTGCAGCTATAATCAAAGTTTACAGTCTTTTTGGAAGCCATTTGCTTTTACACTTAAAGTTTCCCTGTGTGGCCTTGCAAACAAGGGAGCTATATATACCTCCCTAACACAACAGGTGGAAGATGAGGAGAGGGGAAGTCCTCCAACCAACTGTGAGCAAATTTACCTCCTTTATAAAGCATTGTGGGTGATAGGAATACTGTTCTATTTATCTTCATAGAGCAAAATTTGTTTTTCTTTTAAAATGTCTAGTGTACTGGTTTATAATTTTGATCCCTAAACATCAACAGCAACCTTTAAGACAAGAACGTATTGTTTTCTCCTCACAGACTAGGTTTGCACTACACAGAAAACAGATGTTTTTAAACTCCACAACTTTTCTTACAGCTAATTTGGTGGGTTTTTTTCACCACAAACCACACCTCTATAAATGGCCCAGCCAAAACATCATTAATTTTACCTCCAGTGGCTTGCCACACTCTAAGGGTATAAGAGCCAAGGACCAATTAAATTGCCTTAAGGCCCCAGATTTGTCAGCTGTTTTGTCTCTCAGGCAAGTCAAGCCCTGCAATATCCAGTGCCCATCATGGCACAGGAACAGCCTCTCAAATCGCATTTATTTGGCCAGCAGTGTTCAAGGAGCTGAGGGCCACCAACCATGTCAGCCAGCTCTCTGTATCATTGTTGAGCAGCATAGCAGACACATCACTCAAAAGTTTCTCTATTCACAAGTGACATTTCCATTAAAAATAAAAAAATCCTGGACTGCCTTTTACTTTTAAAAGACCTGAAATGCATTGCAATCTCCTTCTTTTTAAAGCTGGTACCCATACTGTTGTGTTACCAATTTCTCCTTTCATCCTAATGATCAAGCAAGAGGCACACTGTTGAGGGTATTTGCAGCTCACTCTCTCTCTGCTATTTGTGATTCAATAGCTGCCCAGATAAGGTCAGGAGCAGAATAATGTCTGGCCAGCTCAACATGCATATCTTTGGAGAGAAGGCAAAGGAGAACAGAAAAGAAATGAGACCAAATACATGTCAGAGGATGAAAGAAGAAAACAAAAGGAGCTTAAGAACCTAAGTTGACAGTCTTGAATGCTCAGCAATAATGCCAGCAGTGTTCTCCACACCAGACAGAACAGCATAACCTGGAAACTTGTAATATGTGCAGAGCTTTCTTTAAAATTAGGGTAGTTATCCATGATGAAGAAACAGAGCCTTTCTGAGATGACAAAGGAGTGAACATTTGGCAGACATCTATCAGTAGTGTACACTTGCAGTATCAGAGATTGGTTATGCAAAGATATCTTACAGAAACACAGAAAAATTAATAAAAATCAAATTACAATTGTTGCAAGGAAGGACAATTTATCCCCCATCTCTGACCTTCCGATTCTTCTTGAAGAAGTAAACAGTGCCATTCCTCTAAAACACTAACCTTTCCCAAACGAAACCACACTATTTAACACCAATTTTTTTCAAGCATAGGCCATGATGAGGAATGGAGGGGAGATAAGACAAAAGCAGAACGACAAGCCTTAAAACAGTGTGAGCGCTTTTTCTGTAATATTGAAACAGATCATGAGCTCTAGCTCTCCGAAGATAAGCAAAGGAATTTTGCTTAAGCATTCCTGAGTGAGTTAGCTTGGGTGTAAGCTAGAGAAAAATCACATATTCTGAAATACCTGTGATTAGCCACTTCCCCCTCATGTCATGCCAGCAGAGCTGATCTGACTGTTGGTTTTTTTCCCCTGTTAGACCAGGCCAAATGACACCTTCCCAATTACAAGAAGATACAGATAAAAAAATATATTAAAAAAACTGTCTAACATTGAAAGTTTGCTAACTCCTCATGAGGCTACATATTTTTCCATTGCCTGGGTCAGCATACATGATCTATTGGTTTTTAGTTATACCCACACATATCTATCTATATATATATATTACACACGCAACCCCCATCTAATTGGTTCAAATAATTAACTTACAAAAGTAGGTTACATATATTTCTCTCCATAAATCTTCAGTGGAATATAATACCACAGAGTTTATGACAACCTATTTTGGTGATCCTTTGTTAAGCTTACTAGCTTGAGCTCTCTCCTAGTGCGTATGCTGCCTTCCAACTCTCAGTCTGATTGGGAACTTATAGAAAAGCTAGACACAGCTCAGAAGCAGCTGGGTCAGCCTTGGAAGGCAAACCAGGAACCAATCACAAAGGAACTGCTGCCATGGATTGCCTCCTGGGGACCCTAAGTTATCTTTGGTAACAGCCTGCAATGTATCCGAGAGGATCTTGGAATCAGGACATATTGAAAATACGAGAGAGAGAAGAAAAGGGCTATCATGCCCCCTATATATGCCAGAAGCAGGAAAGAAGGTATCATGTCATTTGCAAGGTAAGAACAAGAGCTGATGGAAATGAACAAAGTTGCTTGTGTTAAAGCTCATTCATATAAGTGCCTCGGCAAATCATAAGAAAAGCAAGTCAACTTGCATTCTGAAGCACAAGCCAAAATAGCCAAGAAAGTATTGGCTCTAACAGTACAGAAGCCAGCTTTCCACTTTAGAATAGATCCCCCTAACTAGAAAAGCACTGAAAAAAATAAAGTCAGATCCTGCCTTTGATTTCCTCATTGCAATTTACGTATCCTGTCTGCCAGGGAATTCAAAGAAGAGAGGCAAATACTGGAGATTTGCATAAGTTACACTGAAGCAAAGATGCATGCTGGTCTTCAAAGTGGCAACCTTCAATGTGACTTCTTCCTTCCCCGCTCACTTTATTTTATTATTTTTTTCTTTAACCTTTTTTTCCCTTAATGAGCCTCTCCCCATTGCCTCTCTTCAGAGTTGCACGGGAAAATGCTGCCATCCAGCGGCATTCCCAAAAAGAATTCCAGAGGCTTTGAGGGTCTGAAGAGCAGGATCCCCCCTTTATCTTCCCAGGGTAGAGAGGCAGCAAAGGGTGCTAAGGAGATGGAGTTTAAAGACCTGCTGGCACCCTGCCTTTCACTGCCAGACATGATTTTCTCAAATCAAGGATACGGTAACTCCAAGCATCCTGCAAAGCACAATGATTATTCATTAGCTGAATCTGGTTTAATTACAGGCAAACAGAAAAAAGTCCTCTGAAAAGTCCTGATTTTTTTCCCTAATACTATTTAAACAAAACTGCACAAAAATTGACTGAAAAGTCAGATATCTAATTTTAAAAATACAATTGGAAAGATAAAATATGTAATTTTGAATGAAAAATACTTCCTTTTTCCTCATTTAGCACCAAAAATTTGGAATTTCTCGGGCTGAAAAAATGCAGCCTGCTTCCATATTATAGAACACTTTTTTTTTCTCCCCTTAAGAGCATTTAACGTTATTCAGTAACTTACTTGGGGAGAAATGTCCATAGCCTGTAAGTTAGAGTTTGAAGTCGTATATCTAAGTTTTCAGAATCCATTAAGGCTGTGGAGAGCTCTTCATCACTTTGGTAAAAGCTTGAAAATATCTGTTCTGGACTAAGAAATTATACGTATAAACACATAGTTTCATAGTTAGTGTTGCTGTCTCTGGAAAGGAAAGTCAGGAAGGACTAGAGCAAATCCTCTTAAACAAGCACTCACACTTACAGAGAAGGTCAGCAATGGTCAAATTAAAAAAAAAAAGTGTCATTGCTTATGTATCTTAGGGTAAAGGGATCTTGTACAACACCATCACTTAAAAACACATATGTGCAAGACTAATCCACCAAGGTTTTTATGAAAAATTAGCATGTTTGTGGACCTTTCTTTTGACTGCTCCTTTAGCAGTATGTGTTAGTATTCAGGTTGTGTCTGTAGCTTGAGTTTATGCTGCTTTCTTGCTCCACGCATCTCATTGACCAGAAATGCTCAGCTTGACATGAATTTATCTGCTTCCAGAAATAGGCATGCAGCTCCCTCCCTGCCCTCTGTCCCCAAGGGGTGAATTTTGAATGCTTTCCATGGTGCTCACTCACAGGTGGCTGACTGCCAAGGCTAGTGCTCCCTGATGTCCAGCACCCACCATCCTGCCCTGGGTCACCTCCCAAGGAACAGAGGACCCTCTCCTCTTTCTCTCCTTCAAGACACAGCAATCTCACAGGGACAAAACCAGTCCTTTATTTTGAATACAATCAATAATTTATGTTCATTTTCCCCAGTGTACAAAATCTACTCACATTTTCAACCTTTCAATCTCTTTACAGACTGAATGCACAGCTGCCCATTGCACAGTCCTACACTAAGTCCTACACTAATGAACGATAGCCTCACCAAAGGAAGCAAAAGTGCTGACTGGATCATCCACACAATTCTCCCATGGGAGTGGTTAGAGTCAGACTGAGGGCTGGCTGGGTTTCAGTTGGACTGTCAGCTGTGGGGCAAAACACCAAGTCTGTAGATTTCCAGCTCGTGTCCAGATTCCACCTTCCATATCATGACATCTACCTCCATATGTACCCATGAAAGAAAGCTAAGATAGAAAACTCATTGCCTCAGAGTAAACATGCAACTTGGTTTCAGTTTCATGTACTTTATTCCCCGTATAAACCACTTTCAGTAACCCCACCAATTTATGGTAATCTTTTTACATGTAGTAGCTCTTTGAAGCCCATAAACTGCAGACCTGCATGTAAATTCAAGAAAGACTATTTTTTTTATTTCTGAAGCTTAAGTTTTCCATTCATGCAAAGCCAATAAAGATAGTTAAATTTTAAATCAACCAAATCATCAATCAAAAGGCTCAGCCTTATGGGCAAGGTCAAGACATCTGTATACAGGACATACAGGGACATGTTCACAATATGTGGTAAAGGAATGTATATTCCACACATTACAGGGATAATGGAAGGCTGCAGTCCCTGTTATCCACCTTGGTTAAATCTATTGCTGATCATTTCCTATGCCTGTTTATCCAAATTGTCTCTCCACTCTTTTTCCCTCAAAAAATGTTTTCCATCCTTGTCAACAGTTGGTTACCCTAGCTAGATATTTTGTGAAATCCTTTATCACTCCTGTTTAATGTGTGTCTACTCTTTGACAAGACATGACTTTACACTTCCCAGAAGTGTTGCTGTGGTATGTTTTAAAACAATGAAGAATTATCAAAATATGAGAATACTGTCCTTTGGGCCTATTTAAAGCCATTTAAATCCAGCAAAGCTCAAGGAAAGACAGACTCACATTCCACAAGATACCTTTTCCCCTTTTCCCTCCTATGTTTTACACATATCCCTTTATTCATACTAGTTGCACGAGCCAGTTTCTGCTAATTTTGCAGGAGTCAAAAGACCCAGATTATTAAAACATTCTGCTTACTGGCCTGCAAAGGGTCATCTCTTTCAATGATTGTCATTAAGCCCATTACTGCACAATTTAATCATAGATGCTTAGAGAAAACACTCAAAGCAAAATATCACAATCAACATGTCTAAGTGTATTACATAATAGATTAGTACAATGGAAGCTTCCAATTTCCCGTCAATACGACTGAGTAAATTATTTTCTTGAGTAGACTAATTACTATGAAATATCTCAACCAAAACCTTTCCTAAACTCCATCTATCAGTCATTTACTACGTGCATCCTTATCAGAAGAAATATCCATTTATCTGCTCCATTTAGAATAATGAGACTAATGAGTTTATAATTGTTATTTACCAAAATCTGTTGAAAAATTAATGAAGGAAAAGCAACTGTTGCATCAAGTAACTAGAAAAAGACACTCCCACCATTGATGCATTTCAACAACTGCAATATTGCTTACAAAACCTTTGACCTAGGCATAAAAAATTATCAGGAAGAAAAAGTATCTGTTTTTTTCTTTCAAAAGATCAAAACCTTCTCTGGTCCTGTAAGCATTTTCTATTGAGAGTAAATAAATAAGCTTTAAAAGAAAGAGTAGATTCATCTTGATCTTCATTAATCATGACCAAAAAAACAGAAGAAAGAGAAAGATAGAAAGGAAAGAGAACCAATAAAGAGATCCTTACTTTTTTCATCTGCTTCTTAACCTTGTTTCAGTCAAATGAGCCAGATTTACCAAGACTGTTTCAAACTCAAGTTTCTGCTAACCTGTCTCATTTGGACTACAGTGGGTTTAGTCAGGGCTACGCACAGCCACCAAATCAACAAATCAGAGGGAGGTGGCATATGGAAAACAAGCACGGTACATATCTGACAGCAACAGCCTCTACAGTCGACATAATTGGAAAAGGACACTTCCACAACCCTGGGTGATAACTAGACAATACATCAAGGCAAAATGCAAAACATATGCTATGGTGTTTTCAGCTGCCATCAAAACCCAAGGAACGACAAAGTTACCATTAATGAGAAAGTATGCACGTCACCTCCCATGGGATAGCCTGTCTGTGGGAATTGCATTGCCAGCAGTGGAAATTGCACTTTTTGGACAAAGACAAAAACAGTAGATTCAGCATTGTGCAGTCTTTCTATCTGATGGAGTAAGAAAGGTGTGGACTCCCACCTTCCCAGGATGCTTTTTTTGAGCTACACGAAAACATGCAAAGATAAATCATCATGAAACTGTTAAACTAATACTGCCATCACTAAGTCACATCATTTCACAATAAAGTAGGACTCCTGTCACATGCAGCAGTGCATTTACACACCTTCAACAATGCTCTTGCTTGCCTCTCACTTTCAGTTGATAGTACTTCATCCTTCCAAGCACTTTGCAAATGTTAATGATTTTAAAATAAATAAGTAAATAATACAATGAAGACCAAGTCTAGCGGACTGTTTTGCCCAGGGCTGCAGGCAATAAATCAATGCACTACAAGATAAACATATAGTCAAACTGAAGGTTCAAAAAACACTTCCCATCTAGGACAGTACCACAGAAGTAACACAGTAAATCCACCAACAGAACTCCGTTATATTTAAGGGCACTTCAATCCTGGATCTTTATTTCAAAATACTCAATAATAACCTGAAAGTTCTCTTCTGAACTGTCAGACTGTTGTGTTGACATGCTCATATTGGTCCTTTATTCACTTAAAGACTCACCATGGTAAATAAGGGGCTGGATTTAGTCTCTCTCTTCAGGCCCCCTTTCATTTTATTACCTATGTCAACTGTGTCAAAGATCAAGACAGTGCAAAGTTTCTCTCTCTCACACACACACCCACACACACCAGTCATTGGCTGCCTTTTCCCTTTGAGCATCTTTTAGACAGAGAGCCTCTTGAGCTTAACATAATAGAGAAGACTATATTAAAAGTGTACACTAAGTCACACTACTTCACACTAAACACACCCAAACAAGCAGAATTTATGAGATAAATTGTTAGGGAGTAAAGGAAACAGATATACTTAAATACAGAAATTAATATATATATATATATATATATATATAAATAAGCAAAACCACTTCAACTGAAGGAAAAAGATTAAAAAACCTTGAACTTGAAGTCCTAATGGACTATGCTGAACAGCCTTATTGGGTTGGGGATGCATTCCTTCTCAAGATAGCAGATATCAGAGTGGAAATAATAGAGTATGTAATGAATAGAAATAAATCTGAAACCGGAGCTAAAGCGAGACTTGGAGAATACACCAATGAGTTGTTATCATACGCTGGTCCAGTTCATAGACTCTTTCCAAGGCATCCAGCATTAATTTCTATTGAAAACAGATCATTCAGTCTAAGCAATACTGTTGTTTTCCTATTCTGAATTCCTTTTCACTTATAGTTATAAGCTCTTTGCAAATGGTTAAAAAAGAAGAGATTTGAGATTCCACACTAGAAAAATAAAAATATTTTAGAAGAGGCAAAACTACATGTAAGAAATGCAATATTTCTTTTTCCTTGTCCTTGTGTTTTATACACAGTTAAACAATTTCACTGCATGCTGACAAGGTTATACTAAAGGATGAGAATTCCTGAGAAATTATTCAAAAGAGATAGGACTCAAAAATTCCTGTATTTGAAAAACTGCAACAAATATGTCCCACGTGAGACATCAGCTCAAGAGATTTGATCATTTTTGGCTCACCCCTGACTCAGTGCCTGACTAGTCTGAACACTTACACTACCAGTAAATTGTTCAGCAGGACTGACGAGAGAAAGGAAACCCCTTCCAATGAAAAACATTGCACTTGCAGTAGGTTTTTGATCCCAGCCCCCTTACGAGATAATGCAAGAAAAGAGGGTGATATATTTCTGGTTTCTTTGGTAAGATGCCATTTTTAACATAAGAAAAGACATTTTGTCTCAGATAGTTACCAACAGTGATGCGGCCATAACACCTATAAAAATATTTTATTAGTATGAAGGTAATGTTTTCCTGTCAAAAAGCTGATCTGGTTTGAAACGTGCATGTCCTTTGTTAACAACATGCCTACCCAACAAATTCAGAGAAAAACCTACCTTACAGAATTATGCAAATAGGTATTCAGTTTAAATCATAAGCAGTGTTTAGATACGGTAAAAAAAAAAAAGTACTAAAAAAGATGAAAAAAATTATACCCTATCCCCATACATTCTAGTGCACATTTGCTTTACAATTGCTGTGTAGGAATGCTGGGAATCTGTCTACAAACAATTCACATAGAAAAACATTCCAAAGATACCTTAATCTCTTTGCAATTTATTTCAACTGCCTTTGTTACCAAGACTTTGGTTAACAGAATAGGATAAGTGTACAACTTGGAAACAAGTATTGTTATCAGAACATTACGGTTAGTGTCTCAACAACTGACTATTTGAAGGAAAGACAATCAGAAAAGACACAGAAACAGGTTTTACAGTTTCCAGCCCAGTCCTGCCCTTACCTCCTATGCCCACATGAAGTCCTTGACTATCCCGGCTGAAGACACTGTTCCTAGTTTCAGGAGCTTATAGCTTTGAGAATTAAAGCAAAATCCAAACTTTGTCTGAAAGTCTCTCCCCTTGTCCTCGTGTATTCACCTGAGGTTAGCAAAAGGCAAAAACATAAAGGTCCCTTTTTTGTTGCAAGAACAGCGAATCATATAGGAAGAGCAGCAGCATGGGACTGTATATTCTCCAGGATTTCTCCATCTAAAACTTGAGTGACTAACTTTCCACATTGTTACTTACAAAAACTTTGCCAAGCTCCATTGTGATGGCTAATTCTGTCATGTTTAGAGTCATTAGGAATAATTAATGTTTAGTATCTATAATTTTAAAATGGAACAAATAGAAACCAGGTCTAAACCAAAAAAAAAGAACTAACGAAAGTGCACTGACTTGAATACAAGGAAGATACAGAAAATCTTAGAAGTGGACAGAGATGTATTTAGCAGCTGTACAAAGCCAATATTGCAACAAATTAGATAGGGAAGGCCTTTCATGAAAATAGTGCAACACATATCTTAGACTCTGGGCACAAAATTCATTGGAGATATGAGAATTTCACTTTTTTCTCTAGGCAGTCATGTCTATCTCTGTAACAACAAGCACAATAATGCTGCTAATGAATTCATATTCTTCATGCTTTTCATTAATCCACCTGTATATCTGAATACTTAAGCAAGCATTTGTATAGATAAACAGTGACTATTATATCTTCTCTTGCCCGAGACCTGTTTTTACACCTGCACAATATTGCTCCTTAATTACTCACCATCTGAAGCTTAAAACAATTCACTACTGCTTTGAAGCTGGAGGAAACCATAATATTATCTTCTCTAAGAAAATTCAGAGCAACCTCTCTGGAACCTACACTGATAATTCCCTCCAAGACAAAAGGATGAAAAAAAAAATAATTCCAAACCTGTCAACTGTGGGTTTGATCTGAATTTGAGAAATTCAAGGAGACTGAGAAAAATAAAAACTGTTACTCAGACACTCATAGAGTGTTTGTTAAAAAAACCCCAACTTACTACTGGCATAGGGTGATGTGCACCTGGGGATTTAAATCTGTTAAAGGAGATGGTCAGTCACTTGGGGCAGGGATGGGAGTCCCAGTGATGGGAGTCTGTTGCAAGTGAAGCCTTAACCTGGGTCAGGTGAAACACCCCAAACTGTGGCTCTGCAGATTCCTTCTATCCAGCTGACCCATGGCCTAGCTGACCACTCCAGTACGTGTTGGAATCCGTTGTTATTATCCCAAATTTCATAGAAAACAACCCCTAACCTTCTTACCTACATATAAAATACTCTATTACATGACCACTGTAGGAACAGTTTTAACTGACTTCACAGGTGTTTTATCAATGCACAGTTTGGTCTGTTTTGCAGCAGGAATCTGCAGTGTGCCAGGGTGTTGCTGGCACACTCAGCTTCCCCAGTCAGCATGCCAATAATTTTATTTAAGCAGAGGAACTGGTCTGAACACAGGAATAGTTGCCTAGGGAAAATCAGCTGTCTAAATTTCCACATGGAAAGCTCCAAATATTTGGTCAAATATTACTTCAAGTATAAGTCAAATATTTTGCTGTGAAGATATCTAGTAGTTCAGTCAATGACTGAGTTTCAAATCCATTCAGTGTCCCAGATGAGTCCTTTATCTTCTCAGTGCAGATGACTAATGAAGAAGTTCCTGGACCACCCAGGTTGTTAAAGACTGAAGTGCAGGTGTGCATGCAGGTACATCCTTGGCTATGATTATAACACAACAAACTTGATTTTTTTATTTATAACTTGAATGCCATAGCCCTCACAGCAAAACAATCACAAACAAAACAGACAGCTACTGTTACTTGTTAAATGGATGCTCTTGGAAGTCCCTGCTTTCCAGAGAATTAGTCCCCTAACCTAGAGACCACCATGGGGCTTGCCCACAAATTCTACATCTCAAACGCTTGAAACATCATTTTACAGAAGAGGAAGCAGGACCCTACATTTCAAAAATTTGCTCTCGCAGCTTGATGGGTTACAGTTTATGGTTACCATAAACTGTACCATAAGTTACCATATTAATTTCTTTAGAGTTCAACTGTCCTAAATATTAAGTTATACCAAACAGGGCATAGGGCACTGAAGAAAAATCAGTATCCTGCTCTAGTTAGTAAACAGCCTTTTGCTCACACTGCAAAATTTTGCTTAAAATAAAGGTAGTTTTGCTTAAAATAAAGGTAGTTTTGCTTAAAATAAAGACAACAGTTCTCAAAAGGGCCATAGATATGAATATCATCTCAGCTAGTACCGGATTTTGTGAGCATTAACAAGCTGAGAAAAATATGCCTCACATTTATGAATGGTGTCTATTTAAAGGAAAGGCAACATATGGCAATTTTTATTTCAGGATTAGAATGTTAAAACAGGTTACAGTAGCACCTACAGTGCCTGACTGCTGACATGACTCAGGACAGGCATATGACAAAGAAAGAAAACTGTGTCAGTCCTGATTGCTTTTTCCAGTACTACATGTAAATGTACTGGAAAGGTCAATAAGAGACTATATTTGTACTTCAGTTATCCTGCTATTCCAATTTTAGCTCATGAACTAGACTGAAGGAGACTTGGGAAACATTAGACATTTAAACATGGTAAGACATTTAACATGGTAAGAAACTCAGCTACTCGGATAAAGTAAAATTATTTCTGTCAGAATTCATAGCTCTCTATATCAGCTACTGAGTGGCAAGTACATAGATCTCATCTGCACCTTCATAAAATGAAGTGATTACTACTTCACTGATGGTTAACTGTACCAATGCTGGAGTAATTCCAAACCCCTGAGAATCCATTAAGCCTTTGGAAACTGGGTGCTTTTTTATCCACTGCTGCCAAGATACCATTCTTCTCGTACAAATGAAGTTTAAATTCTTAATGTTTGCTCCAGGCAATACTTTCCAAACCACAGAGGGTCAAGCAAAAGAAAAAGACCGCTCCGAAAGCAATACATAACCTGAGATTTGTAGGCAAAATCAGGATGGCAAAAGATGAAGATAACCTGTTTTGCCATAAATTAAGAGAAAAATAATTTACTACAATGTTTTTCCCCACAAATTATAATCCTTGTTTTTCTTCAGCTCTAACTACTACATCAAATGGAAAAATAAATATCTTCAAGCTGTTAGTTGTTCTGTCTAGACCCGACGTATCTGATTACTGTACTGGAGGGAACCTGAGAAACCTTTCCTTTCACTGGCAGCAGCAGATTTATAACCTCTGTAAGACACTGGATCTAGATTATTTCAGATTCCTTTCATTCTCTACAAGTAAGGTTACACAACAATAAGATTTTTTAGACAGTGATTTATTTGCCAAACATTTGAATTTCTATGTAGTACAACTTAGCAACCTGCACCCCACTCTTTATTCTGCTCCATTTTCCAGAAGTCATATGATTCCTAGTCTATCACCTTTGATCCTTACCTTGGATTTGTCCTGCTGTTCATTATCAGAATTGCTGGTATTCTTAGGAAAGAAAATTATTTAATCTGACTGTGTACAGCAACTGAAGTTCCTGTTTGATGCACAGATTTGAGTCCTTAAAAGAGGTAGTGAATAAGAGAGACTTTTGTAGAGCAATGGAATTCAACTTTCTGCTTGCTCCCCTGCCAAGGGCTTGCAAGACCTCCTCCCATCTTTGCTGTGCTGTGGAATTTGGGTCTTTTTGTACTGAAATGAATTAGAGGGACTGTTATGTAAATAAAACACTACAATTGGCCATGGTTCACTCAGTCTAGTTGGCATGCTGTATGGGCAAAAATGTATTTCAGGTTGAAAAATTGTTTAGCTTCACTTAAGACGACAGTTGACACCTTTTCTGCTCCATTAACTTTTTACAGCAATCATTTTTGCAGTAACAGTTCCCAAGATTTTCCTTCTCCCACAATCCACATTGTAGGGAAAAGTGGGCTATGATCCTTTCCAGGCATATAAGTTTAAAGTAAAAGACTTCTCTTTTCTGCAGGATTTTTCGTGAATCAATTTGCTTCTGATTACAAACCTGTGGAAGTCGTCACTCAATTCCAAATAATTTCCCAGATACTTACACCTACATGACGTTTTCTATAATAATTTGCCATATTTTATGTAAACAGCACAAGCATTATGTGCTGCTCTAAAAGTTCATCTGTTTGATCTGGCCCTGTCAGGGCATTTTGAATTAAGGTATAAGCTATTTTCTCTTGCTGTTACCAATACCATGGACAAAAGCCACTTGCATTTTCCTGAATAAGTATTGCCTTAGTTCTATCACTGTAGGAAACTCTTTTATTTTTTAACATAGATACAGAGGCTAAAATTACTAACTAGGCATTTGCTAGTGTTTTGCTTCCCATAACAAGACTGACTGCAAAAGCAGCATGCCCTTCTCACTGCTCCAGTACTTACACCAGCAGGACTGTCATGAATTGTAATGGATGGCTAATCATACCTTGTGCATATTGTACAGCTCTCTATTTGATAGTTCTAGGCATATTTATCTCAGCTTGCAATTTACTCATGTCAGGCTGTATCCCAGCAGCAGACAGTCTGCCTCTTCAAAATGTTATTTCGCTTCCAGAGAACTGGCAATTTTCCTCCTTCAGTTTTTATCCAAACTCTGCTGAGTTACCTGAAGCCTCTTTACAGACTTTTGGTGCCCTTTTTTGTGTCATTCCTCCCTGTATCCCCACTTTGTCATCACTTCTTCTGCCACCATTAGCAATCCACACACTGACATGCCTTCCCAGGTGTCCTATTCCGTGCTCCAGAGAACTGTGCAATACTGAATGTGCAGAGCATCTGATACATGGTGATAATCTTTCCAAGCAAGCCTTACCAGAGGCACCTTAGATGCAACTCATCCTCAAACTTTATCTACCAGGAATGTGTGAGACACTCACCTTTCAAAACTAATAGGAAAGTAGGGGGTTTTTTGGGGTTTTTTTTGTTTTTTTTTTTAATGAATGAGTTTAAGTATGCAATCTGCCTCTTTTTCACCATCTGGCAAACGAGTCAGATAGCCCAATTAGCTGGATGAAGAGAAAGACTCTAGAAACAAAGACTAATCCAAATTTTGGTTAAATTTTTTTGGAGGAAAAAACACATTACAGACGCTTTGGTTTTTTATTTAACTTCATGAGAAAAATGTCACAAATTATGTTTTATCTGGCAGTAGTGTATCCCAAACAAAACAGCAGTTCAGATGGAGAAGTTTGATCTTGAATCTCTGGTTGATTATTCAGGTTTTGTGGTGACTTCTTTAAAAGACTTTCTACACAGCCCTTCTGCCTTCAGCCAAATTATTATGGAAGGTAAAAGCCCCAGCTGTCAAATAAGTAAATTTAACCACATCAAGCTAGTACAGAAGATAGCAAATAAAGACTCAGAGAAATGGAAAAGTGTTAAAGCATGAACCAAGCCACTACCTGCTCCAAGGGAGCATCCAGCACACAGAAAATGTCTGTCTGATCCGATTCTGAATTTTTTTTTAGCATCTACCAAACACTCTCGAAGTAGTCCAAGTGTTTCATCAGGCTAACAGTTAGAAAGGTTTTTTTTCCCTAATATCAGAACTAAATGAAAGCATATTATTTTCTACTATATTAACACAAATTTAGTTAATTTCTCCCTCTCATAAGCAGTAAGAAAGAGCATGACATCCTTATATCCTCTGTATAGCGTATATTGGAAATAGCTAAGGATCTATTAGCTAACAAACCCCATTCTCTTCATCTTTCCTATCAGGCCATGGTTTCTGAACACCTTACTATTCTTATTAGTTTTTTCTCAGTTCCCGCATTAGAATAAAACATTTTTTAGTGATTTTATGAAGACTTACATTCACATCAGGTTATTATTCTGTGATTAGTCCTTGCAATAAAGCACTGGAAGATGATTACAGTACCAGGAGTCTGGGTTCAGGCTTCAGAAGTCCCTCTTTAAAAGGCATCTTGCCCAAGGCATCTACATTAAGCAATGCTTCCCTACTAAATTGCCTCCATCACTAGTGCTGTTTCTCTGTGATAAGCATGCTAATCTATGGATTCCCAACAGAAGCATATTCACCAACATCAAGAATAACTGCCACACCTAGTCCACTATAGTTCTGCCATTTGTCCTTCCTTTTGCTTCTTCACTTGTGGGTGCAAATGTCCCAGGACAAATGTCCTTTTAAGCTCACTCCTTTCCCTACCCCATCCCCACAGTGTACTTTGGTTGTTAGTAGTCAGCAGAACACAAAGCAATGTCCATGAAGGTTCTTTTCTAATATGTAAGAATAAAAAAAGCTGGAGGAAAAAGGAGAGATCTTCATCACTTAACTATTTCAAAATATCAGACAGCAGGCAGCTTCCAGGATACTAAGGGAATGCACAGCATCATAATCTTCTATCACAACACAGAATAACACCACTCTATGCTATAAAGATTTGCTATTTTACCCAGCTTGCAGTGACTTCAATGAGGTTAAAGTATAATGAGGTTAAGGTATAAACCAAGAATGTGAGAAATGCTTTCACAGCACACATTTTGCAAGGAGTTTTTCATTCAGTAGTTCTATGAAGGAGTTACTGAGATGCAACCAGCCTTCCAGCCTACTTCCTCCCCTTGCTTCCACTGATTTCTGCTCACTAAATAATGCTTTACACAGAAAATGACAGGAGATGTCAGAGACTGATCAGAACCAAATTTGACTCAGAAAAGCACACTGTAAGACAGCAGACTCTCCTGCACTGTTTGTCAGATGGACAGTGTGGAACTGCATTAAGCTGAGACAGTCTTTCATTTCCTATGCTCCGTATTCCTCTCTCACATTAAAAACTAAGACCGCTGATGTGCCAGTACACCAAAGAGCATATTTCTACACAGATTGGAAATAAAATGTCTGTATTTTGAGGCAGTAAAAGTACTAGCATCACAGCAGTTTGTCTGTCTGTCTATCCAGGCCCATCAGTCCTTTCTTGTTATTGTGGACCCAAGCAGATACCTGACAGGTCACGATCAGCCAGACAGGGGAAGTTACTGTATTCTGAGGTAGAGAAGACATGCAGAACATGTTTCTTTTGTATTCTCCAGAGCATTATACCTTAATACCACAAGTGTAAAATAGAATTACCAATGTCCTCTCCTCCTCCTTTTCCCCACACCTGAGGGAGAAGCCCTGCAGAATTTAACAAGGAGGCAACTCATCACCTTCCACAGAAATGAAAGTTTTCTGAGGAGGTTACCCCTATCACAACATGAGAGTGAATAACTCCACTAAGACAATGGGATAAAAGCATTAATAAAGGATTAAGAATTTTTTGCAAAATTCATTCCTGTCACAAGATATTTGGAGCCATTCCACAGAAGAGATAAAATCCTCTGCTTAGTTAAAAGAAGTGGTTACAAAATAACCTTTCATAAAGGTTTCCTATTGAATTTTTGAGAACTTTTCCATTAGTACAGAATGATAATATTGTCTCTGGAAAGTGCTTTGTTCATGCAATGGCACACCATCTATACAATTCCACTTCATCTGAGCTATTAGGGTACACAAAGGTAGGTAGAGAGAGAATCTATTTTATGGAGGCTATGCACCACTTCAGAAGAATGAAGGTAATAAATGCTGTGACTACCAGCATTCCTTCCAAATGCAACAAGATACTCATTTAACTTCACAATTTAAACTTAAAACCTATCTGAAATCACATAATTGGATGATTTTCCCAGTAGTTGACCAAGGAGGACAAACAAATGTTCGTCCTGTTAAGACAGAGTCATATTTGGAATTGAGGTCATCGCTACAAAAGCCAGATAGGGAATTCCTCAGCTTTCAGGGCACGAAGGTTTTTGAGACTTTGTTTAAGACCGTGTGAGAGAAAGAGGATTCATTACTGACAGTGGATTTTAAGAGAAAAATCATTTCAGCAGTAGCGTGTTTGACCTCAAGTATGATTTCTGTATTGCACAGTGCAAATGAAATACACTATTTCTAGCAATGAAGTAATTCCAACTGGTAAAACAAAAGATACTGTAGACTGAGAAGTATTTGAGGAACTGACTGTCTATCATAACAAATGAAATGAAAATTCCACTCCATTTAGTGTGCTCCCACAGGAGTAATGCACACAGCAAAGTTACAACCAAATGGAAAACGCAATAGCAGCACTTAACTTCATTTTCTTGTATCTGTTCTCAATTTTACAAGGGATATACTTTAAAACATCTGTAATAATTATAATGAAATTGTTTTTAAATTAAATGTCACAGAATATAGTTGAGAAAAAACAGCTTTCAGTACATGAATTACATATCGTTTTAAAACAATACACAACAATAATTAACTGCAGGTACGTTTAAAGAATGGATAGTGGAGGAAACTCAGTGGAATGGCCCTTTCCCCCCCCTTTCCTAAAAAAGTTTGTCGCTAGAATCCCAGTAAAAGATACCCCTCTTCCCAGCCCCTGCTTCTGAAATCACAAATCCTTTGAAGAAATTATGTGCCATTGGTAACGTTGACAAATCAGAAGACTTTCATTACTTTCCATTTGACACTGAGTACTGTGAAGTACCTCCATAATTCTAATTCACCTGTTTAAAATTATGTTATCAGAAATGGTTTATTTTTAACTGCAAAAAATAAATTGAAGTACGTTTTAAAATATATATAGGGAGAGTGTGTGTGCACGTGTGTGTGTACACATAAATATGTATATTCAGGTTTGCTCATGCAGTATGAGTACCTTTCTGGGACAGGACCCCTACAAACCCACCAACTTCTCCTCCTTTTACTGAGCAGACATCCTGGGAGCTGAGGTTCTCCTCTTGCCAGACAACCTTGAACAGTCAGAGCGATGTGCAGAGATATAGGGAAAGCTACAGCTGAGATTTCAGTTTATCCAAAGAGGTAATTAATGGCCATGTGGAACAGGATGACTCAACACCTCTTAATAAGTCACAAGTGGTACAGGTATGAGCAAAACTGGCAAATCACACAAAATAGTTGTCATCATGCTCTTCTCGCAGCGCCATGTAGGAATGCATTCTGTGTCTTACAAGGCATAGAATATTTGTTTCCAAGTGGTTATAGATACTTTGTGAATAAATGTTACTGACATTATATTGTGTACCCTTATAGCTCTAAAGTACATTTGCTACAAGTATATACATGGCATTCACACCTATGGAACAGTTAACCTGGGCAGTCCAGCTGAGAATTAGGACATCATAAAGAGGTTTAAACTAAGAAAATAAAGCATTTGTTTCCTTTTTTTTTTTTCCCAGTAGAAACAAAACTGAAGCAGTATAAATAAGCTGATTTGCTACACATACACACATATGGTCATTGCCATTCCATTCACTCGTAAAATGCTGCTGTTCCAAACCTTTTTAGGAGCAAACACCAAACTCCCCAGTTCCCAATCATTGAGTGGACCTGCAAATCTAACACTAATGACCCCAGTGAGAGGATTCCCTCTGGCATTCTTAAAGCCCTTTACTTCTTTCAGTAGTCATCCTTCTCCCTTTGATCCTTTCAACATATTCTAACATAGCACTGTTTAACAACCTTCATACAGGTAAAAAAAAAAAATCTAACAAGAAGATTTTTTTTCTTATTTGTTTATCTTTTTTTTTTTTTAACACAGCCAGCACAGAAAAACTTAATCCTCCATGAAGACTTGATATGAAGCACCACTATATCACTTTCACTTTGACTTGACCATTTTTGTTCACAAAAGCAAATGAGCAGAGAACACATTTATAAATTTTAACAGAGCAAACTGAACAGTTCAAGCATACTGTTCAATGATCCACATAAAAAAAAAAAGGCAGTCAAAAATAACAGTTACTTCACATCAAGCAACTCACATTTTGTTTTTAAAAGTACTCAAGAGAAAAATCAGAATCAAAAAATTCCTATCAGCTCCAAAGAAGAGGTGACGGACCTGAAATAAATTGAAATGCACTTAAAATGTCCATTTCTAAATGTTTTTTCTGTTTTTTTCAGAACTGCCAACAAACTGAACAGCAATCTGTTCCTTACAGTCTATTGCGCTCTTAAATTTTGATACACCAGTACATTAAATTGAAAGTGTCTTAATCAATCAAAAGTGACTCCTCAAGGAGTTATATTCCTAGATGATAATCTTACCTTTACTGAGAAGTGGCTTCATCCTTTTTATACCTTTTTACATTTGATAAAAATACTACATAAACTTTTGTTTCACTTTGACCCTGTAGTGGAGTTTGTTTAAAATAGGGCTGAATCCAGCTTTTTGTTTTTATGTAAAATGACACCAGGAAGAATAACATATTTAATCAGGACAAAGTACTGAATATTTACTACAAAACCAATTTAGTCTTTCTGCAGTGGGATAATTCTTTTGTTTATTCATCCCACATCACCATCATATTTGAATCAGTGAGCTTTTCTTGATATCTCCTAGTCACAGGTCTGCAGCTGAGGAGCCTAAAAGACCTTTCTCTTTCCACTCTCAATAGTAAACTAAAATTAAAAAAAAATCTTCCTAGAAAATTTAAAATTCTTAAGCCTACAGCATATTTTTCCCCAATTCCTTGGACTGCCATGACTCACATACTTTTTAGGTTCTATGAAAACTTTTGATCCTTGAGGATAAAGGTCATCTTGAGGGAACTTTTCCTGTGCACAGAGGGAGCACAGAGCTCTACAGTACTGTAAGCAACAACAAAGAAATCACTTGATTAGAAAATGGCATTTTGATTCATGAGTTTTCAATGGTCTGCAAAACCCACCAACACTAATGAGCTCACCCGCATGTGGTGAGGATGGCATTTATCCTCAGGCAGTGCCCAAGGAAACAGCTCTCCAGCCATTAGTGGCACCACATCACTTGTAAAATTGCAAACATTGGGAGAGAAGATGGGGACGGACATTTCTACCTATCCACTAGAGACTACAAGTGCATACATACTCATCAGCTGAAGAGCAGATATGCTAAACCAAACTTAGGCCTCCTTTCCCTGTACCCTCACTAAACCAGACACCAACTTTCATTCACAGGTGACTTGCTCCCTGCAGTGCACTAAAGCAAAGCTGGACATGGTATTTTGGAGTGAGGGAAAGGAGGAACAGTTCCTGACATTGTCCCTACATCTTGGCAACTTTCATGTTCACAAAGCAAGGTAGCAATGCTGAAGCAGACGCAAGTACTCAGACATAGATTCACAGGGACTCTAATTTATTTTATTTTTTTTCAATTTCCTCAGGGTGTAACAGGTTACAATTAAGCCCAAAGAGATTTTACTTTCATTGATACTCTCACTGGAAGGTATGTTTATGTCAAGAGATCACTTTGTATTCTTAAATTAACAGTATGGCCAATTATGCTCTAGGGCTTTACTAATCCTTCATGTATACAATTTGTCATTAACCATTAATTTCACTACCATCAGCACACTAAAACTCTGAAGAATTATACCAGGTATAGATAGGAAACAATATCACTGCAACAGGAGGAAACCCCCAGACACACCAGCTTGGAGCAGTTCTGGAGACAGGGCTTCAGGTTCCTTATTTTGCTTTCGCATTAGAAAAACAATGCCAAAAAAGGCATGAAATTTCATCCCACCAGAGAAACAGAGGTCTTATCTTTCTCAAGGCTCATTTTTCACTCTCATAAAAATCTGAAAACTTCAATCACTAAAACATGAACAAATCTACATTAAACTATATACTGTGTATGTATTACCTCTTTTCAGACTCCTTTGTGTTTAAGTCAGAGGTCTCTGAAATATTTTCTCTGTCTTTTCATTGAATAAAGACCAGAAAAGTTCTTCTGATGTTTCAAGGGACATTTTAATCTCAGGTTAATTTAGTGGAATATCAGAAATAAAGTAAAGGCTGTGTTGTGAAATTGCATGTTTAGAACAGAGCTATTGAAAAAATAGGTGTTCTTACAAATTTATTACTTCCTAATTTCAAAAAGAACTTGACAAAGTGCTTTTGATTGCTGTCCATAGACAGAAAGGGATGAGTCCTTCATCTGAACATCACTGCAGTTTTGATATACAAATCTAGTTCAATCCCAGAACTGCTGGATTATAGGAAGGTTTGATTTAATTCTGCATTATACTCTTGATGCCTACAAGGCTCTGTTAAGTCCAGATTTGTTTTGCACAAGGGAAAAGTTACGCTTGTACAGTACAAAGGAAATGTCAGTTCCTGTCATTTTCCACCCCTTTACCCCAGCTCCACAGATACCTATTTTTATTCTCTATGGACTTAAACCAGCTAGTAATCAGAGATAATTTCCCGTGGAAATTTCATGCAAAGCCTAAAATCCCAATCCAAAATGATCACTAGCAATTAAACAGGTTCCAGAAGTGTGCCAGAGAATATGACACCACAAACATGTATAGCATCTGACTCTGTAAGATAAATGTCTGCACTAGCTATAACAACAGGACAGGAATCACCACATTTGAATATTTAATAAAATACTACTCTAATCAATGTCCCAGCATCCTACACATAGGAAGTCTTTCCTCATTTCTATGGTGATGAACTTATACCATGAAACTGGAAATCTAATTACACTTGCTTGTAACTGCGACCATAGAATATAATTATAGCTATTGCCAGCCAAAATAATTCGACAGCTGCTCCTTAAAAAAAAAAAAAATCTTCTTACTTGACTGGACATACTTTGATGGGATGGAATTCAGAAATTTAACCATTAGCCTAAACAGAGAGGAAGAAGTGAAGGAGAGGCAGCATTTGCTTAGAATATCGGGAAACATTTCAGAAACATACATTGAAGAGTGAGTGAAAATATAGAATTTATTTGCTAACTTAATTAACATGAGCATTAATATTAGTGTTTCAAAATTAGTTCAGAGGGAAAGCAAAATTATAAAGAAGCCTTTCTCCATTGCATTACTGTGTCTGGATGGATAAATCTTAAAAGAACATGAATTTGGCTGGGGACAGTGTGAGACAGCCTAGTGACAACAAAAACAACAAGTGGAGACATATGGGGGAAAAGAAAGACAAAAAAAAAAAAATCCAAACAGAAACAAGAGGAGAAGGCTACTACCCTTCTTGCCTTTCAGTCAGCTCCAAAATACTGTCAGCTTTCCACCCCCAAAAATGTGTTAGTACCATTTCCTAGCAGAGCACAAGGCTCTGCTGTACAAGCAGCAGGAACAAAGCAACAGCAAGAGAGGCAGTAACAGAAGCAGGACAAGAGCCCCCAAGGCAGCAGTAGTGGCTTCAGCACCTGCTGTATCTTCTTTCCTCACTAGCCACAAAGCAATGGGGAAAGGAAATAAAAAAAGCATTTATTCTCTTCTTGGCAGATGAATTCTCTAACTCACCACCTGCTGCCCAATTCTAATAGCAGTATGCAACATCCATGCAACACTGCAGAACGGACATGGAGTCTCTGGCACCAGGAGCTTCTGCATAGCATAAGGAAGCAATAAAGCCCACAGTGGTCCCCTTCAGTGCTGAAGCAGCCGCTAACAATCTTCTACACACCATTCCTGACTCAATTAAAACAGCAGATTGTGTTATTGCTGGTGATTCAGGCACAGCAACATCATTTTTTTAGGAGGCTGTGCAGGAAAAAGGCCAGATGTGCTCATAGGAGATCAAGACCTGACCAGCTGTTTGGGTGATAGGAAGAACTAGGCCAGAATTAGTCTGTTGGGGAGTGGGGAACAACAGCAGCAAGTCAGAGGGTTGGGAAGAGAGAGAGGACTTGTCTCTTACCTGTCTTCTCAATCCAGGGGACTTTAACATCCAAATTTCAAAGGTTTGCTCTCGTGGAGTTACTCTAAGCATCAATGTAACATATGGCTTAGAGAAGCACTCAAGCAGGAAATATCTACAGAAAAGTGGAGATTACTGACCCACAGGGCAGATGTGAAACATCCTTACTGGCTGATTTTGCCACTGCCAGCAAAAGGTCCACAGGAGCAGTGTGGAAGGAACCAAAACAGATACACGGCATTGTGTCATGTTTTCTAAAAGCCAAACAACAAATCGCAGAAGAACCAAGCCTGAATACACCACAACACCAAAGGTATTCATTGCTTTTGGAAAACTGCATAAACATTAAAAACATCAGAGCCATTGAATGAACCTGACTCATGATTTTTGAAATATTTATATATATAACTTTCATATCAAAATGCTCTTCTTAAGAAAAATAAGAAATGTAAAACACCTTTAAGAGATATTTATCACAAATATCAAGTCTGCTTCTGATGATTTCTAATACATGATTAATTTATTAAAACAATTACACATAAACAAATTATGTGCAAGTAAGGAGAATTGGTGATATATTCTATGTGTGCATAATGCACTGAATCTAACTTTAGTCTGTAAAAATATAACATGAATCTCTTGCAGGTGAGCTATGAACTTGGTTTATAGTTGAGATTTCCCCAAAAGTGCTGTTTATGGTCCACTGGAAGAAAAGCAATTTTTACATTTAAGCAGTAGTTTCCTTCTATCTATGAAAGATATAAAATAACACATTGAGTAGTCAGTAACATAATGCCTTTACCCACTTTTATTTGGTAAACAATGTCATAAGGGTTAGCACAATTTTCGAGCAAGCTCAGATTTTGGGGGGGCACAACAGACAGTGTGCACTTTAAGTGATAGATTTCCTGTCAGAAAGCAGTTGCTGTAGTAGGAAGGATAGTTCACCAGTACCATGGTTATATTTCACCTAGCCTGTTCCACGTGCTGAATGAGATAGTAGGCCTCAGCATACAGAGTATATGACCACATAATTTTCTCACTGCTTATACACAAGCAAGAAAAGTTTTGAAATTAGGGCTAAACTACTTTAAATACCATAAGTCTTGGAAAACTGGTTTCATAACCTAAAAAATTTTCCTTTGCTATATGCATGTGCTTTCCCACTGTTCTTTGCTTCTTTGGAAATGAAACCTTCTGCAGAGTGCATGAAGTACAGTGTTAGGGCATTACTCATCCTTTTCCCATTAAGGAAATGGTTTAATTACAATTGATCTGTGAGGAAGAGGAAAAAGAGGTATTTTTCTGCCCTTTCAATGAGTTAAATTAGGTCATCAAAGAATTCAAGGAGCACCAGAGCTGCTGCAGGAAGGATGAGGATAAATTGCACATCCAGAAAAATTTAGACCTCCTCTTTTCAGCATCAGCAAGCTGCTCTGTGCTGTCAGCCTTAAGAAGAACTATAATCTAATAAGGTAAACAAACAAACAAAAAAAAAAAAACCACAACAAAAACCAACCAAAACCTCATTTTGACCATTAGTCATCAACAGAGTTGGCACATCGCGCATGCAGTGCTATACAACAAGATTTATCCTCATTAACTAGGAGTAAGAGCAGGCTGTTAATCTGAGGAGGGAGGAAAGTAGCAGCAGGTGTGGGAGAATAGGTTTCTGGGTGAAAGAGAAGGAAAAGCCTTGTGAGAATCTCTTCACTAATGATTGTGGTCTGGCACTAGCATTGACTTCTTACAGTACCTGCTCAGAGCTAAACAGTGCATCAGAGACACTGCTGAGAAGGTAACTGCTAGAAGGGAAGCAATGTGCACATTGCTCACTCTAATCCACCCCAAGGGGCCTATTAACAACCACCTCAGTTACCTTCACCTTCAGGGGTAGATTATAACATCCTCCCCTTATCATTGTGCCCCCACATCTTTATTTTCAAAGATGGGAAAACTTCCTGTTCCTAGGTCAAGCAAGGGACGTGGTGCATGCCATGTCACCAGTCTGACTTTGAGAGGCGGACTGAGGCATCTCTCTGCTGCACGGACACAGCCAAGGAAACAGCTTGATTAGAGTAACTGAGCAGTAAAAAGCTTCATGAGAGTTGAGGGTCTCTGAAAGCATACAGGACAACAGAAACGTATTGAGAACAGTGCTGTGTCCTTAAGCAGGAAGAAAAACAAAACCAAGATAAATTATTTTCTTATACTAGCTGGTGCATAAAGCTTGCTCTGTCTTGTATATCTTAACGGCTTTTTAAGTCAGGCAAGAGGTAAAACTATGCAGTAGAATTACAGGAATTTGAGGAGTACTGCATGCCACCAGAAAACAAATCATTTTGGAGGAAACACAAAGCACATAAGAGCAAAACAGACACGAAGTATTATAGAGCTTATGTGCATATCTCACAAGCACAAAAGAGAGTGAGGAAAAGTAATGAGCATGCCTGAGGGAAACCCCATCATGGCAGACCTGGCATGCAGATCACTTCCAAGGTCTAACTTTAATACACGACCACATAGCTGGAATTCGAGTAGCAGAAGCCACAGAGTCCCCACTGAAGTTGAAGGAGGGCTGCAAACTGGCATCCATCCAGACCTGGGCATAACAAGGCAAGTCAAACAAGTTTACATGATATCAAATACAAGAAAGAGAACGGAGGATGAAGCCTTAGTTACTCCGCTAGCTCCATCAGCACACATGGAGTGCTCAGAGAATATGCCAGATTAAAGAAACTTTACACTGGTACAATGGAAGTAGCTTGTGGCAAAATCTTAAAATAGAACATAAAGTTTCAGTTAATCACAGCTGCAGGGACAGTTGCCATCAGCAGTAACATTGGCACTGAAAGGGAAGACATGGCTGGGCAACAAAAGCTGGTGGTCAAGTGTGATGCACTGAGAAGTTCTCACATATGACAGTCAATGCTGTCTCTGGAAGTGCACATAATTGTATAGCAGTTCATATGAAACAGTGTCTCCATGCTCAAATATACTAAAACAGTATACAGCCTCTTTCTAATATTAAAGTGTGAGATAGATAGTATGAATAAGAAAGAGGTGTGAGGCCACAAAAAAGAACAAAATGGATAATTTCAGAATAGAAGCAGCAAAATATAAAAAAAGGTGGAATTACAAAAAAAAAAAAAAAAGTCAAAACCAAATACAGTGAGGCATGAGAACAAAACCAGTTCTCAGATTTATGCAAGAGTTCAAGTTGCTGTTTTGTCAAGTTTGGCCTCCAGAGGAGTTCTTCACTCAGCGAAATAGCACATGGATTTGATAATTTTTCAAAAACTGGTAAACACCAAACAACTGAAATTTTATTTCCCACTCTCACCACACAAGGGAAACAGCCTTTTCAGAAAAAAAATGTGGAAGGCAGCCATAAAGCACAGATCCATCCCAAGCAGCAACACCTGAAGAATGAGCACACTATTAACGAACAAAGGAAAGGCTGGGCTTTCTTTGCCATGGTAGCCATTACAATCTTTCCACCACCTAAAGAAAAGTTACACAGCACACACAGAAATTCCTGTTACAGGAGCAGATGCTTCTTAAAATAATGCATGTTTTGGATGCCCTTAGTAAAAAGAAATGTCTTAAATCACTTACAAATAGAGATCAAACAAAAGACTGTATGACCTGGCAGAATAACATTTTCTGGATATAAAAATGTGCTTTAAACAGTTTTCTGCAGTACTTCAAACAGCAGAAAGCTGTGTTTTGGATTGCTCAGAGTCCTCAGTGAAAGTCACAAACAGGCTGCAGCACTTCCAAAACACTGATGTCCCCTGCAGGAGGGTGAGCCGAAGGAGCCTCCTCCTGAATGCTTGCAGCCTTCTTGTCACCTCTCCTCCTCTCTGTACATTCAGTAGGAAAGAAAGGAAGAGAACGGCAAAGGCAGAGCTAAAAGCTCCCTTGAAATTGAATTCTGACTATATTTTCAGCATGTGCATACACATCAAGAACAAAGAGACCTTCAGCAAAGTACAAACCAGTTGCACTGCTACAGAGCCATTCCTAGCTCAGAGCTGCCATGGGTTTTGGTTAATATTGAGCTCCTACTTCAAAATACCAACAACAGTCACCGTCTTCTATCATGCCTCCCTAAGCATTTTGAAAATGTTTGCCAGATAGAATGTTTTTTCAAATTCCTTTGTGAGTTAACTTGGGTGTGATATACCAGACCAAGGAACATAATTTCATTTGGAAAGGTTATCTGCTCTGTAATTTCTATTGTGAAAGCAGATCCTGTTTCCATCTACCTTCAACCAGACATTTTACTGTTGGGTTTTTTTTCACCTCTCCTTTTTTTTTTTTTTTCCTCCCAATAATGGCTTAGTGTTGCCAAGGTCACCAATGAATCATTTTTCCTTTAATACATTTGAATATATATCAGGCACATTGTGCAAGAAACATGGTTTATTATGATGTGGACTAGGTATCTGTGGATGCTATAGCAGAGGTAGAAACCCATTCAGTCATGACTCACCTGCTCTCTTGTGCAAAGTTTCTAAGGTTAAGAAATTTTTTAAAGCACACAGAATTAATGCAATTTCTAGTATATAATTTTATATGTACTCATGTAAAAATTGTTACTATTTATGCAGAGATTTAATTGTCTCTGCCCTCTTATGGGTATAGAAGTCAAAGCTATTAGTGTAAACAGATTAATGTGAATTCTATACACTACAGTATTTCAATAGCTCAGTCACCAGTTTTAATTAATACCAAACAGAGGTCAATTATGTACATGTAGAATGTGTTCTTTGCCTGTTATTTGTTTGCAGTCTAGAAACAGTGTGCACCAAGTAAAGTTAGGGCAGTCAAGAAAATTTTAGTATTTACTAATCACCTGGCACTAAAAAGAGATAACATTATCCAGAAGTGAATGTCATACACTGATTAAAAGACTGAAGTTAATCTACCCTATCCCAGATCTCATTCTGCTTTTCTGGGAACTTCATACTTCTTCCTATAGAAGTATCATATAATTTCAATAAGCTACAAAGACCAATGATTCACAATGACATATGTAACCACCTGTTAAGTGTATTCCTAGTTGATTTGTCCATGTTTGCAGGCATTACTCCCTAAGAAAAGGTTAAACTGGCTGATTTTTTACAGCTGCCCTAAGAGCAGCTGCCTTCCAGTAATAGAACATTTTAATCTTGTTAAGCATTGTATTCAGCACCCATATGAATCCAATAACATATTATATACAATTGGTTCATGCTCCAGTGTTGTCACCATAGAGATAACAACCCTTCCTATCCCCTCCAACTCAGCAGGATCAGTTGGGCAAATCAGTCACCACCAAACTGAGTTTTGCCTTGGTGAATTCCCAATAGCAAGCAGAAAGCCAAGCTACCATGTCTGCCATCACTCAAGTTAACACCAAAGAATATTTGTGAGATTAGTGAGTGAAACAAGGCAGTTGCCAGGCTGCACCTTCCTCAGCAACACGTACCCCGTGCATCCAGCTACACCCCTCACATCCAGGGCACTGATGAAGTGCTGACAGCTCGTGAGCAAGCCAAAGATTATTTTCTCAGTTCAGATGCTCATGATGAGCATTTTTGTTTTGGAAAGTATTCAAGCATATGAATAATGCTTAAGTGCTTTTTTAACCTAGGGCCCCATTACAAGTTACTCAGTGAATAATTGCCGAGGGGAGTGTTGAGCCCAGGATATAGGCGTTTTTGCCCTTCACAGAACTTTTTGATTTAGGAGAGTTTAAAAGAGCTTCTGGAGATAAAACAGTGCCAAAGGAACAGACCATGAACAGAAACAGAAGGATCTGATAGCAACATTCACTAGCTAATATTATGCAGAATATTAACTGCTTTTTAGATTAATCTTCAATATTATTCCAAGGCTTGGAGTACAGCTCTGTAGAAGAGGGACTATAGTTGATTCAGTTTCTTATGTCATATCAGGTACCCAGGAATTCCAGGCTAGCACTAGATCTGCAAGCCAAAGCTCAGGCACTTGAAGTTTCCAAGTTTTAGCCAATAACATCACAAACTTTCCTGCAGTCAAAGTCACTAGATATCTTAAAGCTATTTAAAAACTGATTTTTCATTGCTAACATTAATTTAATTTTCCCATTTTTATGCTAGCCTAATGTTATCTCTTAATCACCTGAAGAAAAATGGCTGCAACAAGAGAACATATTTTTATTTAAAAAAAAAATCACACTTATAGAAGAAAGAACATTAGAGAGAATTTATTAAGCTTCTTTTGTCCATCAGTCAAATGATTAACAGTATGATGTTGGAGGTAGAAATTAAATAAACTACCATGCCACTCTAGACTATTTAGTAAATTTACTCCATTAGAGGAAGATATTAGATAATAGTATTCTACCTTCTTGGGATTTTTTTTTTCTGGTTGATGAGGAGAAGAAAAAGAAAACTCAAGAGAGTCTTTCATTTTAGAGGAGGAAAAACTGCCAAACCAAAAAGGTCAGGAGCCACACTACGTGCATGGCAAGGGGAATAAAAAGTTCTCATGGTATCCCTTCAAAGATGTGGTTACGGTCTCTGATAGCTCTCCCTGAGCTCAGCACAGAGCAGGCTGCCTTGCAACCATTCTTGTTTGGCCCAGCAAGCAAATATCAAGCAAGGGAAGAAACCATGTCAGACCCACCTGTTAAAGGCTTGTGTCACACAGCACTCTGTGCCAATGAGGCTGCCCCAGCCTGAACAGACAGAAGCATCAAGCATGGATTGGATAGATGTGATACAGACCTAGAGAAAAAAACTTCCCTAGATGACCTGGGAGACCACCTTTAAATCAATTCATTTATATAACAACTGTTGTGTTTACAAGATGCCCAAGATTTGGTTTTCCACTTACATATTATACATAATTCTATATTTTACATAAACAGCTTCATACAAGAACAAAATAATAGGATGCAAAGATCAAAAGCATTCATGGTCTCAGCATTGCAATTCAGTAAGAGCAATGAGAACATGTAAGGAAGCAAAGATTGAGAAAAAGGCAAAGTACAGATATCTTTTACTGGCTGTCGGCACAAACAGCTAAATAGATTAAAGGCTTCTGGATTAAAATATCAGGTGGACACCATAATGCATCACTGGACCAGTTAGCTAGATATTTAGCGTAGGTTTGGCTTTATTAAGAATCAAAACACTGAAAGCTCAGCTCACAGTGAGCATTAGCAGCTTCTAAGAACTCAGCTTATAAACAGAAGAACCTTCTGAGAAAGGAGAAAATAATGCAGACTTTAAAGAGGAAGGCTTTAAAATGATTTTAAGATAATTCATACAGCAGAACAGTATATAGGCTGATTTATGTAAGCAAATACCAGGGAATGAAGAAATCCAGTAATGAAAGGTAGATGGCAGCAAGTATTTGATTAATGAATGAGGGAAAAATGCTGTGTAATACCAGAAAAAGTTGCATTAAAGTCACATAATAGAAGCTTAAAATCCTCACTTATAACTAAGTCAGCTTAGAAGGATCTTTCTAGGAGAGGCTCACAACAGACCCAGAGATTGTGCACACAGATGTCATGACATGGGCTCAAGAGCTGAAAACTATCGGTGAATGTGCCAGCATTGGACAATACATGTGTACCTTGCACATACACACATATAATTTTGCTTTTAAAACCAAGAGGGGGAAATTATGGTGCTCCAGCCAACAGGAAGAACTGACTAACCTGTAGTACTGCTGAAACCACAGTCTTTGTAGCTCAAGTAGGTACAGTGAAAGCTGAAAGGCAGGAAAAAATGTAGGGAGATAAAGCCAACATGCATCTATGGAGCAGAGGGACAAATAGAGCAGAGTGACGAGAGCAGCACAGAGCAGAGTTTCTCGGAGCAGCTTGCTGGCACCAAGGTTGTTCTGGTGCAGTTTTCCTACAGCATGACAAACACTCTTTAGAGGGTGCAGTTGCATTCATACAAAGGGATGGCAGACCTCCTACTCTGAGCTGAAAACAGGGAAGAAACAGTTCTACTTAAAGTAACTACCTTAAAAAGTCAGCCCAGGTGACTGTCAAACTACAGGGAAGATGGAAAATATAAAACCAAGTTTCAAATCAGAACCATCTGCAGTGAATTGGGATGCAATTGTGAAGGACATCAGTATGCAGTTCTCATTTTTCAGGAACACCTTCTTCTATACCAGACTCCTCATCATTGTTCAAGATCTCAAGCTTGCCAATTGCCAGGAGGTCATCCTCTTCTCTCTCCCCGAGTAGGAAAGAAGAGGTTCCCCCAGCTTGCCCCATCATTAAACATCTCTCTCCCTTCTCCATGGGGAAAGCATGTCCTCTAACTCACCCAGACACACTTCTCACACATTCTTCACAGACAAGAAATCATTTCCTGAAAATGTTTCTCCCTTTCCCCTCCAGAAAATAAATCCTACTTATTTCAACTAGCTCTACACAGTAATAATACAGTGGTGTCTCCATATCTGTAGTAATACAAGTTCTCAAGTCACCTACCAACCCTCTCTCCCCTCTTTGGCTTCACTACAAGCTTTTCTAGTTTTTCCCTGGCCAGGGAAAAGGACACACAAACCTGACAGCCACCCTGCAGATATGCTCGGCAGACATTGACTGCTAACATCTGCAGATTTTGGCTCCCTTCAAGCCCAGGGGAGATGTTCCTCTTCTGACTCAATTGTCACATTCAGAATTCCACTTTCCCGTCTATAGGTATCTGCAAAGGCAGTGGTGTGTCTATTGCAGAGTTATGCCTTCAGCCCTTCCAGTATCATTGCTCATGACAGTGCTATGACTTTAAATCCAGAGCCTATCTAAAAGGACAGGCTGTTCTCTGGACCTACACTAGGCTTTGTCAGAATTGCAGGCTACTATATGCATCCTCTGAAGTCACACGAAGACAAAACTTCCTTTATCTCCTGTGTACTAACTTGGTACAAAAGATTAATGGAATCCCTGACCGAAGACAGAAAATTGTGTGACAGTTAAGGTACCAATGTACCAGATATTTTTCTCTCTGAACAATACTAGCTACTCAAATTGTCCTTTTTATGGGGAAATGTCTTTTTTTCAAGGAATCTTTTCCAATCTCTACTGAAGTGCATACCAACACAATGGAGCACATCTTTACAGCTAATGAATTTTAGAAGAGTTCACAGAACAGAGAGATTAAAATAAAAGCAGAGAGATTAAAATAAAAGTAACGGGGAGGATGAGTGCTAGCAGCTGAAACAGAGGAAAGGATCTCCTTTCCACTCTCATCCAGGGCCCCCATGTCAGCTATAATATGCTACTGAATTACTCTAAAGAAAGTTTTTCAATAACAGATTTTTGTCGGTTACTTTGAAAGGTTTATCACTCACTGACTTTAGAAAGATTTTTAAGTAAGAAAATTTATATCTTGTGGGGCAGGAGGAGGAGAAGAGAAGAGAAAATAATATTAAAAGAAATCCAGTAAATGTAAATGAACATGCCAGAAATCCTGTCTATAAACCAGAGAAAACTGTAAAATAACCCAAACTGAGTCTACACTTCTGCAATAAATATTTACAAACTTGAGGAATATATACAACCTGAATTTATAAGCATTTTTCATTTTTAGTCCATAAACCTTAATACAAGCATTAGTGTTCATTCCTTTAAGGGGGAGAGAAGGGAGAGAAGGAACTGAAAAATGCTACCAAATCACCCTGTAGGTCAAAATTCATTTTATATTGAAGTACCAAACTCTCTTTGATGTTCAAGCAACAATAAATGGAGTTGGTATTGTTACCTTTCTAGAGAGAACTCAGTGTGTTCTGGAAGTGGCTGAAAGCAAGCACATGGTAAATAGAAAAAATGAGACCAGCAGGTAGCTGCCCATCCAAAATACTGCACAGAAACATATTATGCTGGCATCAAGGATGCATTTGACAGTCTTGAGACAAAAATGCCCTTTTGTCCCCAATACATTGTTGTCTACCTAAATGACTAGTAGGATTATAAAATGCACTGGGCTGCGAGGAAGAAAAGGAGGAAGGGTGAATTGAGGAACACCAGGAGGAGTTATCATCGCAGACTCATACAAAAAGAATTGCAGAAAAATATACACTAAAATTATGCAGAAGAGATTAAACCTATGTGGTGTTATAGTTCAAAGGCATATAATCTCAGACAAAAATTTTTGAGATTATTTAAACAAAAATAAAATCTCATACATGTAATTTTAAGACTACATGAGAGACTACTGAAACTGTTAGTTACTGGGGAAAAGCTTCAATGTTGCCTACACTGAATTTCCAAACACAAATCTTCAGTCTGGGGGTGAAAAAACCTCAAGCTAAAACTATAAAAACAAACAAACAAAACCAAACAAAAAACCCACAACAACTGCTATCCACTGGCTTCTGTCTTCATTAAGAAATAGCTTCAGCTGAGTGACTTTCTGCTCAAAATTCTGTGCATCCAGCCTTGCTTCCTGATACCACCCTACTATTTGCCCTAGGAAAGATGCTCCATAGTGGTCACAAAAGCTACAGTTGCTATGTCATATTTTTCCAGTTTTGATGCCTTTATTTGAACTCAGACAGACCGAAGGGCTTTCAGCCACAGGAATAATAGAAAGTCCATCTTCTTCTCTAATTTGTGCCCTAAATTAATCATGTCTTGTTTTCACTGATTCTCTCAATTCATACCTTCTGCATGGCACTAGTCATCTATCTTGCAAATGTTTGACAATATTTGCAGCCATTAGACTGAAGGCAGCACAGCAGAAGTGAAAGTGGTGCAACACTTGAGCATTTAAAACCTGTCATATTGGCGGTGGGAGCTCTGGTCAGAGAAGTGAAGAAAATTTTTCAAGATTTTGGAAGAAAACTGCTGATCCTCTTTCAATAACAATAGCTTTGCTGCAACTTAACATAGAAAAGGATTGATACATTAAACCCTTGGAAAGAGTCTGGCTTTTGCCCTGATCGACATGTAATACTAAATATTAAATACTAAAAAGCACTTTGACTGCTGTCACAGAAAAAACCTCATTAATACAAAAGGCACCAACATTTGAGCAACAGCATTCAAAACCATGTGCAGTAAGAAACCCAAGGGGAGAGGTGGTTACTCTGCTACCAAGCTAGGCAGAATGTTTTTTAATGAAAATAAAATTATGAAATAAGCTGACAAAATCCAAAAGTCTCCCTGTTATGTGAAACCACACCCTCATAAAATCTGGATGGCCATGCAGCTTAGGGGGCAGCCTCTCCAATTCCATCAGGAAACACTGTTTGCAGATGTTCAGTTATTTCTCTCATGTCCAATCACTTGCATCCAGCAGAGTATTAATAATTCATTCTCAGATATTAAAATTGAGATTATTATGACCCTCACAGAGACTGAAGGATTTCTTTAACAGTATGTATTTCTCAAAAGGAAACATTTCCATTCCTTTGTTGGATGGCTTTCAACTATTCTACTCCATTCCTACCTCCAAAATCCTGATCAGTTTACAAATCTTTTCCCTGTAACTTCATATTTCACCCTTCTGTTCCTGCCTCAGTATTTCTCCTCCTTCATCCCAAATCAAATTACCTATACACTTTCAAAGCCACCATGGCTCTCTGTACATCAGCATAAGGCTCAGTTAAAATTTCATAGTATGTCAAGGATGGGTCATTGTGGTGAGGGAAGTTCATTACGATCCCAGAAAATGAATCATGGAAAAGTTAAGATCAGAAGACACATCAGGAGGTCTCTAGTCAATTTTATATCTTCTGTATTGTCCCTCTATGACTCACTACAGAAAAGCCTATCTCCATCCTCTTGATAAGCTCCTCAGGTTTATTGACAGGCCGCTATTAGGTCCTCATGAAGTTCTCTCTTTAATGGGCTGCATAGGACAAGTGATCCAGCCTCTGATCCTCTTAAGAACCCTCTGCTAAACTTGCTCCAGTTCAACAACCTTCTTATATTTGAGGTGGAGCTGGAAAATGGGACTCTAGATTTTGCCTAACGAATGCTGAGTAGAGAGGGATAATCACTTCCCCCAATCTACTGGCTGTGCCTGTTCCACTTCCTGGCTCAGTCTTGGGTGATTTCGCTACTTACTCAGATGTAACTTTCTGCCCTTCATTAGCCACCAGGACACTGGAGCTACCCTGCACTTGCAGACCTGCAGTTGGAGAAGCAGCCACTCCCATGGCGCAAAAAAGTACTAAGCTTTCAGTCTTGTCCATCAAACCAGACAGTTTCTGGATGCCTCTCCTCTGTGCAGTTGGGAGTTCAGGCTCACATCTTCCCAGGGTCTATGAAGATCCTCTCAATTGCTTTTTTAGCTTTCCTGATGGTGCACATTAGCTGACCTCCTCCAGACTGACCTTAATGTAGTGACACAGGTCTTCTATCACTGCATGACTCCCGCAGGCAAGGACATCATCTTCCTTGGCTCTAACCTCAGGAAGAGGCCCTGGGCACCACTGTGTTCCCAGACCTGCAGGGTTGTGTCTGTCCTTGGGAGTTCCCTCAGGGTTCATGCCTCTGCTGAGGGGTAGAGCTCCAGCAAATGCTGGAGATCATGCCCTGTGACACTTTCTGTAGGTGCTGAGTCCCGCGTTGTCAAGCAGAGTCAAACCACCACATTTGGTTAAGCAGGTGCAAATTAGTGCCAACAGTAAACATCAGGTACAGGAGGTAGATATTTTTTTCTGGTAATCTTGGTCTTACTCTGATTTTTATTACATCTGTAGTAATTTTTGCCATATTTGGTCTATTTATATAACCTGTAGGTATACTTCTCCCAGAAGTCCAACGAAGGGATACGTCTGTTCCTTCCACCCTGAGTAGCTGTTACTGTAGAGAGGGAAGAGATGAATACTAGAAAGAGGAGATCATAACTGAAGACACATTGAGAAACATTATCTTGAGTTTATATGAACTAGACCTTTATGTATATAGACTCTCAAAATATATTATTCCATCCTACTGGTAAAAACATTTAAAGAGGTGCAAATACAGGAAGAAGGATTAGAAAGTTATTGAGCACTCATAAAATTTCATTTTCTAGTATTTAAGAACAACTGAATGCACTTCTTAGGCATGATTTCCGTTAAATAAATATTTAAGATAAAATATAGGCTTGCTTTTCAAGTAGGAAATGCACTGAAATAGCTTTCAAAAAAGCAGTTTCCCACTATTGTTACTGGACTTCAAGTATATCTGTTCTCTTATAATTAAAAATGCTATTGACATCATATTTAATTCATATTCTTATTTTGCCAATGGCCTACAGAAGACTTATCATATTAATTATTAGTAATGAGACAGTTTTAACTGCCTACTGTCACTAATTTCTTAAATATGTACAATAAGATGCATGCTAATTGTAACAGATAATTGGTACCTGTCCACATTCTGTCTCTTTTAAAATTGCTCTGAAGTAGACCCAAGAGTTAATTATCATAAAACTGTACTTTTTAGACTGATGAAGAATAGCTTTTTCAAGCAACATATTTCTGAATTTAAGCTGAACCTTGTTCTTTTATGAGAAGGAAGAATTTGTCTGTAGACTTCCTGACTTAGAGACCCAGTTATCCACCCAGAAAGGCTAGAGGATTTTATCCAGTTATACATTTTGCTGAAACCCACTGAAGACTTCAGACACTCAAAAAAAAAAAAAAGGTCTCTTCGGTTTAAAGGAGTTTTGGGTCAAAATATTGCACCAGGTATGAGAGGTAACCCCACAGCTAATAAGACAAAAGAAACAACTGTAGCATTGGTGACAAAGGCATTTGTCACAGAGGGAAGTTCAAACCCTTTGGCCTGAAAGATAAAGACAACAGGATTAAACTTGAGCATTTCCACCATAGAAAGCTGTTCCCCTAATATGCCCAGAGTCAGGCAGAAAGTATATGTCTTTCATTCTTGTCTGTTGGAGCTCCTCCTCTTTTTATTTGTTTATGCACAGATAAAAGAAAGAATAAACCTGGAATGGGACATACCATACTGGGGTTAAACCTCTTGCTCTCATTCTTTCTTTGTATAAATACTGATTTATTCATACATTTCACTTATACTGCAAATATTTTAAAAATAGCAACAGCTCCCCATGCCCCTCTGACTGTCATTGAGGCTCTGCATTGAAAAGCAGTGGGGGGGAGTCAGCGCAGCAGGGATGGCAGCGTTACAGATGCTCGCTGTGACCTGATGATTCCTTAGGGAACCGTGAAGGAAATTCATCTGACAGACGCAGGCTGCGTCCCACATTGCCACAGCCAATACGACCTAATAAAAGCAGGCAGTTGAGTGTAGTGACTGAGAGATGCACAACGAAAAGGGCATCCTCTGCACTCATCCATGGTCAGTCAGAAGACATAATATTAGAATGACTGTAAACTCTGCAGTGGGAAGGGGTTGGAGGGGGGAAAGGGAGAAAAGAAAGGAAGTGATCTATGCATAATTAGCCTCTACCAGTAATCAGGTACAGCTTTCTCTATATCCTCAGTCCACTTCCTTTCACAAGCTACTTATTTTTAATGTAAACAGTTCTGTTTCTATCTATTTTAGGCAGTTGCAGATGGGAACAAGGTGATGCACAGCAAGAAGAAACCCAAGGTAAAAGCCATGTTCTTCATTCCACACAAGAGGAAAATTGTTTCCTATGTATAAGATGACTGTCAGGAGAATGGTCATTCAAATATGCCACATCCTATCTATATGTGATTTGAAATTACATCCTACCTGCTAGTTTACTGCAGCGCTAAATTAAAATATGCGTCTTGAGTCCACATATGTATTATTGCATCTATAAGCACCTTCCTCTCCTCACAAAGAACCTTTGCAAACAGTAGGTATATGGTCCATTCAAATGAAATATTCACAGAATCACAGAATATTCTGAGTTGGAAGGGACCCACAAAGATCATTGAGTCCAGCTCTTAAGTGAATGGCCAATATGGGGATCAAACCCACAACCTTAGTATTATTAGCATCAAGTTCTAACCAACTGAGCCAATCTCAGGATCAATTTAGCATTCACACAAAGGTTTCAACAACATAAGTTCCTACTTCATATAAGGGCCATGGAAAATGAGTTACAAGCTGCTGGGCAAACTCCAAGAAAAGAATTTCCCCCTCATTAGCTCTGCAAGTGAAGAAAAGTTCATAGTTGC
The DNA here is from genome assembly GCF_003945725.1 of Corapipo altera. Classification (NCBI taxonomy): domain Eukaryota; kingdom Metazoa; phylum Chordata; class Aves; order Passeriformes; family Pipridae; genus Corapipo; species Corapipo altera. The sequence goes on from NW_020884912.1 coordinate 7,320,604, forward strand.
ACTCTTGTTCCTGACTATCATCTTCAGCGGCTCCATCCACATGATGTACAACACACAAGTAAAGTTCAAGCATGCCTGAATAAAGATATCATTAAGCCCTAAATAAGTATACAAAACTTCCTGGGTGATCTTTAAGGTCCCTTCCAACCCAAACCATTTTATGATTCCATGTCTGAGTTTTCTACTTTTAGATAGGCCTGAATTAGGAAAAAAACGCATGTCTAAGACAATGCTCTGAAAGTATACAACTCTTCTACTCTGACCCACAAGATGTTGGAGTCTAATGAGTCACATCTTTGTGTTCAGACTTATGGTAGTCATAGGTATTTGTCAGCCTGACAAAGACATTTTTAAAAGTTAACCATGCCTCAGAAGCTGCCTTTTTTTATTACTTGTTTGTTGTTCTCCACCAGTAGGGTCCAAACAGCCTGCATAAGAGCAAGTTGAAGATTTTGCCCACTCTTCTCCCAAAACACACAAGGAGAGTCTTGCTCATGACCACTTACAACACTATATTAGAGATTTGTTATTTGTACAAACAAGTAGTTACTTACACTCAGGAACACCATGGTCCAGCTGCAAAGGCTAAAGAAATGGAGTAGCTGTGGACTTTGGTAGCATTTCCACTGATGCCTGTCCAAAGGCTTGCAGGTGAATCTCTCACAGCTGAATCAAAAATGTAGCAACTGTTGCATCATGGTATCCTTTGCCTTCAATTCTGGCCATCAGATAAGACATTCCTATATTTTTTGGAGGGAACAGATGCAGATGCACAAAAGACCAAATTTAGGCAGCCCAGCCTCTGTCTAACACCTTGCACGTAATTAATCTCATGAATTTGGAGTCTCCACAATCCAAAAGCTAAGAGTGGAAAAAGCCATTAGGAGTATAGGAGTACGAGGGAGGCCTCAGCAAAAACATATCGCAAATGTGTAGCAAGGAGTCCATCCTTTGAATCTGCTGACTGACAGCAAAAAGCTGAAATTCAAGGTGATGACCACTGATTCCAAAACCGTATTGCTGCCTCAGCCCAAATTACCTTGAAGGCAGCTTATTCAGCTTTGACAGGTTATGCACTGTAGTAGTTCAGTAGTTCATCTGATCATTCCAGCATTAAAATTAATTCACTGCCTCTCTAAAGCATCAGTTTCAGCACTGCTTTTACCAGAAGTGGACCATTAACTTAATCCCTCTGCAAAGATCCAAGGTGCCTTTTTGAGGGATTTCTCCTGAGCCTCAAATTCAGTCATTGGCCAAACCCCTCCTGCATCCTTCCAGCTGCAGGAGGAAGGCCTCCATAATAACATTTAGTCACCAGATGGCACTAGTACAGAAATCAAGAAGCCTGGACAACTACATTACCCCCCAGTGACATAAGATAAAACCATCCGACGATTCAGCTGTAAACATTCATTTGAAAACCATAACCTGAGTTAATTAATGCTCTGAAATTCTTGTTACATGAAGTTGCATTGGTTTATGATCTTTAAATAAATATAGATGACAAACTTGACAGGCATCCACCATGCATTTTTCTGTTTTCTTGCAGCTACACAAAACAGGGTATACAGAGTCTCTCACTATACCTGCTTGTACTCCAAGTGAAGAAAGTAGCTATTAAGTGTTACAGTCAACTAAAAAGAGCCATTACATTTAGTTCTGGCATACTACTTCATTATGAAGCAAAAGACATCCCCATAGTAAAAGTAACTGCAAATCTGAGGAGGCAATTAGAACTGACGGATGTATCCCTCCCTCTATACAACTCCTGTTTTTTTAGCTGCATGTTGATACAACCTCTTTCATGGATACTCCATTCAATGATTCTCCTCTTTAAATATTATCAGCTCTGAAAACAGCCAATGTAGCTTAGCTAAACTCTAACAGTATCTTCATATCCTCAAATTCTTACAGCAGTTTGAAGGTGGGCTTACACTTTCCGATAAGTATTGCCATCAGCTGGAGAATGGACTGCCAGAGTCAGTTTGCAGACCCAATTCAGCATTATTTGTTGGGATTCTATCCCAGAGATGTCAATTTGTGACCCACCTGTTCTTCTGATCTAATTTTTCCTTTGGGTTCAAGAGTCAAGTCACCCTTCCACAGGACCCTTATAACACATACACTTCTTCGTTAACCAAAATACTCATTTTAAAGCTCTCCTCCCAAAGGACTGAGATATAAACATGCATTAAAGATGCTTGTGTTATTAGGGTATAGACAGGTTGAGACATTGCCAGGACACACATTAAGCTTCTGACTAAAGGTGAATGCAACATCTTGTGCCTAGCCTGGCAATTGGCTAGAAACATGATGTTTATCCCTTATAATTGAAGTTGTTTCTATACAATTCCTCTTCAGAGTATAGAGTTCAGCACTAGAAAACCACAGGCTCCACAAACACATAAAGGAGAAAAATATGGCTTACTAAATACTGATAGAAAACAAACACAATAAAGTACAAGAAAACTAGCATTACGGGACTCAAGCAAGCATGAAGCATAGCTTGCTGAAACATAACAACTGTGTAACCCAGATTTTTTTGAAGGTGTAAAATTGTGCAATATTTCTACAAAAACTGGTGACAAAATAGATCAGTAAGGTCAAGAGTTAGAACATTTCAGGTAAGTTATATAACTATCTAATCCTAATAGGAACATACAAAATACATTCAATAGGGGAAAAAAGTACAGAAAGGTTCATATTATTCAGGGCATAAATGAACCTCTGGAAAAAAAATCTAGAAAAAGTGCAGATTATCTGCCTCATAACTGGCTACATTTAATTTCACTAAAGAATCAAGCATTATCAGAAACAACTTAATCTGAGCCTTTAATGCAATTTCTATGTTCACATATCCCAGCCTCTCTCTAGCAGAGCTCTCAAAGCAAAAGAAGAATTATACACAGTCATGCAGAATGAGAGCAGTAAGTGTCAGCATTTATATTAGAAATAATGCCTTAGAAGGCAACAACTGCTTAGAGACCAAAACCAGCAGCTTGCCAATTGGACAGCACGTGTAAGCTGACATCACACGGCTCCGTAGCTAGTATATAAGCACATTAAGAGAGACCTTTGCAGCTTTCTTTTTAATCTGCATAATATTAAGTAAATGAAGGAGCAAAAAAAGGAAGGCTTGCTCAGATTATAAAAAGTTGTTGACTGAAGCAGCACCATAAAGGCCAGCAGGTTAAAGAAAAAAAAAAAAAAAAACAAAACAACAGAAGTGAGGGAAAAAATGAGCAAGAGGAAAACAGATGAGGGTCACTGTGGTGACATTCAGGTTGCAGGAGGTATCTTCTGCTTTACTATTAATACTAGAAATGAAGGAGTACTGCCCACCACTCGAGCAAAAAACACCCACCTCCCCCAAACAAAAAAACACCACACAAAACTAAAAATTTTGGCCCAATGAAAAAGGCTTGGACACACAGGTCCAGAAACATTTGGATCCACTCATACAGTACAAGAGGAGTAAGAGCACTTTGGTGTCTGACCAAGTTTGAAGAGAAGTCATCTCAGGGGGAAAAAAATTAATATAATTTCAAAAAGAAAGTTGGGCTTATTTTCCCCCATTTCTCTATGGATTTATCCTACTGGGAGGATAGAAAAGTATACCTCAGCACTTCAGAAAAATAAGCAAGAAATAATAATGGGAGATGGAGCAGGAAATGTAAAATGAAAAGTGAGAGTTCACTTCCTACTGGGTTTTGGTGAGGGCAGATAATGTACTTTTTAACATTACATGGAAAAAAATACTTGGCATAACGGAATTCACTTTGAGCTTGTAAACCTCAGGAATGTACCCAATTCCCAAATTGATTATAATGGAAATTTGACTGGCTTGTGCCTGGGTTTTTGCTTATTTGTTTTGACACCGACTCTGAGGGAAGGAAAACCAGATTTTATATGAAGGTTAGTGGAAAAACGTAGTCCTTGTTAACCATTTTCCTTTGTGCACTATTGAAAGGTGTTTACATACACTATGCCATTAAAGGCAATGCATGGAAATACAATGATAACCTCAATTTCAGAAAAAAAAGGTTTTTCAGCTACATTCAGCTCTTGAATGAATCAAACTATATTATCAAGATTTGTCTGAATATCACCCTCCTTACAGCTCATTAAGCCTGCCCTTTTGAAATGCTGCAGTAGCTGAAGCAAGAGGGAACACAGAAAAGATAAAATGCAACTGCTCTCTGCCAGGCATCAGGCTGCCCAGGCAGCTCCTCTGATGGCATCTGCCTCGGGCAGGAAGGGTGAGGCACATTAATGATTGGAGAGGTCATAGATGTAGGGAGATTTGGACACTGTCTGAAGGCAAAGCCATTTTACCTGGGCATTTATATATATGGTTTGGATTTCAGAAATATCTGGGGGTTGCTTATAGTTTCTTTGAACACACAGGTGTTGCTTTACATCCATGAGGGTGTCATATTTAGAAAGGTGCAAGTTACCTTCATCCTCCCACTGACTGGTTTGTTTACTGATCCTCTGAGGCAGGAAAACTTGGAGAACAACAACTGCGATGCAGAATTTCCCCCAAAGCAGCTGCCACATTTGGATTCTGCTAGAAATATCCTCATTGGTGCAATTATTTGCTCTCAGTATGACACAGCTGTCAAAGATGATGAAACTGAAAAATGTCACTCTGCTGCTTTCCACTCTCCTTTCATAGCCCTGTTTTGGTGCCATACAACAGCACTGATGAAAAACTGCATTCTTTAAATACATAGCACTGCAAAAAGCTTGACAACATTGGAGATCACGTCTGGAGAAATGTGCTGCTGCGCAAGTACCCAGGTGTCTGAGGACCAGTTTAAGCACAAAAGGACAAAGAAAACAAGATGAGGAATTCCAGCAGCAAAGCCAAGGGAAATATGTCAATTTTGCACAGCCTGGACCAACAGACCATCACAATAGTTTGTCCCCTCTGGCTTCTTCCTTGGTGTTTCTGATCCTTGACCTTCTATCTGGGTTACATTTACACTCTCAAATAGTGCAAAAGACTCCCAAGCCCTGCAAGAGCCTGCCTTCAAAGTCACCATCCTTATCAGTAGGTCAACATACTGATGGAGACCTTCTCGACCCCCACACCCAGAGGGCCTCTAGGAGACCCTATAACCTCTGCCAGCCTTCTTTTTCTCTTGGAGGCAGCCTCTTTGATCTCCTCTCCAGCTAGGACACAAATCCTGGGCCTGACTAGCAAACGAAGGCAATTAAAGGAGTAAGCTGCCCTGTAGCAGTCCTGTAACACAGTGAGCTAATGAAATGAGAACAAGAGCAACAGCATGTGTACACACATGCAAAAAGCAGCTGCCTCCAAAAGGTGCTCAGTAGCAGCAGACTGGAAAGACTGAAGTGGGAACAATCAAAAGCATTAGAGTAAATTGCTCACAGAGAAAAGGGTTGAGGTTTTGTTTTTCTTACAAAAGAAAAACAAATAATGAATTGTGCAATGGGGTAAGTCTCACTTATGATCAAGCAAAATGTGACTTAAATGGAGAGCCCTTGAAATCACATACATGGTAAATTCAGCAGAAATCACACAGATTTTAAATATGTCATTGAGAGTGTTGTGCAAGCAGTGATAGCTAGCATTTTGTAAGTCACAGTAGAAATATTTTGCTTTGCTAATAAGTGATCCTTGTTTGGCTTTTCAGTAAAAACTTACGCATCTGGACCATGACATGAAACATAAAGCTTACATCACTGCAAAAGTATTACTGGTCAACTTCTCCCTGCAAATGAAATCAGTTTAAGAAGACCATTTCTGGGATCTTTCTCTGCCTTCCTGGATGGTCAGTGATTTTCAGACTGAAAGAACTAGTCAGTTTGACAACACAACCTTCTTCATGGTGTAAAGCAATGCTTTGGAAGATTTAAGTGAGGGGAAGCAAAAGTCCTATAAGATGGGATTCCATTTTCCACACCTCCACTTCATGTTTCTATCTTGACCCAAGCCTAGTAACAGAAATCAGTAGGCATAATGTTTTCAGCAAGTGTCCCAGGAACAATTTTTTGCTATAGCATTTCATGGCATTTGATGATTCATTGGTAGTACTTGATTATGCACATTTTGATGAACTGTTGTCACTGTGCAGGGTTGGGAAATAAGCACACACATAGAAAGTAAATACCTCCAATTGCCCTTTGACATTATTGTCCTAACTTTCCCAAGTCCCTCTATTTATTTCTGGATCAGTTTTGATTACTGTTTTTCAGCTTCTCCCAAATGTGAACTGCTTTTAGGTTCACTGAAAGGAGGGAAGGTGAAGGGCGGGGTAGTGGACAGCAAGATTTACTCCATATGAAAAAGCCTCAAAGTATTAATTCAACATCAGATTTGGAAAGTCAAGCTCCCAGTGTCAAAACTCAGAGGTAAAGTTGAAATCCCTTACAGCATTCACTAACATAACACAATACCAAGATGCATCCCTGGCAAAGCCTGACTGAAGATGTGAAGTTGCTGGAGAGCACAAAGCCTTCTCCCTTTAGGAGCAGACTGTAAGAGCACATGAGAACTCTCTCAAGGTATTAGCATTACCAATTTACGATTCAGATATCTTCATATTTCAAATCCATCAGTCACATATCACTATTTAGACATCTCTCAATCCCAGGATACTATCAAATCCTCTAGACAGTTTCTTTTCTGCAAACACCCACAGGCAGCATATGCAAAGTATCATTTTAATGCTATGTAATGGGAGCTGAATTTGGTCCCAAATGCAGTGTCAAAATTAAGAAAATAGAGCCTGATGACTGAGTTACCTACAAGTCATCTTGGATATAGAAGAAGATAAACCAGATCCCTGGTTTAGGACTTTTTAAATTTTTTTTCCCTTTTGTTCCATGCAGTAATTTTACTGAAGTTCAGCTTTAGACTGTGTGCCATCCTGAAACCAAGTGAATAATTTTCAAGTACTGTTGTATTTTTGCCTGTTACAATATAAGTCTTATTAACAGATGACAGACTAAAATATTTGACAGAGGTGCAAGTTAAAACAGTCCTGTGGTGGACAGTAGATGATGTTTCTGAAGACCTAGCTGTAATGCCAAATCTGACACAGACAAGGTATCATCATTTAAGCAGATTGCTCCCCATTTTGTCAGAGCAGTATTAAACTTCCACCTGTTTTACACACGAGATGCTCTGTTAATAGTGAAAGTACATAGAAAAAGAGTTGAAGATAAAGAACAAAAGGAAAGGTATCACACACACTTCCTGCATATACAGATTCCACTCCAGGGGAGCTAGGCTTGCATGAATTTTCTTGGCAAAAAGACACACTCTCTGCAGCTACTAATATCAACTTTGTGGCTTTTGTGGATGCTGTAAGACTCACTGCACCCAGAAAACAGAGCACTGGTTTTTGTAAGTGCATCAGTTAGCTGAATAAAAGGGTAACACTTTCATAAACCTCTACTCAAACACATCATGGCTATAACTGTAAAATCTCTACCAAAACAGAAAAACAAACAAACAAAGAAACAAAAACATCCCCTATTAAGAATTGCAAATCACAACGGTACCTAGACTAGAGGATAGAAGAGAGAATTCCCCCTTTGATCTCAATTAATTTCCAATTGCAAAATGACATGTGAACAGAAATCCAGTGAGTCATAGCTGAGTAACATGATTTTGTGCAACAGCAGGGAAGAATTACTAAGGAAATCAAGTCACCATAATACGCAACACAAAAATTTACATGTGGATGAATTTAGGTCTTTTTAACTGCAACAGCAAGCACAGGTTAAATAAGCAGAGAGAAAGAACAAACACAGAATACTAAATTAGAATTACTTCCTTAAATGCTCAGATTGCAATTGCTCTAGAGAACCATCTTTGTTTACAACCTTTACTTGAACATTTTAATGACGTTGCAAGAGAAGTAAGGCACCACCTCTCCTCAGTAATTTTTCATCCAGACTTAATGATCTCCACAGATCAGAAAGCACAAAACTTAGAAATAAATAATTGATGGTTTTACACAGTCTGAGCTGGCTGAATCATCTCTGATAGCCTATTAAAACAGCAGCATGAGCTCAGCTGGTATAAAATGCTTAGAAATCCCCAGTTCTTCCTGCAACTGAAGCCTTTTTTCCTCTCAAACTAAAGACAA
>NW_020884912.1:7328739-7369905 GCF_003945725.1 Corapipo altera
TTTCCTTTTCCTTTTCCTTTTCCTTTTCCTTTTCCTTTTCCTTTTCCTTTCTTTTCCTTTTTCCTTCCCTAGTTTGCACAGCTCTAGTCACAACTTTCTCTGCACACCTACGGCTCTCATGCAGGCACGCTCCCAGACTAGGACCATAAAATCAATAGCATTGTTTCTGGGATACTCTCAAGGATATAGTACAATTACAGATCATGGCATTATAGCTAACAGAGTTCCTTTCCATGTTTCTGAGCATAAATACCATAGCCTTGCTACTTACATTTAAGGGTGGACTTTACCCTCATACTGTACATATCAAAAGATTTTTCAAGACATTAAGACATTAAGGAGCACAGAGAAGCCCAGAGTTTCATGAATCCAAGTTGTGCTATAGAATAATAGAATCATGTAATAGTTTGGGTTAGAAGAGAAAAAGGTGACCCTGAGAATAGCTCAGTTAATTAGAGCATGGTGCTAATAATGCCAGATTGTGGGTTTGATCCCTGTATAGGCCATTCACTTAAGATTTGGACTTGATGACTCTTATGGGTCCTTTCCAACTCAGAATATTCTGTGAACAGAGTCTACCTGCCAACCTTTTCTAGTAACACTAGATATGACAATTTCAGACAACCTACTCGATCAGTCAAGGTTATGTGCCTGACTGTTTGCAGAAAAATAATATCCTGTCCTGGTTCCAGACAGCATGGTTAATTTTCGCAGTAGCCAGGAGGGTATATGGCTAAGACCCAGAGCTTACTGTATACCACCTCACATCATTTTCTGGGAATGGGGGAAGAGATTCCTTCCAGCTCAGGTTAGCATGGTGGTCAGGTATTGTGGGGCTCCATATGGTATAATAGTGACCATTTGCATGTGAATCACATGCCACAACATATCCACGTGTTGTAACTTTCCTGACAAAGCTTCCTACTAGGAAGAAAATCATCTAGTAGTCCCATAGCCTATAGTTTATCAGACTATTCTGGATACACAGACCCCTTAATCAGCCCTCATTGCAAGAATTTTATGAGGATAGAACTGACACTATCAAAAAAACCCAAACCAAATCAAACAAAAACAAGCAAACAAAAACCAACAAACAACAAAAAAGAAAACAAACAAAACAAAACCAAAACCCAAAACCAACCAACCAAAAAAAAAAAAAACAAACAAAACCAAAAAAAACTGCCTTCACCTCCAAGGCTAGTTCTTCAGTTTGTGATCTTCTTGGAGCACCCTGTGCTGGAACCACTAAGAGACAGAGGATGGAGAAAACACTAAGATAAGAAGTCAAGCTGTTAGTTGCAACTTATGCAGCTTGCAAAGCAAGCAAGCACTCTAAGCTAAGCCTTTCAAGAGCAATTCTACCTCTACTTGATAGTCTAGCAGCAAGGAGCCATGAAAAGGGGCCCTGTTCTCCCATCCTCTATCCCTGGCCACAGAACCTTATTATCTCCTTGCCACAGGCTGGAAGGTAAATGGCAGTCACTGCTCATGCATACAAATCTAAGTTTTCTCTGATTTAGCAGGTTTACTGCAGCCAGTTTTGTGTAAACATATCTGAGAAACAAGAAACTACCTTTTTTCTTTTTTTTTTAATTGCTGTTAGTTAGATGCTGGATTAATTTTGCTGCACCACAAACCCTTGTCTTCAGGGGTACCCTGGGAGCAAGTTAGTATGTCTATAGGACACAGCACAGCAAGGAGCAGAATTTTTAGCTCATGTCACAAAAGCAGACCAATAGCTGCTCAGCACCCAGCTGTGTTTGTCTCTATCTCTGAAGCAGAGTGTCCTATCAGCAGTATCAATTTTACTTTCATGACAGGTCACAGATACACCGATGTTGATAACTGAACAGATTATTCCCAACAGAGTAAAAATAAGGTAGCAAAGATGATCTTGCATTATCATTGTTGGTTCTCAAACTCTGGTTTCTCATTTTTTCCTACTTACTATTTAAACAAAAAAAAAATAGAGCTATGAAAATTAAGGTTAGTAAATAAAATACGATATCTGAATTTCTTCAGTGAAATTTCGTTTTTGAATAATTAACTGTTTCCATGATAGAAACTTTAGAATAATTATTAAGAGTAGCATTGTAGCCCAACCTAGCTGTTCACATTTGAATAGAAAGTTCCACCTGATAAGACATCCAAAATCCAGACAACTAACCCAAGAGTCATGACATCATGAACTAAACATGTAGAAACCTAGTTTAAGACAAGATATACTTCTGCAGGGTCTCCCACACAACTTAGTTATCACTATCTTTATGTTGCCATTATCTTTACACCACTGTCTTTATGCTGCTATTGACTGAATGGGCATGAGAATATGTTATCTTATAGAGTTGTCCTACAGACCTACTGATCAAAATTGATTATGCTTTTGTTAATGTAATGATGGTCATAGGCTAGGATGGGACCAAATAATTGGGACAATTAGGTACATCTACTAGAATTCAGTGTTTGCTAATATGCTTAAAAAGATACCTTCCAAAGAAAAGATAAATAAGAAAATCCTAAAGTCTCTTTATGGTAACTAGTCCTCATCAAATTACTGCTAATTAATGATTCAAAATGCATTAAAACATCCAAATCCCATTTTACTGAACAATGTTGTATGATTCTCTCTCTTTCCCTGTCTCATCTGAAGAGTGTGCTTAATGAAATTCCACCCCCTTCTCCAACCTCTCCTGAAGCTCCAAACAATACAAAATGAAAACAAACAAACAAAAGCAAAACAAAGAAAAAATCTAGCATGCAAGTCCTGTAAGGTAGGGAGAGGATTTGGGGTCGTGTCAAAAATTTAATCACTTTTGGAAACCTATATAGTAAAAGTACTTTAAAAACAGCACTTGTTTGTGGCTGCGTACTCTATCTAAAGCAGTACATTAAGAAAACACCAAAGCAGAGAAGGAAAAGGGGAACTAAAATGGTTAAGAAAAAAAAGAATCTGGATCAGGAAGATACTATTACAAGTGCCTAGGGGAAAAATATTGCATTTTTTAAAATTAGGTACCATCTCCCAAACAATCTTTTTCTATATCCTGACAGTTCCTCAGTACAAGATGTGCACTACCAGAACTATCCCATTTTCCAGTGCTTCTGATGGGAAAAGATATTATGCTATAATGAATCTAACAATCTTATATCCTCTATTTATAATGGACTCAGAATGCTCCAAAAATAATTGGACCAATTTCTTAGCTTCAAGTCTTGTACTATTACCAGTGCTTAGCAGCAAAGAGAATTGAGCATTTTACTAAGTAATAACATGAAAATTCAAAGAAAAACTTTCCAGCATACTGTGAAGTTTTATCAGGCATTGGGTGATTAAAGTTCTCTTCAGACCATGGTTAGCTGAGGCAATCTTTTGGACCTGATTTATCAGAGGTAGGGGGTTTTAGCCACTATATATCAAAGTACTGTACTAGAATGGAGCCTGGTAGAATGCAGAAAGACTGAACTAAGCTAAACAAGTTTCATTAAGGTGATCGGAATTTACATATCTTCCAAATATAACTTGTAGATCAAATTTTCCTAGCAAAGGGATTAAGACCTATTCTTAGCATAATAATTACCTAGACAAGGAAAAACAGATCAGTAACACTACCCAAAACCCTAATGTTGCAATAAGGTCTAAGTAAGCATTTGTACAGCTTTAACATACAAAAGTAAACCAAGTCATCCATCTATCTTAACATGAATTAACCTTTAATTAGCCCCGAATACATGTCCACAGTAGATTTCCATTTTGCTGCCTTTCCCATAGGCAGTGTCACCCTCCTCGCCCAAGTTCTGGTCTTCCTTTGAATAACTGAATGTTTCATACCATAGATCCTACCTGAGCAATTGCAAAATCTACTTGAATGTTTTTATTTGCAACACAATAAATTTAAGTCTAATGTATTTAAATGCTACTTAGAAGCAACACTTTCAGGTCAATCTGTTGGTTTCTTAAACATCCACAAGTACTTCAGGTTTGCTCTTGTTCAGAGCTCCTACATCTGACATCATCAACAATCTGAACTGGCTGTGATTTTCTATGTCACACTTACCTTGTTTGCTATGGCTTTATAAAAGCACTGATGAAAGGCTTATTATAAACATGTTCCAGTAGACAAGATTCTTAACTCCCAACTATCTAACTACATTCCTCTGCAGCTATACTTGCTAAAACACTGTTCAATGGCACATGATTTCATCAGACACAATTTGCACAAATAACACTAAGAGTAGACTTCATTTTTAACATCGCTAAAGAAATAAGGGCTTAGATCAGCCAGAATTTCTGATGGAAACAGGATGACTCCCCTTTCATATCACTCATTTGTGACTCCACAGTATTTAAAACTCCAATTACTGTGTACTGATATATAATTATTTTACTTCAATTCTCCTATGCTTAGAAAAAACACCAAAACAACAAAAACAACAACAAAAACCAAAACAAACAAACAAACAAAACCAAACAAAAATGCAAGCAGAAAACCCACAACAAGAAAAAAACCCTCACAAATATACAGACAGATCAAGTATCTGTTTATTCTGAAACAACATAAAAATGTTAAAAATATTTAGGGGTATTACATCACGAAAAAAACCCCAAACAATTGAAGGTTTTTTTCCTGTTGTTTTTTGGCCTGGGGAGATGCAATTTGCTGTTCCATTCTGAAATAAAGTACAAGTACATTGGCTGCAACGTGAAAATTTCCAAGAACTCATTTGTTCAAGAACACATTTTGTGTGTTTACTAGGTGCTTGAGATAATGGAAAAATAAGTTTGGAACAGTGAAATTTAATTTTGCAATTAATGATCTATCATATCTATTCCTTTAAAGATGCTTATGCCTCAACAGAACTTTTATACTCAGGAAAGTAAGGCAAAAGAAACACTTCAATTTGAGGCATAATTTCACTCCCAAGTTTTATAGCAGCCTATGTATTATCTCATTTCTTTCATTAGTAGGTTTTAAAGTACTTCACAAAAGAGATCAGTACAATTAATCTCAAGTTCCAAGTGGAGAAAGAGGTTCTCACTGAAATACAGTTTTCCCCAACAGGATATTGTTTGGCCCCTCCATACATCAAGGCAGTCCCTATACAACCTACCACATTGTATTCTTTCTTGCTTTGCTTTACTGGCTACAAACATGATATCAAATGCATGAACAGAGATACTACATGCCGGAATTATTTGGAAGTAAATTGTAACTCAGACTTGTGGTACAGTGGAATTTGGAGTCTTTAGAAACCAAACTTACTAAGTTTTACGGAAGTAGTATATGAAGACAATACTAGCAGAAATACTTCTGTACTAACAGAAGAGTACACATGATCTCAAAAACAAAACAAAACAAAATAAAACTGATTTTTTCCTGGCAGAAGTGTCTTCACTCTTCCTACTCGGGGGTTGGGTCTAACGCCATGAGGAAATGCACAGCGAGGGCACTGTGTTTGTACATGTCCATGACAGTGCATTGCCAGATAGCCCTCAGGAGACACCTTTGCCTCTTGGTTGCCACAGATGCACAGGCACATATAAATAAATGGCAACAGATGCCATGATTTGAAGGATGTACTTATGCAATTGCTTGCAACATAACAAGATTTAACGCTCTTGAGAAATGCTTTGATATTGGCTTGGGGTTAGAGAATTTATTAAACACTATAAAAACCAATTGTTGAGGACTAGCTAACAATTCTTTCTTTTATAAATACATATTACACTCACAGAGAGTGTCGAAGTCTTGGCTTCTGTTGGGGAAAAGCTACTGAAGAATAGTCAATAAGTAATTTTCTCCTGTTAGCCAAAAAACATCTATGTATATCAGCCAGCTCAGTCACTACAGCCAGTCTCTACAGCCATAATAAATACAAGTTTCTTTGGGAGGCTGGGGAGATTAAACAGTGTTTTTGATACTTGTTAAGTATTTCTTGACAAAATATTTCAGCGTGATGAGATTTTGTACTAGAAAACAAAGGCATAACCCATCATTACATTAGCTAAAACACACTGTGTCTCACCAACTGCAGCTCTGAGAGTCATCAGCCATCCTATTCATTTCAGAAAGGACTGTTACAAATCTCTGTTGTAAAATGCCTCATTTCATTCAAGTTACTCTGCAAACCAAGTCCCTGTTGCTCACAAGCATGAATGAACCCTGATATAGTCCAAGCAAGAGCATTGCATTCTCAGGCTGGCTGAAAGGTACCAATAATGGACTTGCAACAATCCTCTTTGGTCTAAGACTCAGACTGAAATAGCCTTCCCTGCCTAACCACCCTCCCTTAATCACTGCCAAGATTGTTTCTAACTATGAGTACCTGTCTTCTTTGAAATCCTGTTCTAAGAAGGGAGCAGGAAATTTGTGTGGAAATTACAGGTAAACGCATAAAACACTGTTGGGTTCTGTGGCTTGCTGAGACCACCGGCACTTTCACATCACCATGTCATGATTGTGCTATGATTATTAGCAATCCAAAATTAAAATTCTTACTCTGAAAATGGATCAGTTTGCTGTTTCATGCTGTCAAATGAACCTGTAGGCAGGCATTGATATTTCACTGGGGTCTGAAGGTGAATGGAAATGGAATTGAGCTGAATGCTAAATTTAACACTATCCACAGGAAACCAGGGTCTCTGAAACCAAAACAGATGAATCTTGCAATGAGTAAGTATTGGATTAGCAGCCTGAATGCTTCACCAGTTTCATCTTTCTTACCAATATTATATAAGGAATGTCTCCCTGTTCAGTTCCTGCTTGTCAAATAGGCGCCAAGTAATCAACTTCAGACCAGGCTGATGGGGGATAGGTAACAATGAAATCATCTTATTAATATGGTACATAGATTTTAAGGGTCAAAATATTAATTTAAAGTATCCTTTTTTTTCTTCAGCAAAAGGCTATCTAGCTTGCAGTATATGGGCCTTCGTCCAATTTTGCCTTTTGTGTTACAGTGATAGGAAGGCAATTTGCCACTGCCACTTCTACTAATCTATCTTCAAATCAGAAGTGAATGAAATACCAGAGCTTCAAGGACAGAGTTAGCTGAACCTTCACTAGGAGTTTCAATGAGATTAATTGACAGGATATTTTAAAACTCCCTTTGACAGCCTGACAGCAAGACAAGTTGGAACAAGGGACTGTCCTAGCTCTGTTTTCTGTGTTTATAAAAATGCCAGACAGAGCACTCCACAGTGAGGTGGGAAGTAGCGAAGTTGACAAGTTGCTCCTTCCCCAGGGCAGATCAGGGTGGCATATGGAAATCTTTACCCAGCCACAGGATGAATAGAAAGGAAGCCATGAAAGCTAAAAGCAGACATGTCACAGAAATGGCTCTCTTACTGCAAGATAGCCACTCCTGGAGAGCATGGAAACAACAGGATGTATCTGCTGGTACCTGGCACAGCTCATTCATCTAGCAGTAAAACATTTTTAAAGGTCTTAACAGTAGGAATGCAACACCCCCATTTTTGCCAGGTAATGACTTCCTAATATGAAAAAAAAAAAGGGTTTGTTTCTTGTTATTTTTAAATTCACTACACTTTTTTTATTTTTTAATTAAAATGTTTTAGAGATGAACATAGGAGATACCTTAGAAGAAAAAAGATGTTTGAAGGATCGTTGCTCTGTTCATCCCCAGCAGAGTTGCTTGCAGAGAAGAGGAGCTGTGAACACTTTTACACAAGCAAGCTGCATATTTCTATCACGCTTTGCTAGAGCAGAATTCAATCTGAGCACACCGTCAAAGGAGGGCTGATGGCAGGCAACTAATTCATTCCCTATTCCAGGCTTTTTATTCCAACAAGTTCATTTCACAGGATAGTTAACAGATCTTCTCATGATAAGGATGACTGCTCAAAGCACTTAGGGTGTTGTTGTTTTAATATCAAATCTATACTGAAGTGGTTGACACAAGTAGTGCCATACAAAGTAGCTTAGTAAGGCTAGTGGAGCAGAACAAGACATGAAACCTAATATCAGCATTCCTCTGTTTCTGAAAGTTCAATGAAGTCTCTTGATGCTGTGGGTATTTTTCAAATACAATGCCTTCACACATTTTAGTTACAGCAAATGTAACTATATTTGGAGATTAATTTGCTGGGTAAAGATTTCACTCTGAAAGTATTCTTTCAATTTTTGTAGTCCTTACACACCTAATACATTCCCACTGACATTTATGTGGTATAAGATTATTGTACTTTATTTCTTTGCAGGGAAATCACCCAAAAGGAGGAAGACAAATCACTTATCACCAGTTCAATGCATATGTCCTGATTTTATGTGGTATGTAATTGTTTATAAAATAAATATTTATAATGTAAGGAAATTAAATATTATACAAACCTACTACAGAAAAAATATTTTCAAGCATTAATGATGAAAGTCAAAGAGAGTTAAACTTTTCCTCCTGTTTTCCAAAAGTCCTTTGACTCAGCTTTTGAACTCATCCTGGCTGTTTCCACAGCCTCGACTGAAAATCTCCTCTCTCTCCTGCCACAGAAGTCCTTTAAACTTCACTACTACTTTGACCCATTTAATTATTTTCCAGGTCATTAGGTATCTAAATGTAACAGAACATCTATTATGTATGGTTTGTCCTAATTATCAGAAGTCATGAGGATTGTGATGGTTGATTCAAGAACCACATCTTTAACAGAATGAGAAAAATATTAGCTCAATTAATTTGGTTTTAAGTTCTTTCTGCAGCCTTTATTTTCACAAAGATATACACACACAATCCCGTGTCACTTGGTCAATAGAGAACGAGTCACCTGCGGTTATGCTGCTCACACTTTCACCCTCTAAACCTGCATAAGCAATTAAAAAGAATTAATTGAACATATGGATTGCACTGAAGGTCAAGACTCATTTTAACTCATACCTAGATATTTGTTAGGAGCAACCATTGAACTGTACCATCACTATGGTATCTATGTCTAGTGAAAATGAACATTGATTGTTTTTGCCAATATTACATTGTTATACCAACTGTCAGTAAACTGCACTTTCCTGTCAACAAGGAAGAAGAACAGTGTAGAAAACAGAAGTGTCAGTGATGGCTACTATGCTTTGTTTAAGGCACATGGAGATAAAAACACTTTGTCTCAAAATAATTATTAGGTTTTGGAAGTTTCCCTGAATTTTGAGAGATCGTTCACAAAGAGACTCAGCCAAATAACATTTGGGTTTTTTCAAGTATATAGAAGTTTGTCCATGAAGAAATTTCCAAATGCTCCCACATATCTAAAATGGTTGTGTTTATAGCCCAATTTGTTTACTGTTAAAATTGCATTCCCCTCCATGTCCCCCCATCAAACCCTGTGAACAGTAGAGGTGTTGAGTAGAGAAACAACAGTTTTAAGTTTTGAATTTGCAAATGCCTCCTGAGATTTCGCAAAAGCAAAAATCTAATTCTAGTCATGATAATTAGTAGAGAGACACCTGCATTTGTCAGCCAAGCATTCATGCTCTCTATTAGTTTGCTTACATTTGCACTTAGCTTGCTCATTGAGCATACAAATATCAAATCCATGACAAGCAGTTTCCTGTAACTGCTGCTCATCCCAGTGACGACCAACAGAAAGGAGTGACAAAACAAAAGAGTCTGCACTGAGATCTGTTATTCTGAGTTCCACAGTTACCACAATGGGTAAAAAAACATGGAGGAAGAGAAGAAAAAAAAAAGGGCAGGGGGAAAATGCTTACACAGCCACAAGAGGGACACAGGGTCATGAGAGGTGATCTTTATGCATTCAACTAGATGCAAATTAGTTGGACTGTTACACTCAGAGAGAAAAGAAAATTCTGCAGACACACTGAATACTTCTACCTTATGCCAGGGTCAAACCAAAACTGTTGACAAATGTCAGCAGCCACATGAGATGTTGAGCAACAACTCTAAAATGCCTGAGACCACATCTTTTCCCTCCTCTATCTCAGATCAAATGAGTTTACATCCTTACATGATTCCCGACAGGTAAGTGCCATATTTGAGTTTGACTAGAACTAAGGTAATGTTGCTAGAAGACTGTTTTACAGCTTCCAACACCTAGATTAGCAAAAGTATGAAGACATTCTTACATTTTTAAAAAGTTCATGGCCTCAGTTATGTTGGAATATTAAAGTTCGCTGTGGTCGTCAGTCTGAACTTCTGCAACAGCTACTTCAGGGCAACTATAGCAACTAAATCACGAAGCATCTGGGGGAAAGCAGAATCCCAAAAAAGCCCGTGATTCATTCTCCAGTGTCCTGTTACTTCAGGGGGCGAACACTATTACCAGCACTCATGACAGTGAGCAAGTCTGATTCGTCAATATGATTTTTTCCAACACTGAACTCAGAAACCTGTAAGAAATCTTACTCATGCTTGTGGGCTTAGAGATTGGTAGAACTGATACAGAAACTGTTGGAGTTTAGCAGCAGTGGTCATCAAACTAAGGGAAGCATGCAATGAATTTATTGTTTAATAAATTTTCATGTTCTCTGGTTAGCTTGAGTCAGTCCCCACAGGAAACTGAGGGGTTTCTCCATAGGAAACCTTCTGCATCTACTTCAAGAGGTTTGATATTAATTTTATTTTTAATAAAATATTTTTTTAAGTATCTAAATTAACAGAAGCAACAAAACACTACTTCTCTCTGTGCTTCAGGAGTAGCAGTTATGCATGACACAGCTATGTTTTCATCTCTTATGCTGTATTTCTTCAAAATACATCCAGTTGTCAGATTTTGAAAAACTGAAGAAAAATTAGACGAAGAAAAAAACCAACCTTTTCCTGTAAATAGTATAGGGCTTTTCCTATAACTCACTGCCATAGCACTACTTCCCTCCTTAGTGATATTTTGGTACTGACAATGCAGTGCAAATTAAGAGAAGTAAGCCTTTCTGCAGACAGAAGCATACTAACAGAGTTGGACTGAAGCCTCAGCAGGACAATAAAGAAGTTCCTCTAGAAAATAAAAAATATATATAACTATAACAGACATTTAAAAGAAATATATCTCCCAGACATATCACCTTCCTTCACAAGTGGAGACTGCAGGATAATTTATGGACACTAGCCATTTGCCATTCCTATTGGCTTTCTGAATTTCTTCTTCAGACAGGCTGTGACTGTCAGAAGACACAAACTGCACGTGATCTCTTTGAAAGCAGCAGCAACCACGGCCCTTTTTTCTACCCACTGAAATAAGGTATGACCTTGATGTTGCAAGTCTCTAATTAATACTCAAAAAAGCAAGTTATATATACACACCCAGTGCAATATATGAAAATTAAGAAGGTTTCCAGCTGTAAAGCTCAAATATCAAGCTACTCACAACCAGGCTGAGTGGATCTGAGAATCCTTTAGAGTCAGCATCAAGCATCACTGATGCACAAACACAGCACTGTTTGAAGAGATTTGTGCTTAATTTGTGATTGAAGGCTTGCAACTTATAAAATAGAAAGGAGGAGAGAAAGAAATAAAGCTGGTCTGCAGACAAATAGATTCCAGCCTACCTGCTTTTTGTACTTCTGTCCATAATTCTGGAAGCTGGTGCTTTGCTGTGCTGATGAAACTGTCATTGAATTGATTGTCTCAGTTGCTAAGGAAACCAAAAGGATGATGCTAATGGATACTATTTATGACAACAAAAAGCTTAGAAAATGTTTGCCATGAAAAGATGATGTCACAAGTTAGTTAAAAGCTACCTTGAGTATTAGCACAGAAAAGAGAATTAGGTAGGATTTTTTCCTTTTTTCCCTCTGACACTTTTTTTTTAATCAGACACTTATGGCTTTATGCACTCCAGCTGGTTTGACCTCTCAGCATCACTTCATAGTAATTTTTCTACCTTTATTTCAAAACACTGAAGTTAGCTCAAACACAGAGTCATTCTAATTCGAAATAGTCAAGCCTAGGATTTTTTTAAAAGCATCACACAATGTGTAAAATAGAATTTTACTTTGGGAATGCTGACCAGAAGACAGAATTTTTGAATCAAAGGCATTTGACTTGAGATTCTTCCACCTTTGCTTTTATGAACTGCAAGTTATGGAAGATTTTCATAACAGATATGGTAGACCTCATAAAATAAACCTCTATGTGACAAATTATGTTTTCAGGAACTTGTGTTTATATCATCATCATCATCATCATCATGGCTGGGCTTTGCAAACGAAGATTTGGGAAGGGCTCTACCCACGTTTGTTACAAGAGCGCTGGTGGTTAAAAAGGCCAATACAAGATAGACCTGTCCAATTGCAAAAGGCACAGCAGAAAGACTCCTTAGGTGGAATATTCTGCAAGACACGATTCTTTCTGTGTTGTCTTTTCTCCTCAAGGGTGATTCTGCGTGCGTTCTCAAAGGCATCAGCAGCGTTATAGATGGTGTGTCTCCAGACCTCCTGACTGGAGGCCAGAGTAGACCAGTTATGTTGATCAATATGGCCAAGGCTGAGATGTTGTTTCAGGGAGTCCTTGTATCTTCTCTTTGGGGCTCCTCTCTTGCGGCAGCCGGTGACAAGTTCACCATAGAGCAAGATCTTAGGGAGGCGGTGGTCCTTCATCCTGGAGACGTACCCTTCCCATCGCAGCTGTGTTCTCAGCAACATGGCCTCAATACTTGTGACTGCTGCTTGTTCTAGAACAGATGTATTGGTCACATAATCTGACCAGTGGATGTTTAGGATTGAACGGAGACAGTGTTGATGGAAGCGTTCTAAGAGACACAGGTGGTGGCAGTAGATGAACCATGATTCAGATCCATATAAGAGAGTGGACAGCACTATGGCTCTGTAAACACTGATCTTTGTACTTTTCTTCAGGTGTTTATTTCGCCAAACTCTTTTATGAAGCTTTCCGAAGGCACTGTATGCCTTTGCTAACCTGTTGTCTATCTCCCCGTCAATCTTACCATCCGAGGAGATGAGGCTGCCTAGGTAATTAAACTGCTGGACTGATTTGGGCTCTGATTCACCAATGGTGATATGGGGATGAAGGACGTGCAGTTTGATGGAGAACTTCTGTCTTCTTCAAGCTGACTTCCAGCCCAAAGAGCTCAGCAGCATCTGCAAAGCAGGATGTTAAACGCTGCAGAGCTGCTTCTGTGTGGGCAACAAGGGCGGCATCATCAGCATAAAGCAGCTCCTGGACAAGATGGTTTATATAGTAAAAAAAAAAGGCAATGTCCATTAAAAAGAGACAGATTTTCCAAAAACATAAAAAACCACCAGGGAACTGCAAATTATTTTTTCTTTCTCCACAAGCTACATGTTCACAGCATGAGTCATGTATCAAAAGCAACCACACAAGTCTGAATAAGTGCAGGATGGAGTTCCAGGCACGTATTTATTTACAGAAGGCTCGAGGAGTTATTTCTGCTCTGGAGTCACAGATGACCCATAGTCAGACACCTTGTTGCCATGGAAATCTCACACTATCACTCTCTGCCTTGTTCCCATTCAGGATCCTCCTTTGCATCCCTGGTGATCCCTGCCTGCCACAGCTCCCATGGGCCCCTCAGCTTGGGCAGGCAGCAGCTGCTGGCAGGACTGGAGCACATTTAACCCTATGTGGCATTTCCAGTTATAGGAAGGTCCAGAAAGTGAATCTTTAGACTTATAATACTTTACTGAACATCTTTTGCCACCTTACATTCTCATGCACAGAGAGATCCCTAAAGTTGTGTCTTATTGCTTAATTAGTGTTACAAAGAAGTAAACACAGAAACTAGTGCCCGTCTGTGCTACCAAGATAGTAGGAAGTCCTAGCCAATTAACAAGAATTTGTTCCTAGAGAAAGGAAAGAGAAACAATATTCTGTGTCTGCTCCTTCTTATGGGAAAGCCATTCACTGAGGCAATTCAGTGACAGAGGTCATAAGGTATATCCAAAACAACAACATAAAAGCAACATAAAACCAAAAAAAACCATACACGCTTATCCCCCAAAAATTTGAAAGACAGAGGGAAGCACACACTGCACAGTCATAGAATCTCTTGAGTTTGAAGGGACCTGTAAGGATGAGAGTCCAACTCCCTGTTCCTTGCAGGACTACCTAAAACTAAGCCATGTAGGCAAGAGAATTATCACTCCTTGAATTCTGATAGGCTTGGTGCCATGAGCACTTCCCTGACAAGCCTGTACTACTGGCCAACCAGCACCTCAGTGAAGAACCTTTTCCTAACAGAATCACAAAGGAAGAATCATAGAATAGATTGGGTTAGAGGGAACCCTTAAAGGTAACCAAGTACAACCCCCCTGAAATGAGCAGGGACCTTTTTCTGTTAGATTGGGTTGCCCAGTGCCCATCTACCACCTCTCTGGGCAACCTGTTCCAGTGTTTCACCACCCTCAGTGTAAAATACATTTCTTCCTTATAACCAGTCTAATTCTACTCTCTTGTAGCTTACAACAATTACATCTTGTCCTATTGCTACAGGTCCTACTAAAAAGTTTGTTCCCATCTTTCTGATAAGACCACTTTAATTACTCAAAACCAAAAGAATGTCTCCCTGGAGCCTTCTTTTCTCAATGCTGAACAACCTCATTTCTCTCAGCCTTTCCTTATAGGAGATTTGTTCCATTGCCCTGATTCCCATCCCCCTGATTATCTTCATAGCGCTCCTCTGGACCCACTTTAATATGTCTTTCCTGTGATAAGGACTCAAGGTTGGATCTCACCAGAATGGAGTAGAGGGGCAGAATCACCACCCTAGACCTGCTGTACACACTTCTTTTGGTGCAGTCCAGGATATGGTTGGCTTTCTGGGCTGCGAGAGCACATTGATGGTTCATGTCTAGCTCTTCATCTGCCAGTACCCCCAAGTCCCTCTCCACAGCACTGGTCTTCAGACTGTACTGACACTGAGGACTGCCTTGACCCAGGTCCAGCACTCTGCACTTGGCCTTGTTGAACCTCATGAGGTTCCCATGCGCTCACTTCTCATTCGGGCCAGTGTGAACCCAATAGGAAGGATGGTTTCCAGATTCCCATTCTCCTGATATTGGGAATTGTGGAGAGCTCTTTCAATCTCCACTGGTGGCCACAGCCTGCAGAACCTGAGCATGTTCACCAGGAAGCTCTGCACCAGCAACAGTCCCACCAGTTAGATTGAAGTAGCACAGAGTAGCCTCATGCTTTCTATCCAGAGGGCTGTTCTATACATCATCACTGTTGGCTGGCTGGCTGGCTGCTTCCTATGTGCCCTCCCAGTCCAAAGCAACAGAAGAACTTTAGATGTTTTTTACATCATCTCTGCAGTTGCAAATCTCTGCATAATGAGAAATATAGCTCTTTCCTAATACAGAAGATAGGAACAAGAGCCTAAAATAAGTTAGAAAATACAGTATTCAGAAAGCTTATTGGAAAAAATATGGAACAGCAGTCCATTATACCATCCAAAGAGATACAGAGCATTAAAAGCACTTCCATTGACGTGACCCAGTTGCAGACATTGACCTTTGGTGATATTTGACAACATTTAAAAAAAATAATCCTAGTCATTATTCTTCATACAAATGCACAATTACATTTCCAGAAAGATGTCTCAATTTTACCCAGCCTGGAAGCATTACAGCTGTATCCTATCAAGACATACCTATTTGAAGCAATTTCAGTATGAGACCATTAGTATCACAGTGTAATTGAAGGGAAAAAAAAAGTTATGACATTTCCAAGTCACCTCTAGGCAAAAACATTTGAAGAAAACACCCTCTCACTACTGCCCAGTGCTGCTGTTCACCTTTTAGCCTCCTCTGTGGCCTCAAGAGAGAAAGCTAAAAACAGTGTTACTGACACTTTTACAGTTTGTGAAATTTAAATAGCTCTCTTTCTGTTTGAGATTGAAGGGGATTTTTATTAGTAGTAGTAGTAGTCCCAGCACTGAAAATTAGCCCCTTTCAATTAAGGCTTCAACAAGAAGTAATGTCTTCCTTCAGGGAATACATTGACATTTTAAATTAAGAAACATTCCAGCTAACAAGCCTATAAATCTTCCCAATTAAGTGTATTCTTTGCTAGTTTATGAGTCTTCTGTTCAATTTGACAATCCTAATCTTTCATGGGGTGCAGGAAAGGATGAGACCTCTGTGGAAGCTGCTTTCCACTTCTTGTAGTGGAAGGGGATAGAGACACGCTCACTGACTATATTTTTATTTGACAGATCTGAGCCAAATGGCACCTCAAAGCCCAGATACTCTTCTTTGCTGTCAAGTAAAAAGGTTTTCAGTCAACCAATAGCCTCTGTGACACATTTCTCATTATCTGTAAGGAAACTCTGTCAGCATCACTAGAAACACAGCACGACATTACTCTCCCACAGGAGCACTTTGCACACTTCTCCATGGATTATGCTTTTACCAATCAAAGCTTTCAGGGAACAAAGTCAGGGTTTGTTCTAGGAGGCAGTGTCATGCAGTGGTGATTGGTGGTGCCAGATGAGGTAGGCTGGAGGTGAAAACTAGCATAAGTACACCTTTCAGCAGCATTAAATGTAACTTTTCTTTCTGTTATATACATGGGTTTATTTCCTTCTGATATGTTGAGAGGGTAGCTGAAAAGAACAGCTAAATAAGAGATATAAAAGAGACATCTGAAAAAAGTCACAAACAGTGAGCAATACAAGAAAAGAGCATGGAAAAAAAATAACAGAATATATGAAGAGTTCACTGCCTTTTTTGAAAGACAGATGCTATCATCCTAAACTGGATGAGGCAAGCAAGGGTACCACCTAACACACTGTAAAAACACAGCCAGCAGAAACACCATGTTGTCTAACCAAGTGTGATCACAGAATCACAGCATGGTTGAGGTTGTAAGAGACCTCTGGAGATCATCTAGTCCAACCTTCCCTAAAGCAGCTTCACCTAGAGCAGTTTGACCAGGTTTGCATCCAGGCAGGTTTTTAATATCTCCAGAGAAAGGAACTTCACAACCTCTCTGGGCAGCCTGTTCCAGTGCTCTGTCACTCTCAAAGTAAAGAAGTTTTTCCTTGTATTCAGATGGAACTTCCTGTGTTTTAATTTGTGCCCATTGCCCCTTGTCCTGTCATTGGGCACACTGAAAAGAGCTTGATCCCACCTTCTTGACATAGACCCTTAAGATATCTGTAAGCACTAATAAGATCCCTTTTTGGCTGTGTCTTCTCCAGGAGAACTGGGCCAGCTCCCTCAGCCTTTCCTCGAAAGAGAGATTCTCCAGCCCCCTAGTCATCTTTATAGCCCTTCACTGGACCCACTCCAGGGGTTTCTTCCCTTTCCTAAACTGAGAAGCCCAGAACTGGACACAGCACTACAGATGTAGCCTCACCAGGGCAGAGCAGAGGAGCAGGATCACCTCCCTCAACATGTTGGTAATGCTCTGCCTAATGCAGCCCAGGATACCATTGGTCCTCTTGGCCACAAAGGCATAATTCTGGCTCACAGACAGCTTGTTGTCCACCAGGACCTCAAGTCCTTCTCCACAGAGCTGCTTTCCAGCAGGTCAGTCCCCTGTACTAGTGCCTGGGGTTGTTCCTCCTCAGGTGCAGGAGGAACTGGCCTTTGTTGAACTTACTAGGTTTCTCTCTGCCCAATTTTCTAGCCTCTCCAGGTCTCTCTGAATGGCAGCACAACATTCTGTGTGTCAGTTGTTCCTCCCACTTTTGTATCATCAAACCCTCTGAGCTCTGCCATGCATCCAGTTCTCAATCCACCTCACTGTCCACTAACCCAACCCACACTTCCTGATCTTACCTATGAGAATGTTACAGGAGATAGTGTCAAAAGCCTTGCCAGAAGTCCAAGGGAGACAACATCCACTGCTCTCCCCTCACCTACGAAACCAGTCATTCCATCATGGAAGGCTATCAGATTGGTCAAGCATGATTTCCCCTTGATGCATCCTTGTTGACTACTCTCTTTTGCTCTACATGCTTAGAGACGACATCCAGGATGTGTTGTTCCATCACCTTTCCAGGAATACAGGTGAGGCTGACAGGCCTGTAGTTTCCTGGGTCCTCCTTCTTGCTCTTTTTGAAGACTGGAGTGACATAGGTTTTCCTCCAGTCCTCAGGCACCTCTTCTGTTCTCCATGACCTTTCAAAAATGATTAAGAGTGGCTTAGCAATAACATCTGCCAATTCCATCGGCACTCGTGGGTGTATCCCACTGGAGCACATAGATTTGTGGGTGTCAGGTCTGCCTAAATGATGTCTAACCCCATCTTCCTCAACCAAGGGAACATCTTCCTTTCTCCAGACTTCTGTCCTTGCGTCCATGGTCTAGGATTTCCGAGGGCTGGCCACAGCAGTAAAGACTGAGGCAAAGAAGGCAACCAGTAACTCTGCCTTTGCCATATCCTTTGCCACCAGGGCACCCACCTCATTCAGCAGGAGGTTCTCATTTCACCTAGTCTGTTGTGCTAGATATGGCTTCCTCGTCACATCCCTGCTTACCCTGACAACATTCCTGTATTTCTCCCAAGTGATCTGCCTCTTTTTCCACATTTTGTCTACTTCCTTTGTCAGGATCCCCTCTCTGATCCATGCAGGTCTTCTGCCCCCTTTTTTGGTTTCTTACTCATAAGGATGCATCAATCTTGAGCTAGAAGGAACTGATGCTTGAGTATTAACCAACTCTCTTGGACCCCCCATAATTCAGAGAGTGTACAATGTGGTGCAACTTGAAGCCATTTCCATGTGACAGTATGCTTTGGAACTGGAAGCTATTAGCACCTATGCTGGCCCAGAACACAGAAAGCAATAGTGCACTGTCTCGTAGGTACAGCCATACAGTCACAAATGAAATATTTCACAGAGACATTTTAAAAAGAAAATTTTATTGATTTAAAAGAAAAACTAAAGTATTTTCCCAAGGCTATCATCCCATACAGAACTACTGGGTGAGGTGAGGATGTGGAAAGAAAGAAAGGAAAAAGAAAAATCCCAAACAAACACCAAAATACACCATAACATGAATAACATGAAGCAGAGTTTCTGCAGTGTGGCCTTTGCAAACCAAATAACATTAGTCTATCAAAATTAAGAACATCCCCATCCTACCAGCTCTAGGGCTGCTGCAGTTGACCTCAAATTCTGAAAATAAGACAAAAGCATCCCTTCCCAAGCTCAAGATTGCAAAAGACAGGAAGTGAATATTTCTGCAATCCTTTTAACTCACATTCTGAATCCACAAGTCTTAAGACTGTCTGTACATCAGGGTTGCTCCTCAGAGCAATCTATATTTAGTACATTCTGAACTGAAATTAGTAGAGACACACACACACTAAGATCTCTCATTAAGGATAAAATAAAAATCAAACCAACCAAACAAAAAACCTGACAACTCATTCCAGTAACAACAGAAATGCATCACTAGCTAAGTGCATTTGTGTTTACAAAACCTCTAATTCTCAATTAGGTCTGTTTAGCACCATGCATTATTGTTGATCCTAATGTAGCTTCTATTGATCACACTGCAGCAACTGCCATTGCTGCCATGTAAAAATCTGTACAGTGATAGAAACCTTTCCACATATGAACCTAAATGAGAGTGTTTGCCTCATTAGTCAGGAAACACTGTCATGCTCTAATTAATTCATAGGAGGCAGAAAATGGTTAACACATGGCTCTACTCTTACAGAATTAAAGGGGAAAAAAACCCCCATGTTTGCTTGTATTTCCACTAGTAAGAGAACATCTCTACACATTTTCTAAGTGTTTACCACCTCTCCCAGAGGCACAGACAGTATCTTATATAGGTACCATTCATTTTGATATTGAACACAATGAAATCTCAGATCCAGAGGCAGACCACATGCATGACTCATTGGTAGTTAAAACAATTATGGCCATTATAAATCCAAATAGAAAAAAGAATAATTTAGAATGCAGCTTCCTAGTTAATCTCTACCATGATTACAATACCAAGAACTGTTTTAGTAACATTATGTAAATATTCAGTCACATTCCAGCACACAACAAACCAAGAAAACTCTAGCAATGGAAGCCTGGAAGGTACTTTGGGTCAGTGAGTCCTACCTGTTGTTAAATTTTAAGCCTCATTTAAATAAGAAAATAAATGAGAACAAAAAAAAAATATTTCAAAGCAGCTATGGTCTGGGTTAAGTTTTGGAAGAGTAGTTTTCAAAACTCTACAGTCTTGCCTGGATAGGGAAACCAAGAATCAGAAAGTCCTTACAGTCTCAGCAAAATTGCTTTGTGGAACATTGCCCAACATTGAGGGCCAAGGTGTAAGATAGGTTCCCATTACTGTCCCACATAACAAAGAGGGAGCCACTTTACATTGCAGAAGAGGTATTCAGAGAGACACAATCAGGAAGGAAGAAGTATTAGCTACCCTACTTTTTCTCCTGCTGCTGTCTCTGGAGGAGTTTTCCTTCCTTTGGACAGGTCATTCGTGACCCCCAGTTCTTCCTATTCCACACTCATTTGTTCCCAACCCCAACCCAAGTGTTTTTTCTCCGTCCAATTTCTTTTATTTTCTTGCTCCATCCACAGCATTGTTTCTATTGTGACAAAGGATAATTTGAGCAAGTGTTTCAGGGACTTGAGGGATCATGGACTCCCAGTGTATTTGCCCACACTGAGCACCGGGCCTCCATCTACCAGTTTTACAGCATGGAGGGAAATATTTAATGCCCTATCTCTTACTGAGCTGCAAATACAAGTGTCTTAGTCTGAAAAGAAATCATAAAAATGTCACTTTCTCCCTCCTTGTACATGCACTCACACACTCCTGGGCTCTTTTCTCATTCCACACATTTTTGTTACTATTGAGGACTGCAGCTTGATATCAAGACTCATTTTTATACAAGGAATGATGAGCATATATGATAGCAAAAACAAGAGGCAATAAAGGAAGAAAAAGTGAAATAAAGGCAACAAACCAAAGAGAAACACTTCACATGAAAAGTCTGTAGTTCTCCTGAAAACAATCTTGAGAGTAACTACCCCATCTTACAGCACCAAGTACGAAGCTTTCTACAGTGGCACTTCATACCTCTCAAGGCAAAATTGTTCACTTTCCCCAATTTCCCTTAGACTGAAATGCAGCAGAAAATGTCTTCTTTGCCCCAATGTGCATACAGAATGATACTTACATGTTTCACAGGGAAGAGCACTAAGATATATTATTTCTTTATAAAAAAACAGGCAAGAAGAATAAACACAAATACTATTTTGATTTTCTTTGGCCTATTAAGATGCCACTATAAAGTTTCCAACCAGAAGAACAATCTTCTCTCCTCCTTCCTTTCCGCTGAATAAGTTAGAGTAAATGCTGTGACTTGATTTTATCAGGAAAACAATGCACTTGCTCACATTGACTAGCTCCTGCTATTGGAAACTTTAATAAGAAGGGTAATATGTCACAAATACTCCTTGTCAAGAGAGAAAAAAATAAACAGATGTTACATAGAAGGGTGTAAAAATTGTTGAGATTTCACATTAAAACGTTAAACTTTCAAATTAAAACAATATTTCTTAAAGCAGAAGTGCTGTACCGTTATTAAAGCTTCTGAAATCCATTCATCATTGTGCTACAGTTTGTTTATTAAGTTACAGAACAGCAAGATGGATGTTAAACACCATTCTAAAATTTTAATATATAATTCTAAAATTTGTATATCTAAAATTCTAAAATTTGTATATCCACAAGGATCCAGGTAGAGCATAAATGATAAGACAAACAGATTTGGTATTCCCTAGCATGGACAAAAGAGAGTTTAACTTAGGAAGGAAGGAAGCTCATGTGTGTGGCATGCTTAAGGTAACTTAAGGATAGCAATACTGAATAAAAAGTAAAAAAAAAAAATCTCTGTTGAAACACATTTTTTCTTTATCTTCAAAGAGACACAGAATTTGCTTTCTTACTTTCACATTTTTGTGATTGTTTTTCTAAGAAAGATGCACAAGATTACTTTTTAGACCACTGCAAATCATTTAATAATTTTCCCACTCCAGACTTTCATCAGGTCTTTGGTAGTAGGTCAGCTGCCACTCATGAAAAGGCAGGAGAGAGAGTCAAGTGCTCAAATAGTCACTACAAACAAGGTCCACTTGGTTCACACAACAAGGTTTATAAACTGTCCAGAAGGAAAATAGGAGTCAGAGCACCACTCAGGTTTCTTTACTGTGAACAAAAAGTAGGTGGTTGAAGAGTGAAAATGCAGGAGGGGGAAGGATTACCATCTGCCACCTCTCCCCCCTAGAATATAGTTTTCAAGATCCTTCCAGAATACAGTCTCTGGATCTCATCCCAGCTTTTCCTCACATTAACCGCCCATGCTGACAGGTGCTTCCAGCATTCTTCACTGGATAGCTCATGTCCTTCACAGTAACTCAACTCATAGGTGCTCAAGAAGAAAACATTGAGAGTAGCTCTCATTCCTGACACCTCACAAGAAAGCTGATTGCTTTTGAGTCAGGAAACAAAGATGACAGCAGTGGAAAAGCTGAAGGCAGAAGAGATGCTGGTTATGAAAGACAGGAGTAGTTTGGAACTGAAACTTGGTAATGTGCATTTCTACCCTTGAAAATGAGCACATCAGAAATCATAGTCAGTGGCCTTGATCCTCTCAATACACCCAATCACATCATGATCACTTGTGCCCAAGGGAATTGCCAAGGTCCATGGCCATAAGGATTCTACATCTTATATCCCAAATACTAGCAGAACTCTGAGATCTAAATTACATTGGGAAATCAACAATGCACAGCAGCATCAGGATCAAAGAAATGTGCAAGAATATGGAATTACTTTTTTTCCATGTGGTTGGTTTTGGGTTGGTTTTTTTCTTTTTGTTTAGATGGCTGGTTTGGGTTTGGGTTGGTTGGTTGGGGTGGATTTGTTTGGTTTGGGGTTTGTTTCTTTTGGGGGGTAGGAGGATGGTTGGAAGGAGAGGGAGGGAGTGTTTTATTTTAATCTTCTTTGTCAAAGGTGCTGTCCTCATCCCAGCCAAGACAGCTGCTCACATCAGTGAAGCTGCCTGGGTGTTGTAATACTTCTGAGAGGACATGCTCTGTGTTTCACATAAATGTGATTATATATAGCCATCATGCTCCTAAAGGAGAGAATTAGGGACACTCACACTGTATCGTCTACAGAGAACATGTTTTTTCTCATTCTAGCACTGTGAGCTTAAAAGCCACAGTAAGTAGGTAATTAGGATGAGAGCTGCAGATTTGCTCTTGGGCTGGGAGCATTATTTCCTCCCACCTTCCATAGTTGCAGCATATATACATTGAATATTTCTGTACTATATGATGCCAATACAGCTTCACAGCTCTTCCACAGTTACAAGACCTTCCTGACCTCTAAAACAATTATCACTGTCACTCCTTCTCTACCTCCTGCCTTTTTTCCATGTTTGTCTTTCATTCAATATAAATTTTCTTCCATCAGTGCCCATGGTAACATCTATAGAAATAGCAACAGGCTAGACAGTGGCCATGAGCAGCTCCCTAACCATGGGAACCTACCAATATTTATCACAAATATAAGATGTGACACAGAAGTAAAAAGCACAACGGCATTTCTCATACTCTGTTGCACATCCTTGACACATTGTGGTAGCCAGACCAACTTGTGAATATGTTGAACTGCTTGCCTGGCCTTTTTACATTTATAAGCATATGAATGCACCATAATGGCATATTCAAAGATTCTAGGACTATAAATTCAACTAAACAGTTACCTTCACATTAGCCATCAAATAATACTCAAGTCACCATGCTATCAAAGATATTACTGTGATAAAGATGTACAACACACAGTCAGCCTCTTGATGAAAGACACACAGAAACTGTTTTATACTGGAATATTTTGAAGACACATGCTGAATATTTAAAATTTTCAACAATTAGGGATATGACTTTTGTGGGGGTTGGTTGTATTTTCTTTTAAAGCAACATTTGTTGTGAAATTGGGATGAAAGGTGACACAATCATATTCCAAAGAATTAGTGATGGTAGCTTGGAATCCTGCAGTGATTTCTTTTAAAACAATCACCAGTTACTTCCCAGAATATTTGTTTACTGAGAACATCAAATAATTAAATTTACAGTGGTGAATCAGAATAAGTAGCAGACCCGGCCTTATTTGGGAAGCAATCAAACTATAATTAGACTAGAAGACACTGAATGCAATAAACTACAGATATGCATGCTGTTAGAAGGCTCCACACAGGGACAGGGAAACATTCAACATGCAGCAGAGTAGTCATCCACATTGATCTGCATGGGAATCAAGTCCAGATCTATATGCACTTTAGAGAAAGGCACAAGAAAGTCCATTCCTGGCTGCTATATGATGCTCAACTACTCAGTTTTTCAACTCCTTCAATCAATTTAAGATAGCTTTTGCCGCTGAGCACAGAGGTTCACATCCCTAATTTAACAATCAAGTATCCTCAACCATCATTGAACAACCTTTCCCTTTATGTTACGTATTTTCATCTGAATGCTTTCTACTATTACCTGGAATGCTTGGCCACCTGTGAAAATGCTTCTCCTTTCTAAATCCCTGCTGATTTACAGGTTATATGACTATGGATGCATCAAGCCTTGTTCAAAAGTTTTTATCATGGAGACTTGCTAATGGTTGTATTTTAATATTTTTGCATTCAAGACTGCTTACCAGAACAAGAAGGTCATTACCATAATTGATAATATCATTGATAATTATGAGGCTTTATTTTCAGCTCCCCAAAACATGAAAGATCAAATGTGTTTTGTATAATTCAAGGTATTATTTTAAACTGGTATACTGTAGCAGTTTAAAACTTGCATATGCATTTATGACAATATTTTCTCATCAATCTCATATAGATGGATCTAGATGGATCTACTTAATCTACCTACATCTGTGTAACTATTCATGGAATGGTTTTGGTTGGAAAGGACCTTAAAAATCATCTAGTTCCAACCTCCCTACCATGGGCAGGGACACCTTCTACTAGACCAGGTTGCTCAGAGGCCTATCCAGCCTGGCTTTGAACACTTCCAGGGATGGGACATCCATAATCTCTCAGGGCAACCTGGTTCACAGTAAAGAATTTCTTCCCAATATCTAATATAAATCTACCCTCTTTCAGTTTAAAGCCATTACCCCTTGTTCTATTATTACATGTCCTCGTATAAAGTCCTCCTCCTACGCTTTTGTAGGCCCCCTTTAGGTACTGGAAGGCTGCACTAAGGTCTCCCCAAAGTCTTCTCTTTTCCGGTCTGAACAGCCTGTGCTCACAGAAAAGGTGCTCCAGTTCTCTGATCATCTTCATGGCCCTTCTCAAGTGGCCTGTAGTAGATCCCCTCTACAGTGTCACTTATACCTTTCCTCCCTTTAATCCTGATCCGTAAACTCTCAGTCAGCTGCTCATCTGTGTGCAGGCAGAGCTTCATGCACTCCAGTTGGTTATTGACACCACCCACACCCCCACCCCTTTTCTGCCCTGCAGGTCCTTCCTGAAGAGCCTGTATCCTTTCATTCCAACACACCAGCCACAGGACAATCCCACCACATCTTCATGACGTCCATATGAGAAAAAGCACTACTTTTAGAGGGGAATTTGGTCTTTCACCTCCAACATCCCAAACAAATATTAACTTCTTTTTAAGTCCAACTCTGAAACTCCCAAATCTGCCTTTTCCTTCTCTCATATAGCCAGTTAAGAGGCTTATAGCCTCAGCCTGTCTAAGCTAGGATAGTCTGCACCTTGTCCAAACTGCATTTTGTCACATCAGCCTCCTGATCCCTCCTTCAGGTTCATGTGGCCAAGAAAAAATGTCCACAGGTAGAACTGAATGACCATGCAAAGGTGGGGCTCAAGCTATCTAAAGAGTTGTTGTGAAAAGCATCAAGTCCTCGCTCAGTCTGCAGTGCAAATTAGGGGACATTCCATCACAAAAATTTAGGTGGTGCCACCATTTATCCAATGAATGATATCTCGTCTCGCTTCAGAAGTGAAACCTGGTATCTCACTGTGGTTTTTTGCAGCACATATAACTTCTTATTTGGGCATAAAAAGCTCCAACATACCACACTCAGAAAGGTAGTCTGCTCCCTTACAGACCTATATACAAGTGGAGTTTAGCATAAAAGTGAACTGCCAAAGAGGGCTGCAGCCACAGAACAGTGGTTTCACTTGTAGTTAGTCCTGTGACAGTCAGTTGGTTTTTATACTCCTGTAAAGTCACAGGACTATTGCAGTTTGTGCTTGGTCAGCAATTCAGTATTCTCAGATGTTTTCCTCCAAGTCATTTCTAACAACCTCTGACTCACTAAGGAGAACTAAATATAACTTCTGCTTCATTCACTGCTACTACAACTGTGAGAGGAAAGCAAGCAGAGGCAGAGCACATGAGTCCTAACCATACCACCCCCTCAACTCGCAAGCTTAACATAAACCACACTGGTTTCCTCTAAATGCCGAATGATACAGACACCACCATCCTAGAAACAGTTATAGAATCAGTATTATCAAGTGAACTGCGAAAAGTGATATCTCAGTAGTATCTGGCACTTCACTAATTACTGTCTGGGTAATGAAGCTGAAGCTTTTCACACAGCTTGATCTCACTGTGGCAATTTGCTTGATGTAGCCTAAAGACTCAAAGAACGTGATACTTCTTTAGGAGTTTAAGGGGGGTTAATATCCAAGTACAATTTAAAGGATATAATTAAAATCTCACTTTCATGCTTTTCCAAGAAACTAGCCTCTTAGAATTTTGAAGAACAAAACATAGCCAGAGAGAGATTTTCAGTAAGTAACAAAGCTGGAATATCAAGACAGAAATTAATTCTCTATTCTACCATCCCTGAAAACAGAAAGTAGTAATAAAGGGAAACAGAGAATATCATTGTATGTCTTGAAGGAGAAGGTCTTATGATTATATTTTTCAAAATTAGCAATGAAATTAAAATTATTCTAGTGAATTAAATATCTCAAAAAGATATAGAAAAAGCACTGTTCTTTCTGTGCTTCTGTAAAACCAGCATCCTTAGAACGAGACACCGTGGTTATAGAAGATTCCTCCTTGGTATTCAATATAACTCCTAAAGCAATAAATAAATATAGAAAACAAACACAAACTCAGTGACCCTTTTGGACCATCTAGACTTGGATTTTATGTATCAATTTACGCAAACCAAGTAAATTACAAGTTCTTGATACATTGTGTAGCCTGCAACCTACATTTTCATTAGGCTTAGGCCGCATGCTTTTTTTTTAATTTTAGAAAGTGGTCCACCTAACCTTGAACCTAAGGAGCAGCTATCATGTGGATAATTGATTTTGATTACTTTCTTAATTGTCTTTTCAGTGAATACGGAAGGCACATATGTCCCTTTGACTTTCAAAATACAAAATTCCAAGTTAACACCATTCCTATTTCTGCCCTTTCCTGTTAACACTTTTTCCATTAAAAGCATCTTTCATAGAAAGAGTCAGGGGTTGAGGCTGACTCAGGTACACATAAGACTGATTAATCAGCAAGAATACAGAGGCTACCAGCACAAATTACTTTGAGGGAGGATGTGCACTCCTCACAGTGCAGTTGAGCTGTGCTGCAAACTGCTGAGGATAGAGACAGCATGGTTTATAGTACAGAAAGCAAGAGTATTGCTGTATGAGAAGCTTAAACCCAGTCTCAAAGCAGTTCAGACTAAACTGTGGCTACTATTTTCCATGGGTTTTGGATCAGCATTCTAACCTAAAGTACCTAAAGCATTTAGCATCACTGCAACATCCATCCCTTGATTTTTGGCATCTTTTATCCCAAAAGCATCCTAGACGTAAACACTTGCAGGCCAAAAAAAGCACTGCCTTACATTTTCTTTGCTGACAAAAACTGCATTCTCATTTCACTTTTAAAGCTTGTCTCTTAAAGTTCTCTTCGCAGTTATAAAGGTAGTAGACTGCCAGACTCCAGTGCTTAAATTTTAAAAAGGGCATAGTTCTGTATCCACTTGCAGTTACTAAAATTCCCATCCTTTTTCTATCATCTGTTTGAGAAGTGGGAAGCCATTTGCTTATAGCACATAAAACAGGAAAGGAAACCAGGCTTTTGAGGGGACTGATGCCACATACCCTCATATCCATATAGCCTTCAGTCAGTGGATTTGTTCAAGGTCTGCTTCCATATTTCATTCATGTTGTTCTGAATGTCTGACAGATAAGGACCAGAATGAGGTACAACTCCCTGCTTCACAGGGGCTCAGTGTGAAAGAGGTCATGGAGTGCTAGTAGAACATCATCCCTCCTTTTCTAGGTCCAGTAAGCACCAAAAGCCTCACAGGTTACACAGTAAAGCCGTGTGCAACTTAGTTTCTTACATTAGAGGTTTCTGAGCTCAAAATCAAAGGCCTACAGATGTGCAAGTTTCATTCCCGTATCACAAAGCCTACCCAACCTCATTGAAGGGAGATGAACAAAGAAAGACACTGCTGGGGTTGCGGGGGAAGAGCAGAGACATTTGAAAGCAATCCTTTCCTCAAACAGGATATGCACTTGTAAGAAATCAGTACAGCCTCTCATGCGTGAAGACCTGAGAAAAAGGACAGAAACCTTGCTAGCTAGATTCAGATTCCTCCTAAGACCTCTCCTCATAGCAAACAGTTTGTAGAACTGGAAACCATTCACTCTGTGTTGGAAATAAGTAATCTGATGCAGAGCTGCTGGGAGGGTTGGGACGCTTCACATAGAAGGGCTGAGCAAGTTGTATGCATTCACTGAATTGCAGTGGGTATGTGGTATTAAGAGGGTATTGGTGATGTTGATTATAGCCTTTATTGAGAAAGGGGGAGGGGTTGGGCACAGAGGAAGAAGCAAAGGCCACAGTTTTTAAATATTAACATGTTTCTAAAAGCTGAGCGGGATGATCATCTTATAGCAAACTGGGTATTTTCAAAAGTAGTCCAGTCTGAACAGGAGCTGTAGCATTCTTGACAGATCTGCTAATATCCACTGTGAGAAGCAAATAAGAAAGTATTTTCAGAAGGCACCTATGAGGTGTAAGTATCAAAAGAGGTTAATTTTTATACATGTCATGGTCCATACATCAATTATGCTAGTACATGGGGCTGAGAACCTCCAATCAGACATTTATGCTCCTGTACCACAGGAAGGACAGTGTCTGAGGGGACAGAGGTGGATCTCAAGGGGCTAGAACTACCTGTTGAGATATTCAGCACTTTATGAATCCCATTTTCAGAAAACAAAGGAACAATTTATATTCAAATTCAGGGCTCTTCAGTCATTGTTCTAAAACCTTGGAAGGCCTCATACTCAGATTTCTCAGGGGTATTTTAAGTATTTAAATCCCATTATCACGTATGAGCTTTCACAGATCAGCAGCTCAGCATGTAATTCAGGGGATTTTCAAGCACGCCTTTCTCCCAATGGCTCCTGTGTGAGTTAGTCACGAAAAAAAAAAGAAGGATAGGACTAACTATAGAATAAAACCTGATGGAGGTGGTCTATCTTAAGGATTTTCTTTGGAATAATAATTTTAAGAACAACTATATTTAACTGTATAGCTGAATTCACAGTTAAAAAATAATCCCTACTACTCAAGACAAACTCTTGCTGTGCAGTATGTCATGTTCTCTGCAGTGTTAGCGGACAGCTGATTTTCCCCCATTTTGTAGCAATCTTGAAATCTTATGCCCCAGCTTTAGTTACTGCTTTAAACAGAGCACAGTTCCTTAAAGGGCATACTAAAGCTTTAGTTTTACCACCTCTGAATCTCCAACACACTCTGGACATTTCTAGACTAATCATAAGAATTCAGCAATGCCTCAACATTGCCAAGAGGAACATTACCTTGTATATCACTGTCCTGCTTAGAAACTTTGGAATGGCATCTCCCCCAAGAAAGAGCATCATACTGATGATTAGTTATGGGTTTGTCTGTGCTATCTCTTTTCCAGGTCCTCTATTTCTATTACCCCTTCAGATTTATTCAACTATTTTAAAAATTAGGCCTCACACTTACCTGTTCTCAGAGATGACACTCATCCTCTAATAGCCCTTATGAGGCAGCTGCAAATGGTACCAGACCTGCTTTGATTCACTCTGACCACTCCCAAATGAACATATGCCAATTTGAAGGAAATTGATTTGGCCTTTTGAAAAACACACTTGAAAAACCAGTGCTTAGAACAGAGTTATTCAATGGGAGATGCCCCATTGCAATCCCAAGATGTGACTGTAACTCATACAGATGTGGTCAAGCCAGACGTAACCCTGGTTATCTGTCTCAGCTTCCATGCTCTTGACAAGCCACTGTGTTCCTACCATGGCTCACTCGCACTTGCTTCATGGCTCAGAAACTAGGTCCTAAGTGACTGTGGCCAGGCACTCCTCCTGACATACAAATAGTACAATATTTAGCTCCAAGATCTTCTAGCAGATACCTCCCAAACCATTGGAAATGGGATCTTCCAGGTTAGCCCAGCTGAGATCTGTAATCACGACCGAACAACAAAACATAAGAGGGGCACTAATGCACGTTAACACAACATAATATAGGTGTTTTCAAAAGAAACCCACATTTATTGCATGTTATTCTAAGATTTATAAAGCGGTATGCCTGTAAATGTATCAGCCCACATCAAAATTCAAGCATGCAGAATCTAAGAGCAGACAGCAAAGACAGAGAAAAGCAACAAGAAATGTCCTGTTGTGACCTTATCACCTGAGGAAGTTGTTAATGCTTAACAAAAAACATCTCTGTGGTAAACCAGTTAGCTCTTAAAATGCAATTATAACTTCACAGTAGCCTGGAACAGATAATTTGCAACTTCAATACGTCCAGGATTGAGGCAAAATCTTGGTGCAATTAAGCAATTTATTTCTCACTTATCAATGAATTTAACAAACACAAGAGACAGAAGAAAAAATGAAAGTGTAGGCTTTTTAAAAGTGAAACAATTGAGGAGTTCATTATTTTTTTAATTTACATAGTGAATTGTGCTCAGCTTTCATAAGTCAGACCAGGACCATTTGCAAGCACTTAAGGAGGGAAAGGGGACTCCCTCAGTACAACTGGTAGAGAAATCAAATATGCATAGCCTCAAGTAACAAATCATCCTCCTGCTACGTATAGCCAATACTTCATCTAACAGAAAACTTGGCTGGAGCCCTTCAAGGCTTCTTCTAATACATCCTGACCATGAGCACTATTTTCTTCAGCCACAGCTGATTGATAAGCTCTTCTATGCTCAGAGCTAAGAAAAAGTCGAGTTCCTTCTTGGAACTTTCAGACAGAAGATGTGGATGTGAACATGGGGGACTTTACTGAACAATTGGCTCTGGAGCATGAACCTGTAACCTCATTACCTTCCCTCATAGTCATGTCCATGACAGTGATCCAGCAAGGGCAGAGGTATTATCACCATCTCGTGACACCACTTAATGTCATGCTGCCTGACCCCATTTTGGCTCATGGCACTTTGACAATGCAGGGCCATGGCCACAGAGCATGCCTCTCATATGCAACATGGATAGTGGGGAAAAATGGGGACAGACATGCATGTGACCCTAAAGACAGAAGCCAGGTCAAGTTGCCTCAAGACCACACAGTATAAGACCTGTCCATTTACTGACAGACGCATACCTGAGAATGATTTGGGTTAGAAAGGACCTTAAAGATCATCTAGGTACAGTACCTTATAAAAGTACTCGGAACTGCAGAGACAGTTGGCTTCTGCTTCTAAGAGATGCCAAGTACTATAAAAATTATAACAGTTTCCTTAGTATAAAAAAGCCTAACATTGCTTTTATTTTTGACATGGATGAGTCAGCAGATAGGAAAGGCAATTCCCAAATATAGTGCCTTGCACCAGAGGATACAGCAAGAAGAAAATTTCATCAGGCTTCCTCCCTCACACAGATCACATTGCTTGTGATGAGCCACATCAGTCAAACACCACTGCCCATCACCAGCACTTCCTTTTAAGGTCCCCGGAGTATTCCAACAGAGAGAAAAAGAAAACTGTATTTCGCTTGATATGAGATGAGGAGATGACTTCTACAAACTTTCTGATGTGGTCAAGACTACTTGGGGTACCCAGATGGAACAAGAACGAAGAGACCAAGTAAGTAGCTCTCTGTATTGTCACACCCTACCCAATTTTAGGTAGTCTCTTACCAAAAGCATATTCTCTGGATAATTTTGAGCTTGCCCTAGCAAAGGCTTCTTGGACAGACATTCCAGACAAGATACTTAATATATACGCTGCTCAACATTAACACTGTGTGCTGAAAATTTTGTTAAACTAGAGGTCTGTTCTAACTGTTGGCTGTATTTTAGTTCTGTAAGATGTAACAACCCTATAGCAGTCCAAGCCAGTCCCTGGCTTGCCACCTTTTTCTGAAACAACACTCAGAAAATACTGTCACCTCTAATCAAAAGCCTCTCTGCAAGATGATGGGTATTGCTCTGCAATTCAGATTTCAGAGAAATTCTGGCTTTATGGCCACAGGTCCCAGAAGACAAAATTCATCATAGTTCTACTAACTTCAAGCAGAGTTATATCAATTTACTCCAAAGAAGGATATAATACAAGTGAGTACTTTTGGACTGTTCCCTGATGGAGTAATCCAAACATCCACAAAAAAAAAAATTATGTTTAAGAGTTAGCTACAAAGATTCAGGGATCAAATTTTCTGTTTATTTCATATGCCAAGAAATCACATCTCAGAGTTTTTGGACATCATTATATTTGTAACTTGTTTGGTATTCTTACACAGTTTTCATTAAAAACACTAAGCTGAAATTGCCTTCACTATAAATTTTTTGTAAGGAGTTATACAACATAGGCAGTTCCCTCTTTCACAAGATATCTACATACCAGGAAAGGGAATGTTCTTATAAATATAAAAATGTAACCAGCAGACCCTAAAACATGTATTGTAGAACTGGTTTTTAAACATAAATATCAGATAAATTGTGTAAGTCATAGTGTAAAGTGAACCTCATTTCTAAATATACTCCAAATACTTTTTAAAATTCTATGTCTCACTGGAATGCAGCAACAGTTTTGAATGGAAGGGTCGTTTATCAGAATTTACCATAACATTCAGTGTTGATATTAAGCAGAATAAAACTACAGTTTAGGAACAGAATTTAATAAGCCTGCATAATGCTGAATGTAAATCATGACATCTACAGTAACTATCACCTCAGATAACCTTGATGGAACTGCCTGCCATTTTCCACTCCTTAATTCATTGCCTGGACTAAGGTCATAAAAATCTTGAGTTATTTCCACGAATTTCAAAAGGATTTGAACCTTCAATTTTGGTCTTTGTTTATCATATCTCCAAGATGAAGTTTACACATTTCCATAAAGCTGTACAGTTACTAACATGTAATGAGAAATCCCTATAGTATACAACCAGATAATATAACAAATGATAGATCAGTGCAGGCCTCCAAATCCATGGGTATTAAACCACTTCTCCCTATTTCTATCTCTGTCTCTTTATTCATTTCCAGTTTTATCTCACTCAAAATATACCAGACACTGAGTATATATTTATATGCCAAATGATTGTGCTGCTAAAGGTTGGAATGGAACCAAAAAGTCTTCCACAGGCACCAAACCCCTGCTCTGGACAACATGAAAGGTCTGAAGAAACTACCTAACCTCTCTGCCAAAGAAAGTCTGGAAGGTCTCCTCACACAACTTTACCTCTGTGTAGTAATTCAAAATGAGTTATAATAACCTGCCTCAGTACAGTAGGTACTAGAGGCATTTGAAAACGTCCCTGGCCTAAGGCTTGAAGGAGTCTGAGACTGAGTGTTACAAGACTGTTCTTCCAAAAAACTGAATACAAATTACATTTGGATGCCATTACTGCAACAGTCAGGCAGGAAGTCAAATGTCTTGGCAAAACACTTTTATCACCCCCATCCATACACTTAAGGTTCAAAGAAAGCCTCAGGTTTTATTTCACACAGACACCTAAAGTGAGGAAGCACTTAGAGCTGAGTCAGCAGTGAAATGTGAACTCTATTGACACTGGAGAATTTTGCCTTTGACTTCAGTGGAACTGCAGTATTGCCCAAGGGGTAATAAAAGGTGTTACCATCTTTTAAGACAATACTGAAAAGCACAGAAGTGTTTTCTTGCCTTCTACATAATTCAGGTTATACAACTTCTGAATATAGCCTGTTATTTCCTGTGGACTGGGGTATCTTCCAAAAAGACTACCAATCTTGATTAAGAAGTAATAGAGAAGAACCTAGCAAATTCCTAGTCAAATTGCTAAAACAATTAGTTAGCCTTAGGGTTAGAACAATGTTCCTCATTTCTAGCCTGCATTAGCACTGCATTAATTCTGAGCACTTTTCACAATACATTATTTTCTCTAAAATTACAGTCATTAACTACCAGAAACTGCCTCGACTATAACACCAACAGTGTTGATTACAGCAACGAAAATGCTATACATCAACTAAAAAGTCTCTCCTATAAAAGGCATAGTCTATTCAATGTAATTAAACAGATTATGACCAAGATGCACCTTTACAACAACAAAACCATCTAACCACGGGAATAAGGAAATAAGAAAGTCATTATCCCCACAATAGCTGGAGAAACAAAGGGTTTTTTGGTTTCATTACACAAACATTTATTTTGGACTCACACAAAATGAAAGGTTATATTTTATTTGAGATTAGTACATTTCTTTGTCTTACCTTTCTCTCTCTGTCTTGGTCCATTTATTAAACAAAATTAAACCACTGTTTTAAA
The DNA here is from genome assembly GCF_003945725.1 of Corapipo altera. Lineage (NCBI taxonomy): Eukaryota > Metazoa > Chordata > Aves > Passeriformes > Pipridae > Corapipo > Corapipo altera. The sequence continues at coordinate 7,363,485 of NW_020884912.1, forward strand.
TAGAAGAATCAAAGGATTCAGTTCCAAAGTAGAAATAGTTTGACATTTCAATTGTCACTTGAAATATTTCATTTTGAGCAGTGCTTTATCAAAATGTTTTTTTCAAAATCTTTCCTTTCTATTTCCATTTTTTGTTTACTCCACTGAACCAATAAAAAGATATTCCCTTTTTCCAACCCTCCAGAAACATTTTTTTCAGTGAATTTACAATCTGTCAAAATAAAATTAATTTATGTAACAGGTAAAAATAATTCCAGAAATTGGAGAACAGAATTATTGCCCTTGGTTATGAGAGATGTTGAATAGAACAGCATAATGGTATCTTTCAGCCTTGAAACTGATAACATAGGCAAAAAGAACTGGAGAAATTTCTTTGAATGCTAGGTATATCAACCATGAACAGAAGATCCTACTTTTTCCATTTCTAGCAGTACAGCACCCAAATTGCACTCAAAACACCTAATAAAATACATAGCTCGTGACCCAGTGAAAGTTCCAAGCTATGTCAGTAACCACCAAACCATGTCAGCAACATCATGATCGTGTTACCACCAAGCAAAAAATGACTGGGACATATCTCACGGTAGAGTGCGAATTGGTTAAAAACCGAACCAACCAACCAACCAACCATCCAACACAAACAAACAAACAAAAACCAATCCCACCCACACTAATTTTCTCACAATAAAAAAACCCAAGGCACTCAAATGTATTATTTAGACAACTTCATCTCATTGATTTCAAAAGGTATAGTCTTCTTCAGTGAGATACCATTGCCCAAATAACGAGATCCTAATGTTTTGAAGATCTGTCGCTTAAACTTCAATCTTTCCAGCACAAAACACCTAGAAAGAGCACCTGTCATGAGCATGCTATTAACAAGGGAATAGAATGAAAAAGTGACTTCATTCCGTATTAAAAATTCATTCTTCAAAAAATACAATATCATATAACAACAAGTAAGAAAACAGCAGAAAGGAGACAGTGAAACATATTTTGTTAGGAAATGTGTGTTATTTCCTCATGAAGTCTGCACACAACTATTATAGAGATTAAAAGTTCTGGAGAGAAAAGGTGCTCTGCTGAACTAGCTCTACCAATTGCAGAGCACCACGTCCCCAGTGAAATATGGTTATGGAAATCAAAAGGGTTTTTAAACTCTGTAGGCAACAAGCAGAAGATTTATATCAATCAGTCTTTTCTTGTGACACCTTCAAAAATGCAGTGATGTTTTAAATGTCCCACATGCAAGTCCAAGGATGATGTCAAAAGGATGATATTCACACTCATACAGCAAAGAGATTACACTTCTCACTCTCAGGTGTTCATGAGAGTGGAACTGGTCTGCCTATGATTGTTGCCTATTTACTTTTGAACGTCAGTGAATTAAGGCAGACAATGTCACCACAGAACTTATTTTTTAGTTCAGAAATAATAGTGTTCTGCTCTCTTGAGGATAATCCCTGTAATCCCACTAGTCCCACGGCCTCTGAAAGTGCACCAAGGTCAAAGGTGGAACCAAATTTTTATTGGACTGGCTAAAAAGAAGATAACATTTCCCTTCTGTCTCTATTCAAACACCCTGGATAGATTTGACATATTTATTTTGCCATAACATCTATAAATCATAAGAATTATCAGTGAATGCTCTCTTTAGTTTGGAGTTTTTCTTTCTAAATAGAGGTTAAAAGTTCTGGAGCAACACAGGTGTTGTCTTTGGGTTGCAATTTGATAGAGATTCTCTTGAAAGTAAATATATAGTTGGTTACAAAAGTTGAGACAGCACTCATCTAACCCTTCTCACTGCTCTCTGGGAAGTAATTGTTTTGAGAGAGACTTTCATCACTAAAATCTAGCAGTGTTTTCTGAACAAGAAATATAGACTAACAGACAATCAATGACAGCCTGGCAATTGACACTTGATATAGTGGCTGATTACATTACAAAGAACTTTTTCAGACAACAAAAACAAACACCTTCTTGAACCAGAAGACGCTTTTGCACAGAGATTTTTACAGCATCCTGGAGACGGTGTGGTTCCTGCCTAATAACAGCCACTCTCAGACACTACCAGTATACATGGGCAACAGCAACATCAGGGTGTTGTCCTTCCCATCTTTGCCATTATAGTCAAAATATGTCTTTTAAAACTCTGCTCACGTTTATTACACTATATTTGTGTACTACCTTCACTCTGCCCTATTGTTAACTCTTATATTACACATAAAGGTATATGAGAGACCAGCCACAGAGTAACTGCATTATAAACTTAAAATGGCTGCTTTATAAAAGCCAACCAGTTTAACAAAAGTTGATAGGAAGCAGTATAATGACTTCTGGAATAGAGATCAGACAGATAAAATATTAAGACTCCAGAGGATTTTGAGAGCAGTTATCAATGTAATCCTCATGACACTCAGCATTCACAGTAGATGTCAAGTTTTCAGTTGCTCCCATTTCCATGCGGGCACCAAAACACAGAAGAACTCGGCACATGGTATGTGAAGCAACTTTAGCAACCTCACCTATGGGAACAAAATGCATAGGCATGCAAGAGTTACCAAAAGACCTCTTGGTTCAAACATTTTTCCTCACAGGCACCAGAGACAAGAGTACAGCAGAGAGATAAACTCGTCTGACATGGTCTAACCCACTCAAGCACAAGTAACTCATGCATGTGGCAGCCACAGCTCAGCCCAGCTCCTGGCTGGCTGTCCCACTGGGAGCAGAGCACTCCTGAAAGTCTTCCCTTGACACGGGTGCTCAGCATGACATCTCCTCTTGAAAAAACTGAACTTCTTAGAATGACTCTGAACAGTTTCCCCTCACCTGCCCTTGACTTTGAATTACACTTCCCTTGAGAAACTAAATTTTAAAAATTAACCCAAGCTCCTTGGTACTGATCTTCATAGGTCGTATAATTTTAAACAACACAGCCGTCTAGCGGTAGTAGTAGCTGCTGCTGCAAATAAAATACTCTCTGCTGCAAACATTTGCTGTCCAACACTTGACACTTCTAGAAAAGGGTGGGTTTGATATTTTGCTGTTTCATTTGGGTCTAAATTAAGGCTTTTTGCCTCTAAACCATGGAGATAGAGTGCATCTGCAAAGCTTATTTAGAAACAACCAGGCCTAAAGAGCAAGCAAGTTTTTTACCAAACACTGGAAACACAAACATGATGAATGGAGGCAGTCTCTGAGTGAAGATGGGTCACTGAAATATTTCTAATTCCTCTTGCCTATTCCTCTTTGCTTAGCATCCCCTCACAGGCAAATGTTTGCTGCCTCATACGAGATCCCCACATCTTCAATCATTTCTCTATGCACATTTCGGATTACATAGCTCCCAAATATTCCTGGTATAGTGATATTCAAATTCACCAGCATCATCAAGAATGAAAAAGAGAACTAACAATTCCTAGGCCATATATTTTCAGTGTAAGATAGAACAAAAGCACCTAGATTTATGATCTTGATTGTCAAGAAAGCATCTTCTGTATTTCTGGCTCAAGGGACAAGAACAAATCTATATACAAAGATGGTGACGGCAGAATATGACAAATTATCACAATTATTCATTTTTGCTAGCTAGAACATTCTGAACAAAGCATTGAGAAATACAGCAATATCTGATAAACAAGTAGCCAAGCACTGATTTCTGGACAATAGCAAAAGACAAATTACCTCAGATAAAACAGGAATGCAGCAGCTGGCAGCATCTGCCTAGAGTCTGACAGATACTTTCCTTCATAAACCATGCTCTGTGTCAGAAGTTTCGAAAAACTAAAATACTCTTTATAATATACCCTCCTAGCCCTGGAATAGCACTACAGAACTGAACTGACCTCTGCCTTGTTGCCCCATTCCTCTTCAGTATAACTGGCCACTTAAAGGTACCTTCTGAATGGCAGAAACAATTCCTTGAGAAAACTCGAAGCCAGAAGAAGGGCAGATAGCTATTAGGTATTAGTCCTTCTCCCTGTGGATCTGTGTCAACTGAAGATTTTCCAGAAGTAGGAGTGTTACGGGCCTTGCTCTCCAGATGAAGGTGAGCCAGTCATTAGGAAGGTAAGGACAGGCAACTGCGTCAATTATGTCACTACAGCAGAACTATTCAGACCACAGTTTTCTGCAGCACGTGAAACAGAAGAACAGCCTCTGGAATCTTGCCATCACCATTAAGCAAATACGGACAGATATCTGCAACTCAGTGAACAAGAGACTCATACCAATTGCTGTATTTTGCTATAAGAGAAATGTGTTTCACGGAAGCTGCAATTTCTCTGATTCAGCGCAAGTTCCCAGAAGCTAAATAAGCTGTGTTCATCAAACCATCTGATAAAATCACTTCAACTCTCACTAAGAGACAAGCCTGTAAACTCTATGGCAACCACCACCTACAGAAGTTCTTGGCAGGATTTCTTCCTCACCGTGCTCACTACTGTCCATGGCAAACCTGTAGGATAGCAGGTGGAAGATAAGGAAAGCACTAGACTTGGGTTCCCTCTCCATAGGGGAAAAAAACCCAAACAAGTTAACAGCATCTACAGTTTGAGGTAAAATATTGAACTTGCTCTCCATGCCATGACCAGTTAAAGCCCTCAGTATAAACACAGTCCACCTTTTGTGAAAGTTGAGTACTGAGGAAAGATTTACATTTGGAAATTCCTTCATATAAGAGCAGATCAAATCCTGAGTCCCACCATGACCTATATGTCCTGGTATTCTAAAACATCTTTGCATTGATGTTATCTATTTCAAGGTTAAACAGGACATTTACACTCTTCTGTTCAATGCCTTTCATAACCAAACTCAGCTACAATTCAAGAACAGCTCTGATCTCAGGCTGAGTTTACAGCTTTCTTAGTGCACTAAAAGTGCACTAAAAGCAACTTATCATATTATCAATGGTTAATCTTTAGGGTTGTTAATTTGGAGTTCACAGATCATTTTTTGCATTACTGCATATGTTCCCATTGCTAAAATATTAATTTTTCTTGGTTAGCTGAGTATATAATTCCTGTGTCAGGAAACAAAACTGTACTGGGCCAACACAGGTATTTCATGTTCCTTTTATTTATTGCTTTTGTCAGTAGGTAAATAACCAAAAGAAGGTTTGTGAACAGAGGGAGGACAGATTACGTAGACTAATTGCTTTTTCTACAGAAGACGTCTTCCTGATCTGAGATAAAGCTGCATTCAGTCATAACTCCAATACTATAGGTAAATCTGGTGTTAATCTTATTGGACAATCAATCACAGAATGTCTTTTAAAATTGATACTCCATCTGGCCTTTCACTCATTTCTCACTTTGCTGTATTTTCCTGGTTTTTCATAAATAATTGTCAGTTTAATACTTGCTAGCTGCTGTGGGCTGGGGTATGCTAATGCTACTCACTGAATAGCACACTGCTGAGGAACTAGCTCTGCTCAGGTCAGGGGAACCGCTTTTGGAATTACTCATTGCCTGGTACAGGAAAGGCGTAACAGTTTTGGATGGACAGGATGAAATCCACTGAAACCAGCACTTTTTCCTCCAAATCTAATCCCTTACTTGCTCTTTTTTTAATAGCTATTTTTATGATTCCTAGTTTGTAATTACCCAGACTTACTGTTGACATCAAATGCAGGGTCTTTTCAAAGGAGCTCACGCTATTAATGAAACCATTACTCACACCTTCTTCTTCATATCCTATAGAGATTTAAGCACTTCAAAAATATCTTGTTTTTTTCCTTTGGCTAATACGACCCCATTTTGCTTTAATGCCCTTCCACTTTTTCTGCATGCAGCAATACTCTATTTTCGTGCATTATTTCAGTACACCACTTGGATACGATTCTTTAGCACTCTTGCCCTTCACATTCTCATCATTTTTTCAGAGGAATTACATATTGGATACACTGCAGCATCTCCAGCTCTTAGTGCCTTGTCATGCTCTCTAAGCAGCTTCCTTAACGCCCCAAACTTGCTTTCTTGAAATGTTTTCCCACTGCACCACCAGCCTGTTGCTACCAGGACAGACCCCAGGCGCTCGGCTCTGAGCCTCACTCTGTTTCTCTGAGGAGTCCCCCTGGGTCTCCTGCTAAGCGATCCATTTCCCCAGCCCCCCAGATCTCAGCGCCTTGCCCTTGGCAGCGCACTTTCTGTCATGCCTATTCACTCGACCGGACAAACGGCGTTGAGTCCCCGCTGTCTTCGATGCTGATTAAAAGGGGGGGGGTGGCGGGGGGCGATCAGCCGCCTCTGCCCCCTACACGCAGGGAGGACACTCCGGTGACCTTGGCGTGCACCTGCGGGCCTGCCCGGCCCGGGGGGCGGCCCCGGCCGGAGGGACCCGAATCCCGGCAGCCGGGGCGCGGCGGGGCCGCTCCGGGCAGGCGCCTGAGGCGGGGGCGGCGGGCGAGCGGGGCCCGGCGCCG
>NW_020884912.1:7370305-7452451 GCF_003945725.1 Corapipo altera
CTTCTCTTCTCTTCTCTTCTCTTCTCTTCTCTTCTCTTCTCTTCTCTCTAAAGGACAAGATATTTTGCAAAAGGTAGGAGGTTACTTATAAGTGAAAGAGTCAACATGAAGAAAATGTTCAGTAGGACTAATATTATGCAGTGCTTGAAAGGAATTAATGGTGCTGGCAGTCTTTTTTTCCCCCCTTCCATTTTAAAAGGTCATACTACTTGATGCTATCACAACTCTTTCAAGCAAAAGATAATTCTTTTGTTTTCTATTCCACCTCCCAGCTCTTATTTATCATTTTGCTCATATGGCTGACCAAAACCACCTATTAGCCTTTTAGATTGCTAAAGAAAAAGAATCTATGTGTCATGTAAGTGATTCCAGGCTGTGTGGCCCTTACAGGCAATTCTTTATCAAGCTGTTTGAAACACTGCATCCTCCTTTTTATCGCTTGACTAAACCTACAGACAGTGCAGTGAATGCAAGATAATGTTTATACAGCATTCTGTCATGTCACATTGAGTTTTCTTAAATAAATTACAATAACTAAAGTTGCTGGTTCAGACTCGGTGATGTGCTTCACCTGCTTTCTGAATGCTGCTGGCGGCAGCTGGAGTAATACAAGCAAGATGTGGCAGGCCACATTATCTGGTCATGTTAATTCTGGTTCATCCCTGTGTTGACCTTACAGAGTCACACCTGGGGAAAATATCTCTCGTTCTGCTCATTATGTACTGCTAAATATGTTTACCTGAATGACTTAAGTTGGCAAGGAGTTAAGCATGATTTATTTAGAGAAGTAGGGTTGATGTGAGAATAAAAATCTAAGTAAGGACACGAGAGAATGAGTCTCTACAGAGCTTTGGTTGACCTCTTTACTTTATTCTCTTTCTGATGTGGGAGATGGATTCCTTGCTTATAGCCAAAAGACGGAGGGATATGGATGTAAAGTGATTTTATCCTTGAGGTATAGGTGGTGTGACCCTATGTGTGAGAGCTGGGGCAGCTATGGTATACTACACCACTTTTTCCTCTTCTCCTTTCCCCATAAGGTATTTTTATGAGGTGGGCAAAACTGTGGTTTTATGACAACTCTTCAGTGCTTGTGCTGTGGAAGATGGCAGCTAGCTGTTGAAGAAACAGTGGCAGTGAGAAAAGAGGACTACTTTTGCTCTCTTTTTGGGTAGGGGATAAACAGCAGAAGGAGGTACTCCTGAGGGAAACAAAAAGAGTTCTTTCACAAAAGAACAAACAGGCTCCAAAAGTAGAATATATTGCAGCTCTTCCCCACGAGAGTTCAGATTATATACTTATATACATATCACAATTTTTTTTTTGTACCTCAAAAAGTAAGTGTTCAAAGCCTCATAGCATTGTAAAAAAGCACAACTGTCCTGGTTTCAACTGGCATAGAGTTCATTTTTTTCCTCAGTAGCCAGTACAGTGCTGTGTTTTGGACTCAGTGTGAGAATAGCATTATAACAAACTGATGTTTTGGTTGTTGCTTAGGGCTTACTGTAAGCCAAGGACTTTTTCAGTGTATCATGCTCTGTCAGGAGAGCTGACATGAGCTGGCCAAAGGGATATTCCACACCATAGAACTTCATGCCCAGTATAGACACTGAGGGAGTTACCTGGAAGGGGACAATGGCAGTTTGGGGATGAGGTTTGGCATCGGTCAGCAGGTGGTGAGAAGCAGTATCATACATCACTTGTTTTTCTTGGGGTTTCTCTCTCCTTTTTTATTTACTATTATTATTATTATATTTCTACTTGGTTTCAATTATTAAACTGTTCTTATCTCAACCTGCAAGCTTTACTTTTTATTCTATTCCCTGTTTTACCACGCTGGGGGTGGGGGCTGGAAGTGAGCTAGTGGCTGTGAGGTGCTGAACTGCCAGCTGGGCTTAAGCCATGACAGAAATTAATGTTTTTCAGTATATTAACTGTAGTTGGAAACATAAGTGTTAGCTACGTACAACTTGACATAGGGTGGCCCAGAGGCCAGGCTCTCCCTGCTCACCTGGTGAGCAGCTCTTGCTGCCCAGGAGTTTCCTGCTGTCTCAAGGTCTCTGTCCACTCTGCCTGTTTTTCTGCCTTGCTTGGGAACACCAGCAGCTTGAGCACTCTCTGAAGGACACCGGTGCTGTACTGTCAGCAGAGAGCAAGCCCGTCCACAGAGTCGGAGAGTGATTCTTTGATTTCCTAAGGCTTTACAGTGGCTGAGGTGGAAAAGGGAAACCTACAGGGGATATAGAGTCAGTTTTGGGTTCAAAAAAGGGACTCTTGACAGAAGGTGTGCCTGGCATTACCTCTGTTGTTCTGCAAAGGTCAGCCACCAGCAATGTTCCCTCTGGCCCCTGGCAGGTCCCCTGGGAACATGTGTCTACTTCCCTCCACTGGGTCATGACTTCTATGGGAGCCTTCAAACCTCAACACAAGTTGTAGGAGAGATATTTGCAACTATAAGATGTTGAGATCATGAAATTCCAGACTAAATTCATATTAGATATAAAAAATAAATAAACCCCCAAGATAACTGGTTTCTATAAAGAGGAAAAAGCAAATCCCTCCTTATTCCTGAGCCAAGAATGCAAACAGATTTCAAAAGGCTGGAAATTCACTGTTTATACCAGCAGTGGTCTCAGAGCCAGCCAAGAGCTTTATTCAGGCTGTTGTGAGACACTGGATTATTATATTAATTATTGACTAAGACCAACTCAAGTGTGTGGGGGTGGGGAAGGGACAGGTCAAGTTTCACAAAGGTGAGGTGGTGCCCTGCTCTGGTGAATTTTTGGAGCCTTGTATATTTTTAAAATAAAACCCCTTTGATGAGCTCAGGGCCTGGGGTCCCCATCAATATTTTCTAGATTGTCCTTAATTTGAATGTACCACTGTTTGGTTTTTTTGCTTACCCAGGTATTTCATACCTGGCAAGATCACCCATTCTCAAAGGGCTGCAAAGTTGGGAGGTTGTAGCTGCCATGACCACATCAAAGCTTCCTCCCTCTAGGTGAAATTGCTGTGGCAAACTGATGTACTGCTTGAAGCTCATATAAATTCAGCCATGACATTCAGATGCAAGTTCTGATTAACAGGTTTTTTTGGACTAAGGCTTTTTGAACTACTTTAAAAAGAAGTTGATCAGCTTAAGAAACATTGACCTATTGCTCAAGTTGTTTTTAGGGGCTAGTATTATTTTGTTGAATTCAGTAGCATCACACCCATGCAGGCAAGTTCAGGCCCTAGACTTGCATAGTTAAATACAGATTTTTTTGTGCTAGGAGAATTTCCATGAACTGGAAAGAGTAGGGAACTTTGTTGGTAGTTTTTATAGCAGGCAGAATTCTGATTTTATTGAAGTCACCAGGAGCTTGGACATTGACTTCTTCAAGGAAGCAGTACTTTGCTATAAGTTTAATCATAGAATCATAGAATCAGCTGGGTTGGAAGGGACCTCTGAGATGATCAAGTCAAACCCTTGATTCAACACCGCTGTCGTTACTAGACCGTGGCACTAAGTGCCACATCCAGTCTCATCTTAAAAACCTCCAGGCACGAAGAATCCACCACTTCCCTTGGCAGCTCATTCCAATGCCTGATTACCCTCTCTGTAAAGAATTTCTTCCTTATATCTAACCTAAACCTCCCTTGGTAGAGCTTAAGACCGTGCCCTCTTGTCTTACTGATAGCTGCCTGGGAGAAGAGACCAACCTGGCTACAACCTCCTTTCAGGGAGTTGTAGAGAGTGATGAGGTCTCCCCTGAGCCTCCTCTTCTCCAGGCTAAACAAGCCCAGCTCTCTCAGCCTCTCCTCATAGGACTTGTGCTCAAGTCCCTTCACCAGCCACGTTGCTCTTCTCTGGACCTGCTCCAGCACCTCAATATCCTTCCTGAACTGAGGGGCCCAGAACTGGACACAGTACTCCAGATGTGGCCTAACCAGTGCTGAGTACAGGGGAAGAATCACTTCCCTGGACCTGCTGGCCACACTGTTCCTGATCCAGGCCAGGATGCCATTGGCCTTCTTGGCCACCTGGGCACACTGCTGGCTCATGTTCAGCTTCCTGTCAATCCAAACTCCCAGGTCCTTTTCTGCCTGGCTGCTCTCCAGCCACTCTGTGCCCAGCCTGTAGCGCTGCATGGGGTTGTTGTGGCCAAAGTGCAGGACCCGGCACTTGGCCTTATATTTCCATATCATTCTTCATTGAGCAGATTGGTGCTGCTGTGACATTCCATTTTTTTATTTTTAACTATCCATATTTAAGTACAAGTTCTATACTGTTTTAATCTGTCTAGGAATTATTTTGCCTCTGTTTCCCATGGCTGTGAATGGTATGGCAATGCTTAGTCCTGCACTTCAGAAGCTCAGGAAAAGAAACGTGAAAAAAAATCCTGTTACTCAGCAGTTTGGAAAGTTCCTAAGGTTGCAAACTCTGGTTAAACAATAGAAGCAGTCTGGATGAGACGCAACACGAGTCCTTGACAGAGGCTGGATTTTGTTACCTGGCATATTCTGCTTTTTTTGATCTCCATGGAAACACAATAGCACACTAGTGCAAAAGATGGGGAGTGAGCACCCTGTATGTATATGGGAGGGAATGTTCCCTGCAGCACCTTTAGTCTTTCTGTGCCCAGACACTGAGTTCATTGCGTTTGCTTAAGCTGAGTCATTGCATGCAACTCCACCCAGCTCATTTCTTGGTTTGGAAAAAAATTGAAGGAAAGGTCTCTCCTGCGCTGCTTTTTTTCATGTCATCTGGAGAGTTTGCAGCCATTTTTGCTCTCCTGCCACACTGATAATGACCTGCTTTGCATGACATCTCTCATTGTAGGTAGGAAGGATGAGCTCCTATGCTGACATCTGCGGGTCCAAGCATGCGCAGGGCAGCACCGAGGGAGGATACCAACGCTATGGAGTTCGGTCCTACCTGCATCAGTTTTATGAGGACTGCACAGCTTCAATTTGGGAGTATGAGGATGATTTTCAGATTCAGAGATCGCCTAGCAGGTGGAGCTCTGTATTCTGGAAGGTACTACCTGTTGCTTTTTAGTGGAGAGAGAAACTCCCATTTCCAGACTTACTCTGTGTAACTAATGGTTTTAAGTATTCATCCAGAAAGGCCTTTTGTTGCTCAGTTTACTCGAGACAACCAAATAACTGTGTCTGAAAGCAGGGCACTCTTACCAAAATATATCAGCTTCCAAGGCAGTTCTGGGGGCTTTGGATCCTCTCGTTTGTCTGTCATGATGTCATTGAAACATCAGTGTCTTGTCTTGGAACCCCCCATATATCTTAAAAGTGTAGTTTACCTCTGCTCTGCACCCACAATAGTCCTGTCAGATTATTGGGAATAGGACTGGTAGGTTAAGAGCAGTAACTCGAGGTCTGTATGACCAAGGGATCAAGAAAACCAAAAGATCTCCATTAAGGTCAGGGAACTTGACAGGGCTGAAGAACAGCAGAGTTTGGAAGGCACCTGTGAGGCCATCCAGTCCCTACCCTCCCCCAGGGACATTCTGTGTAAACCAAATTTTGCATTTACACTTGAAATATGCTAGAATTACTCTGTGATCTGTTCATGGCCATAGCAACTTCCTTCTAATCCCTGCAAAGGAGTGACAGTTCATGAACTAAAAGCAAGTAGTGGATATGACACAGACTGTCAGCGGGTACTGATCTGTTGTGCTAACCACCACCTAAAGTTAAAGAAATAATCCCTTATACAAAACTGTGGTTAAATTGTGATCCTTTCTGTGATGGGGCCTTTCAACATATATTCTATTGTTTCCAGAAATGTCAATAATTATATAAATACAAAGTGTAAAAAGACAGTTTTTTCATATATTCTAGTTCTAGTAGGGCCTCATATGACCTAAGAGAAAAATACCAGCCTTCTCCTAGAATAGAGAACTAAATCTGCAAGAGACAGCGAAAGCTAAATGCCTCCTAGGAGCACTTACCAAGTGAAAATTGGAAAGACATATTAACTGGGGTTTTGTTTGTTTCTTTGTTTTCCAGGTCGGACTCATCTCTGGGACGGCTTTTATGCTGATAGGTGTAACGGTTCTTGTAGTGGGTTTCCTTGTGCCACCGAAAATCGAGGCTCTTGGGAAAGATGATTTTGTTGTTGTGGATACCCATGCCATTCAGTTTAATGGGTCCCTTGATATATGTAAGTTGGCAGGAGCAATCTTGTTTTGTGTTGGAGGGTCCACCGTGGCAGCATGTCTGCTGATGTCTGCTTTTGCTAAAAGTTACTCCAAAGAAGAGAAGTACCTCCAGCAAAGATTTAAAGAGAGAATAGCTGATATAAAAGCCCAGGCAAACCCAGTCACAAAAGCGCCAGCACCAGGAGAATCAAAGATACCTGTCACTTTGTCCAGAGTTCAAAATGTCCAACCTTTATCTGAAACCTGACCCTTTCCTTATGTTTTGTTTCTCACTTGTAGATCACTTTAACTGGAAAATACCAGCCTTGTTGGCATCAGTGCTAGTCAATGACAACACCCAGTGCTCTGCTATATAAATGTGCAGCTAATGGGGAAGCTGCTACAGTAAAAATTTAGGATTGGGAAAAAGAAAATTATATGATTAGACCTGTGACCAATGTATCAGTATGTTTGAATTGTTTTAGTCTGTGTGGAACCAGTAAGTTATTGCAACAATGATTGGGTGTTTGGCTTATCAGATTGCTTCCCTGGAAAACCTAGGGTGCATTTACAACAACTGTACCAGGAACACCGTACATCCCACTATTAAAGTTTAGATGAGTTGGCTTTTTGTTTAATTTTCTTCTTGCTTTTAAAATACTGTTTAATCTTAGTTTTCCTGCCTGGTTCTGCTGTCTGGGAAGCCAAGATTCTGCCCTTGTAATTTGCACTTGTCCTCCTGTCACATGCTACATACAGTCTGTATCAAAGTAATACTGCACAGGTAAAACATACTCACATAGTGAGTGCCCTTAATTTGATCCTGGCATGTGTCACTTCCCAGCAATGTTACTTTCTAGGAAAGGCAAGTTGTATTTGATCCTGAGTTGCAATTAACCTGTGCTAAGGTGCCACTTTTGTCTTAGTCATTGCTGTATTAAGAAAAACTACAAAATAAATAGAAGGAATTCATATGGGAGGAGGAACATCATACTTGTATGTCTTCGGCTTGATATTGTTTCTTTCATCATATTGTATTATGTTTGAGGCTCATACAAAATGTTTTAGTTTTGGCTGGGTGTGGGTTAATAAATGTGGTTTGTAATAAATGCCCAGGCCCTGTATTCTGTCAGTATGTTGATGTCATATTAGATGACCTTAACTTACATGTCTAAAGACATTTTGAAATGCTGTTTATATTTTTATAGAGGATAGAAAAACTTATGCTTAATCAGATACATTTGTGTAAATGCTTACCTAAAGACTTGTCATTTCATGGAAGACCCCTAATTATTTTCCCAACCAGGGCAATTATTTCACTGTCTTAATCTATGGATTTAAATTTAACTATATAAAGAAAGATGTGACATTTGTACTCTCTGACAATATGTGCCACCTTATAGTTCTGTCTATTTTTTGAATGGATTGAATAAAATTCTAGGCGTGAGCCAACCATGGATTTTGTGAAAAGTCTCTTTCTAGTCAAACAGGTTTCTCTATAAATTTAATAACTCAGTTTGAAAGGAGAAATCAGCAGTTGAAACTCACTGGTCTCTAATGCAGTCTGTGTTTTCAGCTTTCAGAGGTGAGGAAGCCACTTTGGTGCTAAATAAAACAGATTCTGGCACAATAATGGCAGGTATGTGTTAACAGCTGTGCTCTTTCCCTTGCTGATAAGACATTTTGTGGTCTGTGACACTCAGTTCATACTTACAACTTCAGTAGACCAGATCATACGTGGTTGGAAGTTTCCGCTGAAGCTGCAGTAACTATTATGGCTGACAACAGCATTGGAAGTAAAATTTTCTTCTGCAAAGAAGGTGCCTGTCTTGGCAATGCAATTGCAGTGTCCAAGCACTAACACTGAAAAGATGGACAGTTGAGAGCTCATCACGTGCATGTGATCACAGAGAATGAAACAAAGTAGGTTTAAAGGCATCTGGCAATTCACTGGCACCCATATCTTAGAAATGCAAAAGCACCTTGCACCCAGTGCTTAAAAATAAGATTGTAATCTCAGGGGAGAAACAGATGAAGCAGTGCTAAAGAGAAGATGAGAAGATTAGCAAGATGAGGAGCTGTGTATTATTTATAAAGAAAGCCATCAAGAACAGGGGTGAGGGGTAGTGATTACTTACAAGGCACGTGGCAGGACTGGGACAGGCTGTCACTACTGCTGTTTGTTAGTTATTCCAGGTAGAGAGTCCTCAGCACTTCCTGTTCAGGTTGCAAGGAATTTTGTTTACTGCCATTAGCTTTCACTGCTGTCAGGCTATCAGTGTGTGGGCAGCAGAGTCAAGCTATCCTAACCTTTTCAGTGTAGAGTTTTTAATTAAAATTTGTGCATAGAGGCACCATGACAATTTAAGTTTCAAAATTAAGTTCACCAAAGGAGATGAGAGCGAGGGCTCCTGTAGGTCTTACTAAATCCCTTCTCTCCACCTGCCTTTTGTTAACACTGTACCGGAAGTTTGACTGAAAATCCAACTGGAAAAGAAAGCAGAGGCTGGGCTTGTTTACCCAAACTACCTGTGTGGGTATATAGTTCTCCTTAAAACACATCCCTCATGTAGATACAGACATGCAAGTGTTGCTAAATTTTTGTCCAGAGGACAACTGACCGAACAGGAAATTGATAACCTGATTCAAGCATCAGGCTCTGGGTCACACTGCACGTTGCTCTGGCAGAACTGAACATGCTTTGACAGTACAACAGAGGATGAGTCATGGAATGGCATTACCCAGGTGTTATGGAAAAAGAACTGCCCTTGAGGATCTTACTGGAGCTTGCTAGGATAGGAAATGCACTTGGGATTTATCAGCAGCAGCAAAGCTGATAATGTTGTCATGGCTAATGTTGCCGCACACGTTTCATCTCATTAAACCTTTGTTTCGGTTGCTTAGAGCTTTTCTGGAATTGAGACTTTCAGAGGCTGCAGTCCTTCACAGCAGAGAATCAGTGCTACACAGGGCTTTTGTAGAAATACTTAGCAGAAAATTACTCTGTTGCTAATAAGAAACATTTTCAAGATCCATTTTCGTGTAATGTCTTAACACCTTCATCCTTTGGTGCAGCAACTGAAGCATCAGCAAAAAGCAGTGGAAATGTGCTTTCTGCTGTTCTCATGGAAAATGCCTGTGATACGGCCTCCAGCTGGGGAACAGTGAGTGGCAGCTAGGCTCCCTGGGGAACTTCTATAAGGTTGAGGGCAATCTATCCCTGAACATATCATTTTCCTACCATATATCTTTTTCACTTTTCTCATCCCCACCAAATTGCAGTGCATACTTCACTCTAGGACTGCCTAGGAATTCCCCTCCAAGCACTGACTGCCATCATCTTTCCAAAGGGCACATTATGGAGACCCTAATGCAAATAAAATATGGCTTAAGCAGCCAAATTCTTTTTCCAGCCCTCTGGCCTCCCTGCTCCAGAGGCTTCTTTCAGTTTCTTCCTGCTCACCTTATTTCTTGCTCCTCTTCTAGCCTCATTTGGCTTAAAACTACAAAATAAACCCCCTAGCCCAACACTATTTTCTCTGCAATTGTGAAAGAAATAACATTTTTCAGTCTGAGTGGTAATCACTGGCTTCGTTTTGGTTAATACAGGCTCTCCTGACAGTTAGCTCTGCTTCTCCAGTACACTGTGCAGAAAAGGCTTCTCTTTAGGATCTGTTCTGTCCTCATCTCTCCAGGCTGTCTTGATCCCTTTATTTTCCATTTTTTTCCCAAGGCACAGTGAATCACAGGCAAAAGGCAGAGACAGAGAAATGATCCTCCTCCTTAGCTGCCTGTAAGGAGATTTAATTCCCGGTTTCTGCTACAGCCTCAGCCTGCCATTTCCAAGTATGAGATTTTTAATCATGAGCAAGTGCAAGCATCAGGTCTTCATGAAAGCAGTGGCAGCAACATCAGAGTGGGAAGTCTGCAGCATCCTGAGCAGTGGCCAGCAGAGAGAGAGGTTTGGCAGGGGGACAGTGGCAGCAGAACCTGCACCCTGGGGAGACTGCTCAACCCCCAAGGACATGAAATGCAAAGAAGACAGCAAAAGACTGCAAGTACCTTAGTTGGATGTGCTTTGCCAGCAGCTTTCTACAAAAGGGCTGGAAACAGAACAATTTTGGTAAAATAAAGGAATTAGCAGTTGGCCTTATTCAGCACTGATCGGTTGTCCTGCCATTACACAGCAGGCTACCCTCTCAGCTCACTGCGTGACAGGGATAGAGAGATACTACAATACAACGCTGCAGGAGCAGGCTTTGGAGGCACAGCCTCATTCCTTCCTCATCCTACCACTTCCACAGCTGAGAGAAGCAATATCGCTACAGAGCATTACCCTGCACCAGTCATGGGGAGTTAATGCCCATGCACCTCCTAGAGAAATGATGTTTGAGTTTTGCCAGTTCATCCCCATGGCACAGTTTCTCTGGGAAGAACATCAGCAAATGGGAAGATACATGTAGTCTCCTCCTATTTCCAATATTTAGAGACCGGGTGTGATCCTTCTGGAGCTTTCTTGTCTCTGGGCAAACAATCCATCTACGCCCTCATTTTTCTTCAGCTCTTATGTGGACGTGTGGCAGACCACACAGTGCGCATTTCCTGCATCAGTTCACTTGATGCACATTAAGCAGGGCAAAGCTCAGTTTTGCTGTCAGATAATTTACAGAGGTATTGGTATGAAAATAATCTCTGCATATTGACAGTAGGTGAGGCAAATACTTCTAACAGCCCTTCAGAGAAAAGAGCCAGCATCAAATAACTTCTTTTACTGTTTTTTTCCTAATCATTTGCAGCTGTTTTTTGAAGGCCCCCTTTTTCCATAATTTACTATTCACAGACTTTTGCAAATAAAGATGGGAGATCAGTTTTAAACACTGCTAATAAGATAGTCAATTTAACACTAGTTATAGTGTTAGTAACTGGTACTAGTTATGCTGCTCTAGCAATTTTAGTCTCAAAACTCATGGTTTCAGGCTATTTCCTAGCTAAAGGCACCTTCAGTCTGAGGGTAGGAGGATGTGTTGCTCAGTGGGTGAGAGGCCTTTCTGGAATGTCATTATTTCCCTGCCTCTGCTCACCTAATGACTTCAGCATCTGCTGCCCTTTCCCTCCCTGCCTGCTTCAGGAACCTTGAGCCCTGACAATTCCTTCCTAAGCCTCCTGAACAGCAGGGGTGAGGTGAGAGGGACTCTTGCCCCAGGCACATCTTGGAGGGAGTGCAAAATCTGCCTGTCTGAAATGGCAGCACAGGGGAGGCAGGTCTGCAGCACAGACAGGAGGGAGATGAAGGGGGAGAGAGGTGAACAGGAAGGAATCCTCAGGGCAGAGGTGGCAAAATGCAGCATTTCAAGCATCAGTTCGGTCATCTGTCAATGAATATCAGAAGAGAGAGTCAGTGAATATTGAAAGCACAGAAAAACTTGCTGCAGGTCTAAAACCTATGACCAGAACAACATAAATACAGTGGCTAAAATCTTCATGGAAGTAGACATTTAAAGAAAACAAAACTTTTAACATCAATATTCTGTCCCCCACAGATGGCTAGACAAGCATGAGGACCTTACTGTTGGACAAGTGCAATATCTATAGTGTGAGGACACATTTTTTCCTTTAATAAACTGTTAGAAAGACATCTCTTCTGGAAGCTCTTGCTCAGACTGGGTTCAGCTCTCAACTGACCCCCTGCAAAGGGATTTCTCATGAAAGTGGCGCAAGTTTGTGCCAAGACAAAAACCCTCACTTCAAAGACTATCAAACACAGCCACTATCTCCAGGAAGCGTGTATTGGAGAGTCCCCCAGTATCCCTCACAGACAGGTTGACCGGGTCTCTGGCTCGCTGCTTTGTAAAGCCACAAAAAAGTGGGCTCATCTGCACTTCCCCTTCTATATCAGAGGTGACTGAGCAGGCCCAGAGCAAGGCACACCATCAATGCAAAGCAAATTAGAGGCAATCACTAAGACCCAGGACAGCCACAGGAGCCGGTGCCAGCTACTTTTAGGTCTGGCCTGTAGCTCAGCTCTTAGGGCAGAGCCCGTTCCAGCATTTTTCTGAAAACCACCATAGCAGCGCATGAACGCCCACATGCCCTGAGAGGCAAGGTCTCAGATTTCCCCAGAGTGAGATACCACCACTATATGACACAGGCGGTAGTAGAAACTTGGTCCCCTGCAGTGAACACCAGTTAAAGAGAGATGTTTGCAGCACAGGTAACCATCCCCTGTGTAGCTCAAAATCACAAAAGAATGGATGGCAAATAGCTTGTGCTGACCTCCAGGTGATAATGTAACTGTGGAAAGTGATAGGTTGAGTTTGTTGGTTTAAATGTGTCCTGTGTTTAGCCATATGCCTACATGAGCTGCCATCAGATCTTTGCCCCTGACATGGAACATTCTCTGGGTCCTCTGCTGTTCCACCATCCCTCCAGCATCAGGGACTGCCCTCTGAGGAGTGCCTCAGCATTGCTTTCTGAACCAAACTGCTCTCTCTTGAAACACCATATATGCTTAGCCTAAGGAATGACAGAAAAGCATCCTCCAGATCACACAGAAGTTCATCTGCCTGGACCACTGGCATAGACCTTGAAGGCCTCAGCTCAAAAGCAGTTGCAGACCTGATAGCCAGATTGTTTTGTCTCTGCAGATGCATTCATGACTTCCATGTTGTGAAGGCTCTGGCCTCCAGTTGTCTGGTGTGCTGCCAAGTCTCCTCATCCAGGTTGTCGGCAAGCAAGCCAGCAGGCAGGCATAGGGAAGGCAGTTCCCAAACCACTCTCCAAGAGCAGTGCAGACCAGGACATTGAGTCCTTATCTTTAAAATACCCATCTGTGGATTACACAGATGTTAATCTAGAAGAAACTCAAAGCACACAGTGAAGTATCTCCAGATCTGCTCTGTAAGGAGGCTGCTGGCTGTGTCTCTTGTGCGTGTCACACCTGTGCTGAGGAACACACACAGAAAAGTGGAAGAAGCAGAGGTGTCAAGGACTACGGTTTGCATCCCACGTGCAAGGGAATTAACATAGCACTGGCTTGTTGCTTGTAAGAAGGGCTGATCAGTAAAGGGGGCAAAGCTGGTGGGAGCACCATGTGCCAGGGAAATGAGCCATGAGTGGATGAAGCCCAATACACATGTGCTGCTGAGCACCTGGCACATACATCACTCCTTTTGGTATGGGAACCCTTTTAGGGCAGTGTTGTGCATAGTCTTTTTCATTTGCTGGAGGCTTCCAGAGAAGTAGGCATTTGTCTGAAAGCAGTAGCAAACACTACTAGGTCAGTCAGCACACCAGAATCTGCTTCCCTCATGCACCAGCCCGGCACGTGCCCACCCCCCGCAGCCAAGTTCAGGGGCCCTTTGCAGAACCATGGCTCTCCCTGCTGTGGAGCAGCAGAGGAATATCTGAGTGTAGATAGGTGTTGGTGATTGAAAAAAGTCTGACACCAATACTAAAACCTTTGAGATGAACACCACCACCCCTCTAAAAAAGAAAATCAAAACCAACCCACACCTTTTATGCAAAAAACCCTCTGCTTCAGTTTCCTCACAGAAAATCAAACTTGAGAAGGTTCTTCCACGGAAAGGCTCTAATCCCCATGAGCAGGCACAATGCTACCACAACAGATGTCTGTCTCCCTTTGTACACACACAAGACCATCTGCGAGCAGCAGATGTCCTGGAGGGTGAGGCCCCCAGTCAGAGTCACCCAAGAGGCTTGGCTAGCCTGCCTTGCTTGTCCTGGGATAAGCCACCCACAACCAGGATACTTTGAACAATGAACCCTTTGGTCATCTTGAACTAAGCTTTGTGCTGCATAAAAAAGGAGAAATAGTCTTCATCCATATCTCTTTCTCTGTAGAAGAAGACAACTTTTAAAAAGTGAATGCAAGTCCTAACCTTTAGCTCATCAAGTTCATTTCTGTTTGGTGCTAACGTGGTGGAGGGACGGGGATGCAATAAGAGAATGGTAGGGGAAGGTGTAAAGCTCAGGTTACTCTAATGATGCCAGCCTTGCATCAACAGTTTCTAAGAGAGAAATAACATGGAGCATAGGCATTATTTTTAGAAATATCTTTTCTCACAACCAAACTCGAAGAAGCAAACACAGCAGAGAAACAGAAGGATGAGGAAATGGTATGCAGTAACGAAACCACAACTCATGGCAGCAGAGGAAACAAGGGCCAGGGCAAGTCTGCATAAGGATACTGAGCTGAGCATCCAAAGTGCAGTGACAGCATGATTGCTCATGTCTGACACCATCACTTCATCATTGAGACAGAGGAGTTTAAATCAGTCAAATCTCTAGTTAAATCAGAAGTCCTACCCAACTAATACAAGCAGAAAAGTCTATATATTACTGAATATATTTTCTTCTCTCAAGAGCAGGAGAATTCCCCCATGTGAACACAAACCCAAAGTGATGGCACCCAACCCCTAAGTACTCGCTAATGAAATAGCAATTCCCTCCTGCCTCAAGCATTGATTTTGAGCTATCCTGATTCCTAGCTCCTTGCTTCAACTGGTTCTTTCACAAAACTGCTTCAGCTGAAGGCTGGAGTATTCAGTCCCCCCCCAGTGCTGGCTGTTCCCAGCTTCTCAAGGAGCAGTCCCAAAGACTCCCACCTGCTTATCTCCTGCCAAGCATGTGCAGTTCCCAGGCTCCAGCTGTGAGAAACAGAGGGTCTGAGCCTCATTCAAACAATTAATCTGCACCAGGAAAGTAAGTCAAGGTGGAGGGTAAGGAGGAGAGCAAGTCAGCACAGCTCCACAAGAGTCATGGCTACAGCAGGGTTAAATCTGCTCAGTGAAGGAGGCTGCTTCTCCCCTGGAAAGGAAGGGAGAGAAGTAGGGCAGTCTGCAGGATCAGTCACCAACATGCCGCTGGGATACAGTGTGGGAAAGTCTTGCTCAGCCAGAGAGAAAAAGAGGGTTGGGACTGAATTTCTTAATGACAATTAACTTTAAGAATAATTTCTTTTTAAAGAAAAAAACCAGTTGTTTAAAAATAAATTGTGCAATATTGGGGGGTTTTTTTCAGTATTTTGACAAGATTTGTCCTACCAGATGTTGCATTTGAATTGGAATATGCATTTCTAGCAATGCTTTTTCATTTGACAGAGTTGAACAGCTTTAGAAGAAAGAGGAAACCTAAACAGATTCATATCTAAAAGCTGAAAATCCGAACAGCTTTTTTTAGTTTCTGATAGAGATAGGATGAGAAAGGAGAGAGAAAAAATAGCCCTAAACTAAAAAAAAAAAATGAAAACAATGTAGTGAGTCTTAAGAAAAGTAGTTTTCCTTAAACTCCTTATAAAATCTTTTGTTCAGTGTCTCAACACAGCACTCCACTACAGGGAAAATGTCACATTATTCCAAATAAGGAGTACAAAGTACTCTTTGCTGCCAAGAGAAAGAGACTGGCAGGAACCTCCTGCAGTTCAACTAGTAGATTCTGGGGCACAGCCAGCTGTGAAGCAGCACCTCTGTCCTGATCCCTGCACCCCCAGCGCTTCATTCTGCCAGTGTCCTTCCCCATGGGGCAGGGCTATGCAGGTGCTCATGTCTGCCCACGGGCTGAGGGGGCAGTGAGGCCTGGTGCTGATTCTCCTTGCTTTCTGCAGCTCTCGGCCTCTGAAGGGACTCTGGGTAGGAACTCTGCTGGGGAAAGCCATCTGGGGGGATGCTCCAGGCACAGCTCTCTCTGCTCCTCCGTGGGGGAGAGAGAGGTGCTCCAAGGACGATGGACAGCTCTTAGGCAGAGCCACCTGACCGGAAGGAAGAGGTGGCTTAGGGCTCAGCCAGCTCTGTCCTTGTCCCTTTCTGCTGCACGGGACACCAGAAGGATCTTAGAAAGCCCAGGTGACCCGCCCCCTCTTCACCAAACTCGTGGAGAAGGAGCTGAGCTGCCGCTATTCTGTGAGTGTCTCTGTGGTCTGGGCTCTGCCCCCGAGCACTGCTCCTCCAGCCGAGCAGAAGAGGCATTGCTGCTCATCTTCTCCCACTCCTCTCTTGCCAGTGAAGAACATTCAGCACCAGGAGCCTGCAGAGGCTGGTGGAGGGTCTGGCAGAGATGAAAATCATTGCCTTTCACCTGCCTCTGGCTGTGCCCCCAGGATGTTTGTCCACTGGGGTGAGCTTGTGTAGGAGGGGGTGAGGGAGGGAGGAAGGATCCCGCAGTGTCACTAGGGGAGCAGAAAAGGTTAGGAGCCACCAGGAACACCAGGACGTCCATGTTTGCAGTGCTGGGAAGAAACCTGCCTTATGGGCCGGAGAGCCTGGGAGGGCAGAGGGTCCCAACTGTACCATGCTCAGGCTGCTGGTTCTGGTTGGAGTCTCGTTGGTGCCTCTCTACTGTGGCACTGCTCTCTCAGCACAGCCTGGTTCTTGCAGGACGGGCCCAAGCAAGGGCCTCATCTGCCAATGGTGGGGGACTTTGCTATGCACCAGGTGAGTTTTGGAAAGAAAGGCAGGGAGAGCATTTTTCTCTCCTGAGCCAGCACATCTGCACAACTGAGGATTCCACTGCTGCTGCCGACCTTCGCCTGAAGGAAGTCGGTGCCCATCCTGCTGCAGAATAGAGCTGCTGAATGCTCCAGGTGCTGCCTGCCTCAGCTCTGTCTCTAGAGCTGGGCAGATGGGTCCGCACTCTACTCAAGTAGAATTGAATGAGGAATTCATTAGAGCTAAGTATCATCACAGGTGTAGGTGACTGCAAGAAAAATACGAACATTAAAGGGCATTCCTGGTAACCACAGAGGTTGTTGGAAGTCTGCCTAATGTTTCAAAATACCCCTTTGTTTAAATCAGATGTTCCCTGCACTGTAGTTAACACTAAAGACCTTTCAATGTTTTGGTATCACATGTTGTAGTAAAGACTTGTACTTTCTCAAATTTTCCGAATCTTCTCCACTGACAGCCCGTGTATCTCCTAGTCACTTTTAAGTCACTATTTCCATTTTATTTGAGGGCTTCAAGAATTCTGAGCTTAGTTCAGCAAAGTACCAAAGTGTACACAGTGTAAGAAGATATGTCACCGTTTTTATAAGGTTATTACTAGATTTAGATATATTTCCTTGTATAATTATAGCAAATTTCAGCTACAACCGTTTTTTCCCATCACTAACTATACAAGAAGATTAAATTATTAATATGTACATGATTTATGTGTGCAGTATTTGTGAGCACACAGCAAAAGCCTTCGATTACAGCATTCACACATGTCTGTAAGTTTATGCATATAAATATGCACAGGCACAATAATCTATAGATAGCAGACAGCTTCAACGCCTATTGCCATGTTCACAACACTTCTTTTCATTAAAACTTAAATTGAAGGATGTCAGCCACCCAAAATAAAACATCCTTGCATGCATCTCATTCAATCATTCTGATTGCAACTGCTTAATAAATACACCCTTCCTTGAGATACTTCATATCGTACTTACATTCATTATCTAATGGTTGTTTAAATGTACATTTGGTGTAATCAATCAAAATATCGAGGCAACGATACCTTCCCTATATTTCCAAGTAATCAGAATACTCACACTAACTCTTCTATTCTTCTGCATGAAGGTTTATTTTGCCTTACTTTAGATCAGACTGAGTGGGGATTATATTTACCTTATTTTCACCCTTTTGTTTCCATGAACTTATTTTGGCTCTCATATGTCAAGGCACCAAAGCATTAGATAAAATGTTATGACAATTGCAGTCCTGTGGGATTTAAGCATATGCTTTAATGCTTCACTGAAATTAGGAATTTCAGCGGTGAGACGTAGAACTTCAGTAGTTTTCTCAAGAATTGCCAGTGAACAGATAAAACTCCTGTAATTTGCTGAGTATCACCTGAACCATGCCTACCAATAATCCAGTCCCAACCTGAATGATGACATAAAAACCCATGGCAAGTTTAACCGTGCTGTTAAGTCTTAGATTTATAACTATATAACAGCTAAATAGCGTATTTTCTTTTACAGTCATATGTAATATGAAAGCTACCAAATCTGTTTGGCGTTTTCTTAAGTTTTAGTTATTGGAGAATCCTACCAGCTGCAAAATTATCAGGTTAAAGACAGTCACCCAAAGACAAATTTAACATCAAATAGGCCTTGATACAAGAGAAAACACAGGAATAGCTGTCTGATAGTTATCTTTAATAGCAAGTTATTTTAAAAATAAAACGAAAACAAGAAAAAAGCCTCAGAATTGTTGCAGATAAGCTTAATAAAATAACATTATATAAGCTTAACAAAATAATGTATTTCTCAAGTAAAACTGAGTTAAGCCATCACACAGCAGATCCAGACAGAAAAACTATTAGCAAGACCACCCATATGTTTCTTGTTTAATTTCTACTTTAACATCAGAATTATTTGTTAGGTACAAACTAGTTTCTTTAAATAAAAGAACCTGATACAAAATTCATTTTGTCAGTGTTGTAAGGTGAATGATAAAATGGTTATATCTCCATTTCAAAAAAGTCTGATTTGCTCTTCTGAAGAAATATAACCTGTCTTTCTTACAAGAAAATAGAGAGGAAAACATTTAAAAGATGAATAACACCTCATAGGATTTCGTGTTCCTGTGAAAGAAAATTATAACATTAGATCATACTAGAATTTAGTTTAAGCTTTTAAATTATTCTTATTGATATCTGTAAGTCTTTTGAGCATGGAAAACACCAAACTTTTGGGTAAAGGGAAGAAATGACAGAAACTGTTGGCGGACAGAAGCTATAAATAGAAACAAAAGAGAGAAAAGTATCACCACACAAATCCATACAGGTTTCCTAAATACGGTTTCTAGGTGCGACATTTTGAAGCATATATATATATATAAAAAATATATATACGTGTATATATATATATCATATATATAGCATATTTTTGGGTGTTGATTTAACTTCAAACTTTTGAGGATGAAGAACACGTCAGAGGTTGTTAGTCCTTATCTGCAATAGTATGACAGCAAGTAGAGTCCTGTGTCTGGTATATCCACTAGCTTCTAGAGAAGAGCCCATTCACAGTAATGTCAAAACAAGATTACTGTAATTTGTCTTGATTCAGCAACACATTGAAGTCCAGCTTACTGGGAAGCATATGAGCTGGTCAGCTCCAAGTGAGCAGTGATGCAGCATCAACCACTTTCCTTGGTCAGCTCTGCACAGAAGGTTCAGCGGGCACGTTTCCCCCAAGCTCCCCGAGGAGACAGTGCCACCTTTTTTGGCTGGTTAAGTGCTGTTTAAGGGCTTTTAATGCTACTGCATATATTATTCCAGTGCAGGATTAACTATAAAGGCAGCTGTGTCATTTTTCCTCACTATCATGTCCAGTTATTTTATTAATTCTGGTTTATGCTTGTTTGTTTGTTTGTTTGTTTTTTGGAGGGGGGGAGGGTTGGTTGTTTTTTTACTTCTGCTTAACTCTAAATGTCTTTTTAAATCTCAGTGAAACCAAATATATTAGAGCATAGGCTTAATTGCTGTCTCAAATAAAGGAAGCATACATAAAGGAAGCATTCCTCAAGAGCTTGGCTAAGTTAGGAGCTGATCACAAATGTAATATTCCCTCCAATCTTTGTCAGTTGGCTCAACAAAAGACACAGGTTTCACAGACATCTCACAGAGATACCACAGGGCAAACTGTTCTAACCCTGTTCATTTAGTTTTTAACATTATGTCTTTTATATTTACATTGCCAATACACAGAAATATGCTGAAGGATCTCTACATATTTCTATCCCATTGGAAAAATATATTTAATAGCTAGTACCGAAAGTGAAGATGTTTGTATGAGTTTCAGCCATGACAAGTGGTTCTTCACATTCCTCAAACAGTGCTTCAAGTTCAATTTGTTCATAAATTTAATTCTTGTCTTAATGGCATGAAATCAACAAAAATGACATTTAGTTTCTCGTAGTAATAATTTACTAGTATTAACGATCAAGAAACCCAGTATTTCTTTGTATAATTAATAAAATTATGCTAAGGGCTGTATTTCCATGAACTACAAATTATTCCCATTACTAACAGAGAAATGATACGAGTAATGGAATTTGGGTCACTAAGAGAACCAACACTGTGGATCAATGCCTTATTTACTAATGCGTACTAAGCCACAGCCTAGCAGGCGACAGCTCCTGCTCAAAAGGATGACACTTCCAACCATTAAGGCCATGCAAAGGGTTCATAAATGCAGCAATTGTTCCTGACTTTCACAGAAAAGTGGTCAGCTTATCCTAATGTGTCACATATTAAAATGGCTCCATTGACAGCAATGGTTTCATGGGAATGTCAGTCTGAATCCAAGCCTGTTCTTTTTTTTTTTTTATTTCACTAATAAATTAAATTTCACATAGATTGAATTACAAATCCATCCAAATTCAACTTTTTAAACTAATCTACTTTTTTGTTCACTATGATAACAATTCACTGTTTAGTGAATCAGTGCAGGACAATCAACAAAACTTTGTGCTTTAAATGGAAACTACTTGCAGTATTGCAGGCTATCTACATAAAGGCACAGTGCTAAATCAGTACTGTTTATGTATGCAAAAGCTAACGATTCTCATTAATATATTGAAAATTCACTATTTAGTAACATTAAAACTGGCACCTCATAATAGTACACCATTTTCTGTGGGCATAAGTCCATTAATTGAGGAACATATTCTAATTATATCTTAATGTTATGCCTGAAAATCATACATATTATGTGGAATTTTAAAGGAAAAGTTACATATGTACTCATTAAAAGGTAAAATTTTTTTCTTTTTTCTGAAAAAATATGCGAAGAAGTTTTGACATTGAATTTGGGTAGGTTTTCTGCCTTTCCCTGGAACAGTGTAATTTTTGTGGTTATTCCATTACTGCTAACTAGCTCGTATCACAGAATAGTTCATTCATTATTTCTAATACTACTATACAGTACTCTTGTATTTCCCCCCTTAAATCCTATCAGAAAATCTCACCCTGTAAAAATAATTCTATGTTCTTCTAGTAGCTACTAATGCTTGTTTTCTATCAGCCCATATAGCATTATCATCTCAATACTCATTATGCAGGTACTTGACCTGCCTTCCTATTACTAGTTATCAATCACAAAATATAACCTGCTTTATATTTAAAGTATTATAATCTTTCATTTTCTGCTCATTACTTTTTTCCTATCTATGCAACTGCTGCATAGTCATTGCTCTGGTCATTCTTTTCACTTTCCTGTGGGCTGGTGATTGTCACCCTTGGAGTTGTGGATGTTTTTTCAAGATGGGAATCAACCTAGAGAAAAAGGACACGTACTGTTAATATCATTGGGTATCAAAGATTTGCCTTCATTTCAATACAGTATTTAGCACTTCATATTAAAATTTCCACAAGGTATCCTTAATGTAAAAAATGTTTTCCAAGAGTGATCATGTTAAAATTTTTATTTACTTTATACTTATATACCTTCCAAAGGAGAAAGTGCTCAAATTAGAGATTTCCCCCCTACAGTTCTTTCATTGAACATCAGTTACCCACATATCCACTTCAAGTGAATGCTCGCTCACTTTCTCCACTTCCATAAATAACTTCAGCTTTTCTAAAAATAAATAAAAAAATAATATATCAAGCACAGAAGAAATTCAGGGCCTGAGAAAATGTCATGTTACTCAGCTCTCTTAATTGAAAAATGTTCTCATGTGTCATACAGAAACAGTCACAAAGTGTAAGAAACCATTCCAAGTGTCACAAGAAGCAGAGGAAGACTGTTTTTCAGCAGCCTATAGGTAGGGAATATGTGGCAATTTGTTCTGCTTCTGATGCTCAAGAATCCCACTCTTCCCAGATCTGGATTCTCCCCATCAAACAAAACACTTTGTTTCCCACATTCTGTTAACTGGTCAGTTCATGTGACAGTCAGGGCAGTCCACTTTATTCTTCTGGGCTGTGTCCCTCCATTTAAGCCAACGGCATGTTACCGTGTATCCTAAATTAATAGGATATTTGCTTGTAAACTGACTAAAGCCCCTTCCTTTAAAGATCTTGTTCATCTCCACTGTATTTTCCAATTTCTAAGAAAAGGAGATGAAACTTCCACAAAGCAATGGCAAAAGCCCTTTATGAAATGCAACTTCTGGGAAAGTCAATTCATCAAAATAATGAGGCACTGTAGTGTTATGGACACACCCTTCTGTTCTGTCCTAAAAGACAAACTAGTGTGGAAATATATAAAGACTATGCTTTTCTGGAAATTGCAGGAATTTTTCTCATTAGTTTTTTCAAAATTCAGCATTATAAGGAAAGCAGGAGATACAGATTCATCAAATATTGAGAAACATCTGCTTTCTCAGTTGGAAGGCATATAATGTAATTATTGATGTAACTGATCTATACAGATGGAAACCAATTTTTCTGCAACCCAAAGTTCTCATAAATACTCTCAGGACTTTATCAGAGGTGAACTACTTAGATACCAGCTGAGAAGTGTAAGGCTGAGGTGAATGAGGAACAATAATGTAAGAACAACAGTTTGAAAGACTAAACACTCACCTGGTTCTGACTGCCAGAATCCTCTTTTATTTCTTCTTCAGGCTGAAGATCATCTTGGTAGTTCAAGTGCTCCATTCCCTCACCATCTTCTTCATTGTTCTTGCCATTTAAATGGATACGTTCCTCTTCCTCTGCTTGGTCAACATTCTCTGTTTCTTCTGCTTCACCTTCAAAATTTTCATTTAATTTCTTTTTGTTTTCTTCCCCTTCACTTCTTTCTTTAACACTTTCCCCACTTTTCTCTCTGTTCACTTCTGGATATTCTTCTTCTCCTTCATATGCCTCTTCTCCCTTGTCATTTTCCTCTTCTACATTTTCTTCTTCATCGACAGTTTCTGCTGGTCTCTGGTGAAAGGAAAAGCAGCAGCATTATGAGGTATTTTAAATCAGAATGCTCCATGCAATTCTGAAATATGACAGACATCAAATTCACAATTACATCTTTACTGGGGAGTAAGTGTGCTAATTTGAGGTCTGTCTACATGGACAGAAAAATATGTTCCTGTACTTACACTCCATAATACGCTTTTATTCTACATTTAAAAAATGTGTTGGTGAGATTTAAATTGGGTCAATCCATTTGAACACACTCAAAACAACTGGAATGAGCTAGATTCTATCAATAAGGCAACAGCTTACTCTGTTGCAGTTATCTCAGGTTCTCTTTCTAGCATTTAGTACATACTTGTTTGTAAAATCCTGTCACAATAAAATATCATACAGCACTAGCCCACAAACCGTTCCCTAAGAAGCATTTTACTTATGGACCAGGCCATGCCATGTCATTTGGTCCTGTTGTGCAACCTGTCTTCTTTGCATACACAGAAAAAGTAGCTAGTGAGATGAGGCAGATCTACAAATGGTCACTTCCGTAACATCATTCCCCTTCCCAAAGACTCCTCTGTGGAATGGCATGATTAGCATTTGTTTGACATTTGGCAGCAGTTTTTTCCTACACAGAGTCGGAGGAACCAGACAGGAGGAACAAGATCTTGTCTCATGTTATAGAAGAGTTATCAGAAACTCACTATAGATAAAGCTGCTAGCAGCATCATTTAATGACAACCTGGAAGACTGGTGCACATGCTGTTTAGTTTTTGTCATTATTCTTCCAGTTTCAGCTTTGAAGAGCCACCTGACTATTCAGTGAACCAATGTCCACACTTGCCAAGACTACTTATGTACTTGTGCTAAGGTATGAATGAAAATAAAGTGAAAAAAAATCCCACAGGAGAAACAAGGTGTCTGCATCCCACACAGCCTTATCAGACTCTAAATCTAAAGCAAACAAGCTGAGACTAATAGATTATCTCTTAATCAAAACTGTTTGGAATTTTACTGTCATTAGTAGCTCCTTTCTGCAGGCAGCTATCTGCTACAGACATGTAAGTTATGTCTTCTAAAAATGTCTTTTCCTCACTAATACTAACATTTCAAAAGAAATCCTTCATCACCTTCATCACCTTCATGTATTAGTAAAAGCCAGTTCAGCAAGACCAAGAATTGATTGAAGTCTCTTGATGAAACATCTTGCTCTTGCTTTAATATCCAAGTAGCAACATAAGACAACATTATTATGCCAGTGCTCAATGCCACATTGGTACAGCTTCAAAAAGCACAAGTTATTGTGTTGTAATAGAATGACAAATTACTACAAATACTGCATGGTTACCTGACCAGGTAAATAATGGTTCCATAAGTGATTTTTGAAGTACAGTAGTTTCTGTGTGTTTTTTATTGCAGCTTTCCTGACTCACTTTCATCTGGTAACATCAAACCGGCCTTATTACCAGTAAAATAAAAATTTAACATACCAAGTCTTTACAGAAACCTTCAAAGAAGGCACCATCCAAAGCAAACATGAGACAACCTTGGTAACCAAGCAGCACATAAAGCAGCAAAGAATCTGTAGATCTATAAATTCTCAGAAGTTAGACATTATCTACCAATTCGTTTTCAGTCTGCTAAGGAAATTAACAGCTCTGGATTCTGACCGGAAATAGGGGAGAGTGGGACAAATTAAACACATCAGACACCCCTAGTTAAAAGTGTGATTGCTTTTACTTAGTGACACCTGCTTGCTATGACATTACAAACACTAAATGAAGAGAGGATATGAAAAGAAGAAAAGTCAATATAGACTGTCTCAGTTAACAGTTGTAGTCTATCCAAGATATTCTAATTTCCAGCTTTTTGTTGCTGCCTGATAGTGGACACAAACTGAAGAGTACATATGCCCTTACCTGCACTGATTTAGTATGGTGGCTCCTTCTGGACTGCAGAAGAAATTGCATAGACTTTATGCCATGGGGTAAAATCAGCATATGTATGCTGATTCATATGCTTTAACTGGTTTCACTGCCGTGGAAGTAGTCTTTAGCATGAAAGCACAATGGATGTTTGAGGGGCAGTAACTTCCTAAAGTGCTACACTAGCTAGACTCATTTGACCTTATCTGTCTAAAACAGGTGTGGATGCAAATTTTTTAAGAGTTAAATCTGAGCAACACAGAAGACAAACAAAGCATTATTGAATCGTACCCAGAAGTTCACAGGGAACTGCCATGAAATAACATTCAAACTTCGACTAATTTAACTTGACCAGTCAAGCTGGATTGCCTGAAAAAATTATAGTACAAAACAGGATCAGTAAAACAAATCCCATCCGTGCAAGTATCATGCTTTTATAGTAACTGAAAATTTCAAGGTAGCTGAACATATTACTACAATGGTTATTACTACTACAGACAAAAATAATGTTTTCAGCTAATAATTGAAAAGCAAAATGCATTCTTCATTTAATCTCCTTTCAAGATGCACCACAAAAGACTGGACATTTCAAACAAGTTAAAAATCAATACTGATCCAGAGGCAAAGACCTTTCACAAGGTAATCTAAAATGCAGTATGGTTCTCACGGCATGCAGGGTCATATGTAGTCAATGTGAATATGACCACAGACTATGCATATCAGAATGCTCAGCAGACCTAAGACAGGACTGTACAGAAGGAACTGAAGGCCAAAATCACCCACCAAATCATACATTTATCTTCAGATTAAAAAAAAGTTTCACACTTTCTACTGAGATCTTATTGATCTACTAGCTATGCAAAAATTATAATTTTCTATTTTAAGTACGCCTTAGATTATTATCATTTCTCCTATAGCCAGAACTACTCATAATAATGTTTCTAATTTTGCCTTTTGTACAGTTGAAAGAAAATAGGACGTAACCTTTTTTGCATTGCTGGCTGCATCTTTTAAGTGAAGGTGATGCTTTTGCAGTTTCACAGTTGAAAACATGTTAGTTAAAATAACTAGTTTTCAAACCAAACCTTCAGGAGTATGAGAACAATTCTTTGCTTATCATGGATTAGCAGTAAAAAGACTCACTGACAAAAGACTTGTGTATTTGCACTGAAAAGCATATTCAACCAAAGGCACATAGAAAAACTGAAGTAATTCTCAACTTTATACTGGAAACATGAACCCAGCTTGCCTTCCAGAAACCTCCTGACAACTAACAGGTTGATAAGGAGCAGAGCCAATTTCATTTTGCATTCAAGCAGTATGATTGCTCGACAGTATTTTTAACGTCAGCAAAAACAGTGTGTTTTAAAAAGAAAGATACATTCTAATTACACTCATCATGCCATCATTCATTTAGAGCTACCTTACCAAATGCCATCATCATTCAAAAGCAGTAAGTCAGGAAATCTTCAGACATGGAAGTGTTTGGCTTCTTTTCCTCTAGGGATGCTAATGTAACCTCTCAGAAGGTTTATATATGACTGATACTGAAAAGTACAGTATCACAAATCATTTAAGGCAGAAATTATTTTGTACCATTAATGTAAAACATAATTTTGCTTTACTGAAATAATTTGGAAAAGTTTACTTGGCTAATGGTCACAGCAGACAAACAACGAAATAGACAACAAAAATCTTAATGGTCACAAATACCAGCATGAATACATCTCACAAATGCAGCAATAGGAACACTTAACTTCAATTGCACCAAACCTCTCCAGAACAGAGCTGCCCCTTCTCCTACTCAGTCAGGAATGTTTTGTAGCAGCACTGCACAGATTCCAACAGCGAAACATTTTGTTCCTGAACCAGACAGGGTTGCTAAGTGACAGCAGCCCTCTTCTCTTCCACATCATTTATAAAACCCCGGCTCTTAAAAACAAGCAAATGAATAGTTAAGGGTTCAATCGTCTTACGCTTCCCACATAGTTCCCACATCCCCACAAAATGCACTGTTGTTCCTGAAGGCAAAACATTTAAAGTCCAACATTTTTATGAGATGGATGCATCTTTTTCTTTTTTTTTTTTACAACAAATGCAGCACCTGAGTCCATAGAGTCTAATTTTTTGTAATATCATAGCACCCAGATAGAATAAATAAAAGTAAAGAACTTGAAGGTGTAGAAAGTGTTCTTCCGAAACTCCCTTCAGCAGTGTCATTGTGTGTTAACTGGAAGCATACATAATTCCTTAATCACAAGACATCCATGACAGAGAAGACAACATCTTTGAGTACTGCATTCTGGGACCCCCAACATAAGAGGGATACAGACCTGCTGGATCAAGTCCAGAGGAGGACCACAAAAACAATCACAGGACTGGAGCACCTCTCCTATTAAGACAGGCTCAGAGAGTTGGGGTTGTTCAACCTGGAGAAGGCTCCAGGGTGACCTTATAGCATCTTCCAGTTTCTAAGGAGGCCTACATGAAATCTGGAGAGAATCTTTTTACAAGAGCCTGTGGTGACAGGACAAGGGAGAATGGCCACAAACTGAAAGAGGGCAGGGTTAGACTGGATATTAGGAAGAAATTCTTTACTATGATGGTGGTGAAGCACTGGAAGAGGTTGCCTAGAGAAGCTGTGGATGCCCCATCTCTGGAAGTGTTCAAGGCCAGGTGGGGACTCTGAACAACCTGGTCTAGTGCGTGAAAAGTGTCCCTGCCTGTGATGGGGAAGTTGAAATGAGATGATCTTTAAGGTCCCTTCCAATCCAAACCATTCTATGATTTTATGATCTGACCATGCAATCAGATCTTTAATTTTCTAATATGTACCTATGTCAAAAATATTCTTCTCCACCTATTTCACTGACACTTATGTTTATTTTTTCCCATAACATTTTGCATGTGTATATTCAAATTTCACTTCCTACAATACAGTATGATCTGCTGAGCATCTCTTTAGGTAATAAGACTGCTAAGCATTTAAAAAGAAGTCCTACTGAGGCTGCAAAAATACAGAAATAATTTTTTTTCCAGGAACAGATTCTTCCATAATGAATTAAAAATGCCTTATAATTTAAGCAATTTGAGAAACTGTCTCCACTAGGATTGCTGGATTTTTTTGAAGACAGAGGTATACAGAGAAAGGAAACCTTTTTTTTTTTTAAATGGTATCAACAGTAGTTTTACAACAGAACTGTGTTTACAGGCTTCATTCAGAAGAAGCGAAGGCCCTCCCACTGTTGACCACAGAGGCCTCTTAAGACAAGATCAAACCTTGCTGCTAAAGCTTAGAAATCAGTCACCCAGTGCAGAAACAGAGGGAAGATCTCTCTTCTCATTCTGAACTGGAAGGAACCAATCAGAGTAAGTTTCCCTATCTCACACAAACAATAACAACATTAAGTGTAAATCAGTGGAGCTGAAAGAAGAACATGCAGTGGAAAATCTTATCTGCTGGCTTGTCAGCACTCAAAATTCATAAGGTTTAAATTACAGCTGCATCATTTGTAGAAAAATTTGAGCATAAAATGTTCTTTCTGCATGTGTTCTTTCCAAATGCCATTTTGAAGTCCTTACTAACGTAGTGCGAAATGTTTCCTCATGAAAAGTTGTAGCCCTTTTAATGAAAGAATGTATCTTCAAGCAGACAGTCTGTTTTAATGTTGAATCAATGTAAACTTTAATATTTTGCCTTTGGCAAGAGGGAAGATAAACATTCTGCTCACTGAGGTGAATCTTGGGTCTCTAAAGGAAAATGCATACTATGTAATGAAAACTGCAAATGAAAGGTGCGAGTTTTCTGCTACTGATGATACACTCCAGCCCCAGCTCACCTAGGGGAGATACACAATCTCATATCACAGCCCAGGAAATGGGGAATAATGAGTGGAGGACTCCATTAATCAGTGGACATGTCTGTAATAATGTAAAGCAAATGGCTAAGAACCCAGAGTGTGAACATCTACAAAAAAAAAATAAAATAAAAAAGTGCCTGTTAGACAAATTTATCATCCAATGATTTTTACAAACAAACACAGAAAGAGAGAAGGAGATGGGGATGATGAATCTGGAGGGAAAAAAACCCAAAGAGCAAAACAAAACCAAAACCGAAACAGACTCTTTCTACACAACTTACATCATAATAGCCAATATCACATACCCCATGGCAAAGCAGGCTGGCACAACAACATGCCTGAATTCCTTATAGAGGTCATGCACTGGATAACTTCCTATCTTATAACTCTCATGCTTACTCCACCTCCCAACAGCTCAGCATGGGAGAAGAACAACCATGCTTATGGGGAAAAGGATAAACCAGTGCAAACTTGCAGTGTTTTTTCAATATTATTACTACAAACTGCTGCTTTTGTATTTCACAACTTATAAAGAACTGAAGAAAAAGTAGTAGTTTTTTTC
The DNA here is from genome assembly GCF_003945725.1 of Corapipo altera. Lineage (NCBI taxonomy): Eukaryota > Metazoa > Chordata > Aves > Passeriformes > Pipridae > Corapipo > Corapipo altera. Next base: position 7,399,650 of record NW_020884912.1, read on the forward strand.
TGAAAGCCTTACGAGTTATAAAAGTTTCTATCTCAGAGTTACTTTGAATATATTTATATTATTAACAGAAAACTCAAAGTAACACACTTAATTACCATCTTCAGTAAGAAACTTGTGTTGTTTTGCTGCCTCACTATCAAGAATAGCAATAAAACCACCTTGTTCCCTTGTTATTTGCACAATTGATTTCATAGTCTGTCATCAGTTCCCACAAATGTTGACACAGTGATGTAAACAACCAACCTGGAGTAAGTCTGCATGTCAAAAGAAGAAACTATCCATTTTGTATTTGGAAGCTGAAGTCTCAGTACAGAATATAGAACAGAAGGGTCTGGTTTGGTTTAAGGTAAAATAGTGATTTTTTTCCTCCTTGATGTTCAATTACAACTGTCAGTTAGTCTAGAGTAAAGCAAATCCTGTTCTTTTAATGTGTTTTCAGCTGGCAGACAGCATTTTATAGAGCAGGACATAAGTGAATGTCTAGCCAGTATTACACTAAGCTTAGTTAATGGCTAATCTGGCATTTGTTCAACTGTGTACTTCAAACAGCAAGATGGAGAAGGTGCATAAAAAGAAAAAAAAGCTCTATCTTCACCACCTCATTTATGTGCCTGACGGAAATCATAGCCTATTAGAAGTGTCAGTATTCTAGTGAAAGCTGGCATGTAAATATTTATGCATTATGCAAGATAGTCAAGCCCTGACTGGCTGTCCTTTTCCATATTTCTAGCAATAACAGAAACTGTAGTGCAGATAAGAAAAAGCTGTAAAAGCTTTACAACACGGAATTTAAAACAATTTAAAATGGTCATTAATAAGAACCTGAACATGTACAATGCTAAATGCTTTCAAGGTTTGAGTGACCTCAGTTATCAGGGAATAAAAAGTACTCCGTGCTTCTCAGAAGGACACAGTTTCTTGCCAGATTACCTAGGAAACTATACATGAAGTTTTAATGTTATAACTAAACCATGGCTTGAGTTGCAATAAATTTTGGTGCTTTGTTTGGCTTTTATGAAAATATGAAAATTATTCATTGTGCATGACTGATATTTAATTCTGGTTTTTTCCCTCAAACACACCTGCTTCCAGTTCCTTGTCCAGTAGCAAAATCTGTTGGAAGCAGTTGAAAAATATTTCCATTTTAGGATGATGAATGGACCTTGGTACATGAGCTTAGACGTATCGAGCAAGGTCTGAGCACTGCAAGCTTGCCAGTACATCTGATGCTTACTGGCAACTGTATCAACAGTTCCACTGCCAAACATAGAAGTGGTAGCAGAGAGAGTTAACTATTCCCCCCTCCCTAGGGATGGCAAACTGGTGAGACACGTGGCAGAATGGGCAGAGCTATTGCCTGTGCTGTAGGATCTCTGTGGAGAAGTAAGGCAGCTGTCTCCAGGGTTGGATTTCATATGAATTGCAGTCAACCTAAAAACTAAGGCCTGACAACCTAAATTACACTGTCAAATGTTTCAGTCTACCCAGAGGAATTCTTTACGCACCTTCAGAGGCCAATAAACAGGCTAATCACTTCTCAATTTGATTATTACACTGCCTAGGCCAGGGCAGGATATGCTTCAGGATGTCATAAGAAACAAAGATTAAGACAAGAGGCAGCACATTCTTCCCCAATGTCAGTACTATCAGTGCAACAGTACACATCCTAATTATCAGAACACCTCACAAGGACAACTTCAATTTACAGGGCTGATGAGCCCAATGGTGTTTAGCATATAAGTCTCTGAGGCTGGGGCTCGTATTTGCTGTAAAAAGACACAGATGTAGCATTTCTTATATCAGGGACCAGGACAGTCATGCTCTTGTTGCCTTTTTCTATCTCCTGATTCATGTGTCTTCAAGAACAACCTCTATAAAATAGCTGAGCAACACTTCTTCCCATTAAAGTGAATAAATCATGAGAAAGATCCATTTTAGAAACAGAAGCCTAAAATAAAATGGAGGGATCCATTACTTTTTTTTAGATGGTATGCTGCCATTCTTCAAAATGTCTAGAAAGGTCATAAAATGTCTAATTTCCCCTCAGGTATTTTTTTAAAAAGCAGAAGACAAGTTAAATGTATATATGTCTAGTATTCTTTTACCCGGTACAAATAGAGGGCAGTGGTCTCCAAAAAGTTTAGATACCATACCCACATCAGTAAAATCTTTTTGAGTATGAATCCCCAGTATATGTTTGTTTATTTATTTATAAATTGTGTACAGCCGAAGTTCTAACATTTCTTTCTGTATCCCAGTGGAGTGTCTTGCACACCCTCTGGGCTGTGCACACTCCATTTGAAGACTACTGCTCTAGAGATCATCTACACCAGTGTCTATTGCATTGGCTTCAAAGCAAAAAAAAATTATCATTACTAAAACTAAACTTCTGGTTTAGATTTTAATATCATTCAAGACAAAGATTCCCCACTCTCTTTGAACAGGAAAGTGCTTACAGTTCTCTCTGTTGGAAACACGTCCAATTAGAATTTGCCTTGCTGTAAGTTTTGACCATTGCCTCATCCTTTTGTTGTGCAACACAGAGAAAAGCCTGGCTCCATTTTCTCTGCTGCTCCATCTGTAGCTCCAGAGAGCAGTTTGATCTGTCTCCTTCCATGACATCACCTGTGTTACTGATGAACATGTTAGAAGTCTCAGATCCAGTAACAAACCTTGAGAACCACCGTCTATAAAAAGGTGCCAGTTAAATCTCAACCAGCTAACGTTTCAAGTCTCACCAAACCACCAGTTTCTCATCCACCTTGTAGCCCATAAATCCATCCCCTACATCCCTTAAGGATATTCTCCTCACCAAATCTACCATGTTTCTTCCAATTTCTCCTACAAATATGGAAGTCTACATTGAAGGCAAGATAAATGACAATAACTGCACTACCTTCACCCACAGAGACAGTCATTTGATCACTAAGGCAATGAGGTTGGTAAAGTATGATTTCTCCGTAGTAAATCCATGTTGATTATTCCCAATCACATGCATTAGCTTCCATTCATCAACAGGCTTTGGCCTGCATATCCAGGCAATGTCTCTATAATGCTCTTTAACAGTCCATTCCCTCTTCTCTCTCTTTTAGTATGAAGTCAGAAGTCTTCTGTTCAAATTGGCCTCCTGTTATGCCTGCTTGTTTCCTTGCACAATGGAGATAGTTCTTGTGCTCTGAGGAAGATTCCCTCGGAAATCACCCAGACTTCCCATACTCCTCTGCACCTCAGGGCAGCCTCACACAGGATCCTGCCTGCCAGTTTCCCAGTCAAGCCAAAGTCAACTCTCCTGAAGTCCAGGATTTTTATTTCATTATTTTCCATCCCCACTTTCTTCAGGGTCTTTATCATCTCATGGCCAGTGCAACTTAGGCTGCCACTATCACATCTCCAACCAGTTTCTACTTATTCATGAGTAGCAAATCCAGCAGAACACCTCTCCTAATCACGTCTTTTATTACCTACATCAAAAAACTGTCTCCAACACACTCCAGAAATCTCCTGGATTGTTTGTGCTCCATCGGACTGCCCTGAGTAATCAAAGTGTATTTACAAACTATTATCTTTAACTCCCTCCAATTTGTTTACAGTCTCAGGTTAAAAACCATTCCTCAGTACTGAGCTGACCCCCAGAAAGTCAGAATGCAACAACTTGTGGACTGGAAAAAAAGTTGAACAAGTTGGCAAATTCCTAAAAACACATAAGATGAAAAAGAGGGCTGTCTTGTGAGCAATTCATTAGCATAAAAAAAAAAAGTAGTTTTTCAGTAAATAACTTGAGCAGTTCTACTCTCCACTTCATTGGAATAAGCTTCAACTTACCTATTTCCTGTATTATTTCAGTTCATAGGAGTTTCTTTTAAAAACAAATTAAAGTAAAACAAAGGGGATATAATCTTATTTCTAGTTATCAAGACCTGTTTATTGCACATAACTCTTAGGATTAAAAAATTGGCCAATTAAGTACCATATTGCTCCAACAAAGGAAAGTGCTGTCAGCTTTAACAAAAATCAGATAAATGCATGCCTGTTTGTGGTTCAGGACTGGAGGAATACTACTCTACCAGTTTAAAGAGACTGCAATTCAGATGAATCTATTTGGTAGATTGTAACAGTAGGGATTCTCTAAGGCTCTATAAGGGCACTCAGAGCAGTTCTGATGCTGATGAAAAGGTAACTGACATTTGACATATTAACAGAGAAAGGAAGATTTGCTAAATCTTCCATAAAAGAAGATGTATCATTGAGCTTACAGTCATCCCCACAGAATTATGCTGTACACTTGAAAGAAATTGAGGAAAGAAAAACAACACACAATCTGTAATCCTTAAAAAAAAAAAAGAAAAAAAAGAAAAAAGACACTTATTTAAAGCTCAATCAATACCTGGTCCAGTGGAACTTCTACAAGAGTATCTTCATCTTCCTGCACTTCAACTGCCCCCCAGGTTTCAGACCCCTCTTCTCTGGCTTTGTAAATATCTTCACCTACAATGGGAAGAATACAGATTTGAAAGAAGTGAAGTCCAATGGTGACACTGTGTGGCTCAACAACTGAACTGCATATTCAATTTTGCTTCTGAGAACATGTTTCTGAGCTGACCCATTAAACAGTTCTTTTAAGGAAGACTTCAATCGCCCATCATTTACAATTTGTTTTTTTTCCTTTTAACAATAAATACATACTACACCATTTGGGGAAAGAAGAAGGAAAGGTAAAAGGAAAGGAAAAGGGAACAGGGACTGAACAAAGCCCTGGATCTGAAGTTCTTTCACTTCTGGCAAAGGTTTAGAGTGAATCTGACCATAATACATTACAACAACAACATATTACTTCTGTTTCTACAGTCAATTATAGTACCCTGTAGCAATTAGCCTTATAACATACATCTATCAAAAATTTCAGGCTCTGAATCAGCAACAAACATGCTGAACCAGGACAGGATTAAAAGGCTAAAATTAACAGAAACAGCTGGGATTAGTGCTACTAGTGCTACTCCCCACCCTTGCATACATGCAAGTAGAATTATGGTTGAAACTCCACATTCACATTAGAAGAACAACTACTCCTAGGTAACAAGGTTTAACGGTTACAATGATATTCAATTTAGTTTAACTAATTTCTCTCCCCTAAGTGTAAGTAGTAACTAAGGGTCTTTGAAGTTTCCAATACAGGTCTTACATTATCAGCTAACTAGGAAAGCGAAGATTGGTACGTACGGAAAACAATTTCCAAGTGACACACGTTCTTCTCTCCCTTCCCCTGAACTGAAAACAGCCCAGAAACTAAAAGCATGTTACTTCAAATCATCTCTCTCCATCCACCTAGGAAAGATGGATAGTCCTAAGCTAATGTGTCCATATCCAACAAAATATGTAACCACGATAAGAATGAGGAAAAAATATTTCTGCTGGTTTTGACTGCCTCTTAGTTCTTCATAAAAAGATGTGAACTTGATAATATCAACTAACCATGCAAATTGATCTGCATTGCTGGACTCTTAAATAAACAGCTCCAGTGTAGAACTGAACCATTCACAGAAAAACTGAAGAGAAAAAATAATAGACATAACCCCAAATCTTAGAAAAATCCAGAGTTCATCTGCATAAAAAATCAGCACTGACTACTCTGGAAGTTAGTTTTCCAGTTACTTTCTAAACACTATGAGAGCCAAGGAAAGAGTTTATCCTGGGAACAAAATTCTGAGGCAAACCACTGCAAAGGGCTAACTGGAGGGGAGGTGCCAACTCATCCAGCTATACATAAAAGTCTACTGACAGGCCACTGACCAGAGCACCAGAAATGAAGGTCGTTCTCACAGCCTGAAATAAAGAGGCAGAAATGGGGGAGTCTATGGACCATCGCAATGATATTCCAAAGTGTTATTGCTGGTTGCATCTTAGGAGAGAGATTTTTCTCATGGACATAGCAGCTTGAGTTCCTGAGCATGAGTCCTGCTGAAGCCTTCTCACCCCACTCAAAGATCTATTCTATCGTTCTGGCATGTTCTGTTGAAAACAAGGGCATCCAATATTTACTAGCAGCATGATATATCTTGGACAATCTACCTGCACATATCTCATTACAGACTGACAAGACTTGTTTGGGGGTTTTTTTGAAAAAAATCACCCATAAAAATACAGCATGGTTGAGAGCAACAACGAAATACATCTGAATGGGTGCTACCTGTACTTTTTCAAATAATCAATGCACTTCACATTTCCCATTTTTCTAAGCTCTCTAAGGGTCAGAATGTTCTGTTTCCCTTACCTGATGTTATCATTGTTGCCTCGCATCATAGACATTTGATTGAGTTATAGATCTCCACCATATCCTGAGAGGAAAATGTAATGAGTTTCTTAAAAGCCACCATGATGATTCCCCTAATTCAAGACTTTCCCTTAAGACCAAAGAAAAAAACCTTGTCCTAGATTCCTTGGGCTCATTGAACTATGAAAAGTTAACTCGGTGTCTAAAAGAACTGCATTTAATATCACCATCATTCCATTTAGACTTGTAATAACACTTCTGCCTTCAATGTCCCCAAATCTTTCAACCAAAATGGAGATTGTTTGGCCTCTAGAGGTAAAATTATTTTGGTGCAGAAGCAATTCTCGTCGGGTTTTACTCCAGCAGGGTACAAGAAGAAGGGAGATGAACAAGTGTTGGCCCTGGAGGCCAAATCTACTCAAGATCTGAGGATTCTCAATTTCAAAGCATTTCTTCTTAGAAGAATAGATAAGCCTCAGGGCTATGCTGAACAACCCAAGGAGACAGACATACAGTATTTTCAAAAAACTTAATCATGAAACCAGGATGGAGCAAGAGAGAGGGAAGAAGACTGTAAGTTTCAGTAAGGAACTATATTTCCCATTTAAAAGAGAGTGCCGAAAAAGAAAATAGCAGGGGGATTTCAACAAGCAAAAACTGAAATCTCCATGAAATTTCCTCCAACCACTTTCTAATAGGTGGTTGCTCAGAAAGCTGGTCATAAATGAAAAGAAATCAGTTGAAAATAACCCTGAACAACATTGCAGCATCTCTCATGGATACTGCTGTTCATTGTCTTGCACAGAAAGCACTCTAAAGTGAAACAGCACTCCTGTTCTTTCACAGAGTAAAAATATTATTTAAGGAAAATAAAAAAAATCACAACAAAAGGGAAATTAATTATTTACCTCTTCACAAACATAAGAGAATGGAAAGCAAATGTCCAAAATAAATGTATCATTAACAGTCAGGGAAGGAAGAAAAACACTTAGGTCAGAAATGTGCTAAAACAAGTGAAATAAAAAATTACATTAACTGAAATTGTAACACTTAAACAAATAAAAAATTCCAAAGAAAATGGCAAGGATAGGACAAACACTCTAGTCTTGTTATGAAAAGTGAAAAGAAATACAAAAATTGCAAAATAATTTACATCAAATTAACTCGATTAAATGGATCATTAAGAAAATAGCTTCAAATGTAAACATCATTTGTGTTGCTACTCTACTTCAGCCAGAAGTATTTACACTTTATGCATGTGAAGCTACAAGTATCTGGAGGAGGGCAGCTGAGTGAAAGGCCAACACATTACTTGTTTATGTGATTCTGTGTCAAGATCTTGTCAGCAGGAGTTTGCAGGCCGCATTAATCACTATTATCAGTGCTCTGAGTTATTCCCAAGGAAATGTGTTCGTTTGGGTAACTTTGCCTCATATTTTATAGGTAATACTTCAGAAATGCTTTTTGGTTTAGGAAAACAACAAGGATGAAAAAGTCTTATTGATGTAATATTTCACATCTCTGTCTCCGAATCATTAGTCAGTTTCTACACACGTTTCTAAGGGAGGAAGAAAACAAGACGGCATTTTAGAAAATGCTATAAATTACATGAAGGAATATTTTTGTGAGTCTTCATTCTGTATCGTTATGGGCTTATATTGCAATCTCTATTGCAGCAGAAATAAGTGGTGTATCTTACTGAAAATTCCCAGCACTTCCATTAGAAGGAACATTTACTACTTCTCCAAACAGTTCATACAATACTGTAGATTAAACATGCTCCTATTTTATGAGCTATCTCTGACTTTCTTGTGCCTCATACTACCAGAGAATTGACCACAGACGGGGCATGGCAACACTGGAGCAGAAGAGCTCTGAAAGGGGTAAGAAAGGAAGGTGCATCCAAGCCTTACATTCAAGCCATGACACACCCTACCCTTTTGCTTCAAGTTGAGTAGAGTATGATGGTAGCAAGGGATTCAAGGGTACTTGGAGCTCCAAAATGTCTCCCCACAGCTTTGTTGACAAGTATAAATCAGAGGATTTATTTCGGTTAGGTTCTCAGTTCTCCATGCCACAGCAAGTGCTGCTTCTGTCAAGAGGCCAAGCAAAATATTATTGAAAGTCTCCTGATCTTCTGGGGGAATATTTTTCCATGGTGTCCAGACAACCGAAAGATACTGGGTTTTTTTCGTGTTTTCCCAGTCACTGTGTGAAAACAAACTGTCTTGAGCCAAAAATCAGCACTATTTTTTTATACCCTACACAGAGAGAGCTTAGGCAACCTAAAGAAAAAATTCCCATTATTTCTAACTATTTTAAAACAGGGTCATGTTCAGTAATTTGGGAAAAAAGGGGGAAAAAAACCTGTAGAAGGGCAAATAACAGATCACAAGAGGGAAATGCCCAGAAGATTTTGATTAGAAACATTTCACCTGTTACATGTTACTGGTTATCTCAATACACAGACGTTCAGTGGATTGTGCAGTCAATCAATTCAGCATGTACAGAACGAAGCCATGAACTGGAGCATGTATCAAACCTTGGCTAAAGTACAAAGATCATTTTCTGTCTGATGCCATTCAGTACTTCAGCTGGAATCTTTTTTCTACACTTTGATAAACAAGAAGGTTATACGACTTTATTAAATAGTAACTGATTTATACACTACACTAACTCATAAGAAATACGTATTTTTAAAATAGTTAAGCATAGCAATTAATGGCTTTTATATCAGCTCCTTTTCTAAATGAAATTAACTGTAAAACATTTACTCCAGTACAAATTACAACACTATACAGATATTAAAGCATTTCAAATTTTAAACTGATTGAAGTTCAGTAATAGAAATAAAAAAATCATTGTAATAATAGTCTGCCCTGAATATTTTGTGGAAATCTGAGGCATTTACTAACTGCAAGCCCTGTTTGTAAGTAGGGAAGTTAATGTTACTATAAAAAAATAATGTGACTTACAACAGAGGCTGCCTCATAAAAATAGTAAGGCAAATTAAAAACAAAATGTAAAAAAGAAAAAAGTCGCTCATTAAATTGAATAGTTTGCTATGAGGAATAGGGAGGATGTGTGTTTATGCCCGTGTACAACATAATCTTATATTCTGTTTTTTTGTGTGTGCTTTTTTGTTTGTTTGGGGTTTTTTTAATTCAAAAGTATCACTTTTGTACAAGGCCCATTTCCAACAAAAATCCACTGCCTTCAGGGTAGCTTTGCATGTGACTTCTATCACCAAAAAGCAACGGAATTGAAAAGCAACTAGCAGCAATATACAAAAGAGATTGTTGAGAATATTAAAAAATACATGTTTTTCTTCACCTGATACTACTGCAGCCTCAAGCTTCTAAGCAATTAAATACTCTCTTCAGAAAATATTGAATTCCTAATACAACTTCACACCATTATAGAACACTGACATATGACTACCTCAACAGATATTGCAAAAGGTGCTTCTAGGGGTTGCCCTTGTATGCAGCAGTCTCAAGCAAAGGAAAAGCTGCAAAAACTAAGTCATCTTTTCACATCAACACCTACAAAAATAAAGGACTGACTGTCATAATACAATGCTTTTTAATTCCTTCTCCCTACTTTGGTCATTCATCTCATTTATTCTCCATGTTCCTAAGCATCTAATTTATTAACTTCTTTAAATTACAGACCATTAAGACCACTTGCATTTTGAAATTAACAAAGCAGTCCTTGTTCAGCCACATCTTTTTTAATTCCATGCCTATTCCGTAACACAGCCTTCTCTTGGGTACAGCTGGGTCCTGAGGGTTGAACCACCATGAAACAAATGCACAAGGCCTGAAATGTCTGCCCTGGTCGTCATTCCAAACCAAGCATCACTACACTTACACACCCTCCTTCAGGGAGTTAAGCAACATGGCTTTCCTGCTGACAAGTATATATTTGCCCATTTTACAAAGTATTCACTTCACTAAAAGCAAACCCAAAACCATGTGCTCAAAGAAAAAGGCTCCAAGGTTTACCATCACCCTAGCTCCCCACTGGAGTAAGCAAACTCTGGCTACTATAATTCAGCACTGCAACAATACACACTAACAGCAATAAGGGTTCTCATTTCTTGCTATAGATTGCCATTTTGTCTCCTACTACACAGGTCCTGTAAAATCTCTGCAAACAAGATGATCTCTCTTTCTTCAGCACCTTTTTTTTGTCTGCTTTGACAACACAGCAGTAATATAGCCTATGTTTTAACTAGAGAGAGGGTTTTTAATCCTAAAAGTTGTCAGCAGGAAAACAAAAGGTTTAGCTCACAATGCACAGTTCACATTTGGTGGCCCAGGTTTGTACTCTGGCAAGTTCATAATTTTACTGAAAGCAATTCAGAGCAAGAGTGTTGCCATACCTGATGTTCTGTGCAGCTTTACCTTTAAATATGGGTTGGCATTTTTCTTCTTTTTTTTTTATAGGTAATAACAAACCCAGGAAATTGAAATGACTGCTAACTTCTAAGACCTCATAATACCCAAAAATAGATCTGAAAAACTGTGGAGTGACTCAGCTTATGTCCAGTATATGACTTACAAATCACAGCGAAAACAAACTTTACAGCCTATGATCTCTAGAACTTGTTCTATGCTTTGTGTGGGCAGTTACTTCACAAGCCATGAGACCACAACTAAACCATTGTACTTGAATGGAATAGGCTTTAAAACAGGGTACTACACTCCAAGAATTTTCTGCTACACTCCTGAATTTCCTATTCAACTTCCTAGGTATACTCTCTGCAGGATGCTACTCAAGCAAAAGAATTAATAGGTTTGGGGTTTTATGGTGGTTTGTTTGGGGTTTTTTAAACCTTAAACCAAGCTGCTGATAATGAGATGTACCTTTGGTGTCACTTTCATAAACACAAATTCTGCTGAACCAGCTGCACTAGTCTAAGCTCTAAACCTCACATTTTTAGTTGCAATTACTATTAAATACAATATATTCCATGTTATTAAGGTTTCTACCAGTGCAATGAGAACCCAATCATAACATTAATAGTATGCCTTATATGTTACAAAAACCAAAGCATCACCTCACAGTCTACTGGATTTGCCCTAAGAAATGGTGAATTTAAATCTTGCACAAAGAGCTTGCAACTCTAAGAAATTCTTTAATCATCTCGATTTAAGAGGATTATGACACAGATCAGTTGTAATATGAATGGCATGCTGGTGAACTTCTCAGTGCATAGAAAAAGTAAATTCAAAGTACATACACAGTTAGCCCAACTAAACTCAGTTGGAAGATTAAGTTAAGCTTTAAATACACTATATGCGTAATTCTTCAGACATTAATACCCAGGAAACAATCACTTTCAAACAGTCTAGCACTCAAAAGAGAGAAGATTCCACATAACTGCTAAATTGGCAGGGAACAGGACAGGAAAGAATACAGGATACATTTTTTATTATGAATATTTTCTCTTTATCTATTTCCATACACCCCAAAATGTGCATGTGTAAACTCCCTGTGCAATTTATTGGCTTCAGATTAAAAGAAATTAATCCCTTATCAGTGACAGCCAAATGCAGCCAACTAAAATGTCAAAAGTCTTTTTCACTGTCCATCAGTAAAAAATAAAATAATAATTAAAAAAAATTCCTAAGACAGTGATAAGTGCTTCCCTTACCCAATCCAAAGTCTTCGAATTTGAAGGAGTTCTTTGGAATAAATCTGCAAATCAAACTGAGGAACTGCAACGAGCCTTCAGAATAGACACTGGAGCTGTATTAATCAAAACAGTACTTGGGAGCCATTATTATCACTGTGTTACTGGAGTTGGCTTCTAGTTTTCCACTTCAGAATACGACTCCTTACTCTAAAATGAACCTGAAAATGTCATAATTCAAGGCAGCAATTATATGTATGATACATCCAATACTTCAGCATCTGGTCTAAACCACATTTCTAATTTCATTGTCAACTGAGAGAACAGGCATCTCCAGACACACTTGTCTCTCCTTAACAGATGGAGCCCAGAAGCCCAGCTTGAATTAATCCTCTAAACCTCAGACAGAGGGAGGTAGACAAGATGCATCTCACCCTCAAGTTTACAGTATCAGGCAGGATCTGAAAGTGTACCACAGTCAAGAAACTTTTAGGATTTACTGCATCTTTCTTGTTGCCACAGGGAAACAGATTGAAACAGCCTCTCCAAATAAACAGCCTTTTCTGAATGTCTGTTCATGCCTTCCGAATGGACATGGCAAAGGTGAGGCCAAGTACACTACAGCTGGAGTCTTTGCAAATAAGCATCTTCTAGAGATTGCTATGTAGAGTTCGAATGCTATCAGCCTGAGGAGCACTTTGGCTAACATCCAGTAATACAGACAGACAAGAGAAGTGCTTGTGCCTGCTCCTGCTTTTCCTCTTCACCCTGCAAGGGCAAAGCTACATCTTGGCATTTCAGGGCAAAGGAAGTAAGAGGACAAAAGTACCACTTGCACAGTTCCCTCTCAATTTCTGTTCCTCTAAAACGTGTATCTGAAGCAGTCTTCAAAAGGCACAAGCAAACTAGGAAGAAAGCTGAATGCTTCTTTCTGCTAACTGAATCTAGCTAAAATACTATACCTAAAACTGTATGGTACTAGTTGCCTGCCTAAGTGGGAAGCTGCACCTCCAGGTGAACCAAAAGGGTCTTAATTCAAAATAAAACACCCCATTACCAGCTTTTAAGCTATTTTCATCATCCACTTAAGTCCCACTAGTCACACAACCACTGCATCTCACCAAAAGACAAGGTGACAAACCCGGACAGAGCAAGGGAGATACCCTGTTGACAGGGAGACATTTCAGGGCACTAAAAGCACAAGAAGGGGAAGAGCTTGTATAGCCTATATTCTGACCTTTCAAGCTGGACTGGATGTTAACGCAGGTCTTCAGTATATGAAGAAGTACTGAAAACAACAGGTGAATCAGTACACTCAGAGAAGTACCCTTCATCTGCCCTTTGGATCCTAACATATCGTCCTGGTGGTATAAGCTCCTTTCATGCCCAAAGGGGAGCATGATGGGTTCTCAGCATACATGTAAATAAACCATATAAGCACAGGATAAATACAAACATGCACACAGCATGTCTGGCTGCCAGCATAAGCCATGGCCACTTATTTGTATTCTGAAACACAGAGGCTCAGTATCTTTAAGCATTAACTTCAATTAAGCATTTTTTGTTAAGAATTAAACAACAGTTCTATAGTTTTTAACAAGTTTGCCTGTTGGCTTTCTTTCCTTTTAACTTGTTCTTGTTCCACAGTTGCAGCACATCATTCATATTAACTCGTAAGGAATACTTAAAATGCTTAAAATGTAAAAAAACCAACATTCTTTGCTCTGTTGAGTTCTCATCACACTTCCATCATTTTAATACAAAGTACACTACAATTGTGCAGTAAAATACTTTTGTTTTAAAAAGTCATAGCCCTTAAATCAACCATCAAAAATACATCAGAAACTTTTTTTAAGAGCATCAAGATATATATTTAATGGATACATTCAAAAGAATGACTTTGTATTAGTCAGAAAAAAAATTGTATTTCACACTCACATAATGACTTAGAGTGATAAAAGCACTCCAAAAGAAAGCTACACGCTTATGAATTACAACTTGAATAAAGTAATAGAATTACCAAATATGCTGAGCTGGAAGGGACCCATCAGGGTCATCGAATCCAACTCCTGACCCTGAGCAGGAACCCCAAGAATCACACCACACGCCTGAGAGCATTGTCCGAACACTTCTTAAACTCAGGCTTGGTGCTGTGACCACTTTCCTGGGGAGCCTCTTCCAGTGCTCAACCACCCTCTGGATGAAAAACCTTCTCCTGATATAACATTTATAACCTAAACATTTCCTGACTCAGATTCATACCGTTTCCTTGGGTCCTGACACTGGTCATGAGAACGAAGAAATCGGTACCTGCCCCTCCCCTTTCCCTCATGAGGAAGTTGTAGACTGCAATGAGGTCTTCCCTTAGACTCCTCTTCTTCAGACTGAACAGACCAAGTGACCTCAGCTGCTCCTCACACGGCTTCCCCTCAAGGCCCTTCACCATCTTCATTGCCCTACTTCGGACACTCTCTAATAGCTTCATGTCTTCCTTATATTGTGGTGCTCAAAACTGCACACAATATTCAAGGTGAGGCTGCACCACTGCAGAGCAGAGCGGGACAATCCCCTCCCTAAACTGGCTGGTGATGCTTTGCCTGATGCCCCCCAGGACAGAGTTGGCCCTCCTGGCTGCCAGGGCACTGCTGACTCATATTCAACTTGCCACAGACCAGGACCCCCAGGGCCCTTTCTGCAGGGCTGCTCTCCAGGCTCTTGTTTCCTAGTCTATACACATAATCAAAGTCATCCTGTCTCAGGTGCAGAATCTGACACTTCCCCTAGTTGAACTTCATATGGTTGGTGATTGGCTATCTCTTCAATTTACCATCTAAAGAAAGTCTAAAGAAAACATTTCAAGCTATGAAGTTACTTTATAGAGATGCCTGTTATACAGCTGATGCAGTCTCTTGACAATTTTTTCTTCAAAACCACAGCATGTCTTAATACCTGTTGCAAAGCTACACATGGTTGACTACAAAAGGAAGAGAAAAACGGACAAACAAAAATGCTACCTCCACCCTGCTCCCAAGTTGATTAAAGTAAAAGGCTTGTGATAACCAGGTAGAGAATTAAACTAGGAGAGCTTTCGTCTTCCCACTCACCATCCCTGACCCTACGCAGTGACTCCACAAGAGCCTTGGCAAACCAAGTATTTCCACAGCTGCTCTCCTCCCTTTAGGCACATGGAGGAAGTTTCAGAGAGGTGGGAACAGCTTAGGAGGGCTGAACTCTCTCCTGTTACAGGCAATTCTCTTTATGTAGATGTTTCACTGACTACAGAAGGTATCTAGGCCCAAGGAATTGCCCAAAGTCAACCAGGAAGACTAAGAAACAGAGGTTGAACCCAGACCTCCAGAACCTGGTGAATCAGAAACAGGCAGAAAGGATTACTTGAGGAAAGACCAACAGATGGGATGGAAAGCAAACAGATGAAGTCAGATAAAATTAATAAAGGGCCACATGGACTCAAGGAAAAGCATCATCAAATAACTGGAAAAGAAAGCTGCGTACAAGAGGTAGCAGGATGCTCTGCCAAAGTGGGGGTAAAACACTAGAAGGGGAGTCACATTGCTTTTGGTGTTGGAGACTGCTGAGACAAGCCTGATTGGTCTCAAATCCCAAAGCTAAACATTCTGAGGATGTGAAGAACAATGCTTCCTGAAAAAAACTGGCACTGGTGAGGATGTGGCAGACAAAGTTCCTCATAAAGAAACCAACAAGTGATAGTACTGATAACATATCTAAAGCTGCTGAGCTAAAGGCTGCTGAGCTGACTCTTCTATGATGCACCATAAAATCTATGCCAGTGCTGATGAGGGCAGAATGTTTCAGGCTTTGCTTACTTCAACACATCTACTTGTTTCTCAGATCCCCCACTGATGGAGTTGTAGTCAGTGGGCTCATAAAGCTGATTTGAGTGATGAGGTTCTCTAGGGAAAGCTTTTGAAGGGGACTACTCTACTGCCTACTTCCATCCTAAAATGTACATCAACCAGCTAAGAACTTCCACTTCCCACCTGCAGATAGATAATTTATAATTTAGAAAATACTTAATCAAGCTCCTGCGCTATATGTAACTCAACAAATAGTCCCATGGGCGAAAAATATTGAGCTAATGAGAATTAAAGAACCAAACTTGATAGCAAAACAGGCTATCAAATAACAAAACAGTAGGTCTTTGGCAGTAAGTTTAACATTGTCACGAATCACACAGCAGGTCAGTTCCTTCAAATAATAAAGGACAGAAATATAAAACAATCTTTGACATTGAGGGTTGGCTAGGCAAGAGGCAGCTCACAGCTCTTACAGCCTGCCTAGCCTGTGCTTCAGGTCACTCCATATTGAGATGTGACCAGAAGAGAATGCACAGAAGACAACAACTTTGTGGGAGATGACCATTTGTGGTCAGTGTAGTGCATTTTCTTTTAACTACTTCACTACAAGCTACCTAAATTCTAACTACAGTGGAGCTCCCACACAGGGTCAAAAGTGAAAAGACCTTTTCCTTTAATTTCTCAAAAGTTAGGATCATAGAATCCTTTAAGATCATCAAGTCCACTGTCAACCTAGCACCACCACCATGTTCGCTATTAAACCACATCCTCAAGTGCCATATCTGCACTTTTTTGAACACTTCCAGGGATAGTGATTCAACCACCTCCCTGGGCAGCCTGTTCCAATGCTTTACAAACCCTTCTGTGAAGAAATTTTTCCTCATATCCAATCTAAACTTCCCCTGACCCAACTTGAGGCTATTTCCTCTTGTCCTGTTACTTGTTACCTGGCAGAAAAGACTGACACCCTACAGGCTACTGCTGCCTATTCCTACTTTTACTTGCTGGTCTTTATATATGGAAGAAAAATAGAGGATCACAGAAAAACAAAAAGCTTCTCCCAACACACACTCGAGCTCAAACTAGAAAATCTGCTGCCTTGAAGAGCTTCTCCTAGTTATACAAGACTCATAAAGCATGGAAAAGCTGAAGTGAGGAGGAAGCAGTCTCTTTTTCAACAAACTTGGTGACTTTCCAAGTCACCATTTTTGTCAGCAGGTGGAGCAGCAGTAGCATCGAATAGAAAGAGGTAAATATTTCCCTCTATTTGTCTGCTATCTACCAAAGTAAGTAAGATTTGACTCTTAGTCACTGCCTGCTGAAAGGACAGAAAAACGATTGCTCCTACTAGGACTTTTCCCTCCACTGGGAAATGAAAGAAGGCAATGGGAAACATCTGATAACTTAATGCAAGTCTGACAAAGGCAAAGAACAAATTTCTCTCACCTCAGCAAGAGGGGGCTGTTCGCTTCCAGAAAACATCTGTAGAAACTTTACTTAAAAATACCCTTAGGCCTGAAAAAATAGCATATAGAAGATCATCATAATGGCACTATACCTATCAGAAAAAGTTATGTGCCTTGGCTATTCTTAAGGTGAGAGGTCTGACTTAGATCATCAGGGACAGCAAGGTGTCCTTGGAGAAAACCAGCTCCTTTTCTTCTCCTTCTTGCAGGGCAGAACAGCGGGAAAACAACCAAAATATGGGTTTTATTTTGTTTTGCCAAAAGCATAAAGATAGAACCATATCAGCTTAACTTGCAAGGTATACTAAAAATCACACACAGCCTCCTATGGTATGGAAATGAAGCCAGAAAGGTAGCAGTTAATCACAGGTGCATTTCCTAAGCAGAAAGAACTTTTGCAATTTCAGTTGACCAGAGTAAATAGACAATTCAAGAGCTATGTAACATATTATTCTACTATTTCACTGTTTTAACTGAAGATATCTCAATACTGACCATTATATTGAAGGACTCCTGTGGAGGCTGTTTCTGTCTGTTTTACTCCTGTAGAGTTGTTAGGAAAGTGTCGTCTGGACACAGAATTCTCTGGATTCTGGCTTTTTTTGTCTTTCCCTTTGGGAAGATGAGGTGAGGAACAGTTTTCTCCCCGGTCAGTGGATCCAGCAGTAGATTTAGATTGCAGATCATTTCCCTGAAAAGAACTGTACATAACTATCACTGATGCAAATTACAAAGTTTATTTTTTTAATTTAAATAAGGACTGACATGAGGTATTAAAGAAGCATATTAATTAAACAAGCAGTACATTCAAGTTATATCTTAAATTATTCAGAAAAGCATAAGTATCTTATCAACTTACTGTATGATTGGACTGATTAAATTCTTCTTAACAACTCCCAGGAGAAAATATTTATTAGAAGAAAATAATGCTTCATTTAATAAAAAGAATGAATATATGCATGCATGCATACTATATACAGCTATATGTCCCCCACATGTGTGGAAAGTCACAAGATATAACGTATCCAAGTTGTTAATAAGTCATTGTCTGTTTAAATGAGACATGGGCATTATTTTAAGTGTCAAGAGAAGCTGGAGGAGAATCACAGTCTTTTTGTGGCAATAACACTGACTGCCAAGTAGACACTAAGAAAGGGGTTTGTGCACACCTCACCTCTGAATCATCTTCAAGGACATCAGCCAGTTCCCCTGCTTCCACTGTGCTCTTCTAGAAACAGAATCTTATTTTTGCAGCTTTGATGCATGTACGATCCTGGGTGTTCTAGTCATGGATTTTATTATTTATGCACATTTTTTCATCAGTCTAGATCTGTTCACAATCAACATCAGAAAAATCTGAACTGTATATAGCAGCCCTTTAGGGTGCTGTTTGTATTGTTCTAGGCTGTGTAAAGACTTTACCAACTGAACACCCTCATCATTGCCCCTCAGAAGTTTCTTTCTAATCCAGCTCTGTCAAAACACTCCATATAACAACAAAACACTCAAGCAGGTAAGGCAGAAAACCTTGTCGATATCTGGAACAGTTCACCTTATCACAGACTTATCTGAATGACAAAAGATCAGTATATTCTACTTCATTGTTTCACTTAGTGTAGCTGCATGAGCAATTCATGCCATTTTAGAAACTGCACACCAGAAAGACCTTTCATTCTGCAATGGTCATGGACAATTCCTTTCACCTCAGTGCTAAAGTTAAGAGGTGACAGTATATAGAATTAAAATCTTTCAGAAAAATAAGTCCTGAACAAAATCCAACATTTCTTTAAAAATTCTGCATACATTCCTACATGTTTATGTGATTCTTCTAGTTTTCACCTAATCAGCAGAAATCAGTTCTATCAAAAATATCTTCCTTAAATACGATCTTGCTTTTACCATCTAATCTACCATTTATCTACCAATACCATCTAAATCTACCACTCATCCTTTCTCTATAAAGAGAAACGAGTACATGGCAACATTCAAATCTCTTCAGATTCAGAGTGGAGACTGCTACTCCCAAGCAATAATATCAAAGAAGTGTAGACATCAAATTGAAGCAAACAATTGCATGATTCATACCAGTTCAAGTGCTGCATTAGATATTTAAGAGCAGTAGTACATATTCCCGTTTCCTTAAGTTTTGACACTTTTTATCAAGTGTCAATCCCAATGCAATAGAATTGAATATTAAATAAATTTCTGTAGCTGTTGTTAAGCAATAGGAGAAGAGGCAAGAAGCTAGAACTGTTAATAAGTTGTTTTTACAAATTCAAAGCTCACATTTTAAAACCAAACAACACTTGAAAGTATGTTTTTTACTGAAGTTTTATCTTCTACTGAATTCCAACAGAATGGAACGGACACTGATATATTTTATCGCTTATTTCTTTTTAGTGGCTCCAGGGATTTTTGTTTGTTTGTTTTGTAAACAATGAATGGGCATGATCAACTACCACGATTTTAATGAGAGACTGTGAGTCTGACTCCCTGCTGTCTTGTACTTGTACAGTAAATTGCACTTGCACAGAATTGGTGGAAACAGATACTTATATTCTCTTTTGGCTCTGTTTTAAATTCACAGAGGACCCTTGCTGTAGTAAGGTGAGGGTCAGCCTCTTCTCCCAATGAACTAGCAACAGGACAAAAGGAAATTGCCTCAAGCTGCACCAGGAGAGGTTCAGCTTGGACATAAGGAAATATTTCTTTCCTGAAAGGATGATTAAGCACTGGAACAGGCTGCCCAAGAAGTGGTGGAGTCACCATTCCTGGAAGAGTTCAAGAAAGAACTGGACGTGGCACTTAGTGCTGTGGTTTAGTTGATGTGGTGCTGATCGGTCAAAGGCTGGACTTGATAATCTGGGAGGTCTTTTCCAACCCTTATTGATTCTATGACTCATTTTGCACAAACAAAAATAGCTATACAGGATACAAAGCAGTGGAGGATGAAGCTCTGTATTTAATGGTTACCTAAGAAAAAACACGCCAGATTGGAGGCCAGCTTAGGGTCTTATTCAGACTCAGAATGCAATAACAAGATTTTCTGCAAGATGTTTTGTAAAAGGTTCTGTGTTTTTCCACTAGGTGTATAACTTGAATAAATAAATAAATAAATACACAAATATATCTGATCATGTTTATAGGAAAGACCTCAAGGCAGTAGCTGATCTTTACTATTCAAGGTTTTATTAAAAAAAAAAAAGAAGCCATTATTGCAATAATATTTTCTCTGATTTCTTTTGTGTAATTGACACTGCATATAGCTACAGATTCATCAAGCTTTAATAAGCACACCACCAGGTGGCTCTGGATCTTCTTCTTTACAGATTTAATTAAAACTCAAAGGACAGGGATTTTCCATTTTCCAGAATTCAGCAAAATTAGACACTTGATACTTACGCTGCCTTTAGACTTTCGAGTTCCCACAATTGGAGGTAGTGCAGAGGTTTTAGAACTGCAGAAATAAGCCATATCTTAGAACTGTGTACACTATCACCATCATAGACACTATGTATCAATAACCATATCAGGTAACACCAAGATGGCTATGCGACAAAACTAATTGTTTTTTTCATTGCATGTTTTTACTAAGAATCACTCATTCTTGTTCACTAGACTATTATGCCTAACCATTAACTTATTCACACAAGTGCATTACATTTCCCCACAATGCATATTTTATATACTGTGAATTTATAGAGCAGTATTCAGTGAATTACTATGTGAATGCTCCTTACAACTATTGCAATGAAAAGTTCCAGCAATTTCAACAAAACTGTTTACATAATTGATGAACCTGCCTTTTCACTATCCTAAATTCATTAGTTGCAAATGCTGTTTCCCAAAGTACTTTTGAGTTATTCACACTGTCGACTAGTTGCTCACTAAAAAAAAAAGAAATATAGATTATACTCTAGTTCATCTGCAGAATTTGGGTAAATTCTCTGAACTACCCCAGTTTATGGGACAAAGTTCCATTCTTTACATTTATTTCAAAGAAATGGTTCCCAATTTTCATGTTTTCCAAAGATATGAAAAGCATAAGTTTCTCCTAACAGACAAGCAGTTTACAACTCTATTAAGTCACTGTTCTAGCCTACAAAAAATAGACCCAAACATAAAGCAATCTCAAGGGAGTACATATTCCACAAAACATTACTATGCAAAAGTATATATAAACTGCTTTAGCGGCACCTAGCCTCATTCAGCTGTGCTCTTTTTTTTCAGGAAAAAAATTAATTAAGCCAAGCCAAAATAATCCTTTCTCTGACACCAATTTTGTGACACGTGATCACGGAACATTTATGAGATGAATTAGTCCTCTGAATTTCCATTTTTGCTTTTGTTTTTGTTATCTCAACTTTCCCAGAAGTTGCCAATTAGGTTTTGCATCCGTACTAACTCACCCATCTTTTGTACTTTGCTGCACTTTGTAAACAAATTGACACACACAAACACACGAGAAGTATATCACACACTTTTAGAACTTACCCCTGTGGTCTTCTCATTGTAGATTTGCTAAACAGCAGATCACCATATGGCAACTTCTTAAACTTTTCCCTACCCACTGCAACATAAATTTGCCCATTCTCCAGCTCTGACCCATTCTGAACAAGTTTTCCATCTGAAGTGTAAAGTCTGAAAAATACAAAAATGCTTAATTTGAATTTCCAGCTATGAAACCCAATAAAGTACAGTGCATGCTATGCAATGGTCAGTAGCTACAAAAAAAAAAAAAAAAAAAAACCACCCCCAAAACCAAGGAAGAACAGAGCAAAATAACTATTTAATCACAGTTTATATAAAACTAATGATATATGAAGTGGTATGATAGATGAAATACTCTCAGAATTTCTAAAATGAAATAAATGACCTTCTGCTTATAAGGTCTTCAGTGCCTTTCCCCTGATACCTTGGAACGCATCTATTCCATGAGTTCCTGACCACCCCACCCCTCATACCAAGTTCTACCCTCTATCTTTGCTCTGGGCACCCTAGGAAGAACAGGGCATTCACACCTGAAAACCAAGGACCTGTTTACCTAATACAGAACAGAGAGATAATATGGCCCTTATATTGCATTGATCAGAAGGTTGGAAAACGGCTGTACCTGGTGGGGTAAGGCTGGAAGTAGCAGGCAATACAGCACTACGTTATAACAAGAAGCTGTGTCTCTTAGGCACCTACCAATAATACCAATAATAATATGTCTATTATGCCAGGTAGATTTTTACCACAATGATTTCCGTTTGAGAAGAAAAAAAGCATCAAGGATTGGCAGGGAGAGATGGCTGGGGGCAGGTGGCAACACATTATTTACTTTATTGTGGAGTTTGTGATTTGATTTAAGGATGGTCAAAACAGTAAGTAAAGAGGGAACATTCAATAATAAATTAGCTCTTTCCTATGAAGCATATTCCAAAACTCAACAATATTTATATTTAATTTAAAAGTCAACAATAACAGCTTTCATTTAAGTCTTACATGCAGGAATATTGAATGGCTGTCTTAGATGCCTTTCTAGAAGCCTTCTACAGGAGCTACTGTATGTGTTAGTCATAAATTTCAACACAGTGCAAGGAGTCATAAAATGATATATACACCTATACAATAAACATTTTGGGAAGAATAGCAAGAGCCTACCCTGAGTACACCCCTGACCTATAACGTGCAAAACATTTATGTTTAATAGAGAAAAAACTGTTTCAGTTGATACATATGGTGGCATAACCTTGAATAAACACAGAAAAAACCCATGCAATTTACAGAACCTGGAATCACACAATATCTGAGGTTGAATAACAGTTCTGGATACCACCAAGTCCGCCCACTCCATGCAGAGCAAGAGCAACTAAAGTAGGTTGCTCTGGACTGTGTCCAGATATACCAGATTTTTGAATACCTGCAAGGATAGAGACTCTACAGCCTCTCTGTGCAACATTTTCCAGTATCTGGTGACCCTTACAGCAAATATATATTTTTTTTTCTGTGCGGGAATTTCCTGTACTTGAGTTTGTGCCTATTGCCTCTTGTCCTGTCACTGAGCACCACTGAGAAGAGCCTGGCTCCAACTTCTTCACTCATTCCCACCAGGCATTTATACACATTTAAAAGATTTCCCTGAGACTACCTCAGGATGCAGAGTGCCAGTTCTCCTCACATTACAAGTATCTTCAACCCCTTCATCTTCATGGCCCTTTGCTGCACTTGCTCCAGTGTATCCATGTCTTTTTTATATCAACCTCATGAAAGTATCCTAATGATATGTTTCTCCTGCCACAGAGAGGTATGGAAGCACCTAGGGTTCTCAATGCAAAGACTGGAAGTTCTGGATGGTGAAACTGCAGCTTTAAAAAATCTTGATCACATTGCTTCTTCCTTCTGAAGAGGTATGCTAACTCTGAAGCACCCCATTTGTATCACTCAAATTTACTTTATAGTGTAAACATTTCACAGGCATGCCAGCAATTCAAAGAGCAGTTTATGTTTCCCTACCACACAGTCAACATCAGTTACACACAAACAATGAAAATAGAATAAGCAATCTGAAAACCAGCAAGAATCCTACTTCTGAGTTAGTCTCACAGTGTTCTGCTAGATTGCATTTTGCTTTGGAGAACTCAGGGGAAAAACAGCAAATCAGTGTACTACAGTTTAAGAATTGCTTATACATCTGCAGGTATATAGGGGTATATACAAACACGACTGTGGGTTTTTGATAGTCAGCAAGTGGAAGGTCATGAAGCCCAACAACTGGGATCCCTTGCTAGAGATCACAAAATTGAAAGAGGAATTGGAAAGGAGAGAACAATTTGCAGTCTTTGGAGATGGCTCCTCTCAAGTGTGAGGGAAAGGTATCCATTCAAGGAAGATCTAATGAGCTCCCCAAGAAAGTGGGCCACTGCAGATGAAGGTATCCAGTACTTGACAGAATTAGCAGTGCTGGAAATCATCTATAGTAACCTAAGAAGGGATGACTACCCCAGAGATCCAGAGGATGTTCCTTGCACAATGGCCATGTGGAGGAAGGTGGTTCAAAGCAACCCTGCATCATATTCCACCAGCCTAGTAACAATATATTACTCAAAGATGGATCTGTAGATGACACACCTGTAGAGGTGATGTCCTCCTGGCTCTGAAATGTAGAAGAAACTCTGGGCACTTCTTCATTCCCACAGGCCAGCACCTCATCTCTCAGGGGCAGACCAAGAGATCAGTCTCCTCCTGCCCCAGTCAGAGGGAAAGGAAGCCCCAAGCTCAGGTCATGTGGTGAACTCTGGTTCTTTCTGCATGACCGGGGGCAGACATGAAGAAGTCGGATGGTGAACCCACCGCTAAGCTGGAAGCCTGAGTACATGAATTAAGAGGGAAGAGAACTGTTAAGAAGCTGTCCATGTAGTTGCTGCAGAGACCCAAGAAAGAAATCAGTAACCTCTCAGACATCAAAGGACTGAGATCAACTCCTTTGATCCTGGTGAGGGGACCTCTGGTCTGGCATCGCAAAGGTCAGACAGTGAATACTCTGACCAGGAACAGAAATAGGGGGTCACTGCCTTTGGCCAGGAGAAGGAAAGGGATGATTGGGCCTAGTGTACTGTGTGGATTCGATGGCCTGGCACACTGGATCCACAGAGGTAATAGCTTTGGTGGATACTGGTGCACAGTGCACACTGATGTCATCGAGGCAGAGAAGTGCAGAACCATCTGGATCTCTGAAGTGACAGGGGGATGACAGGACTTTTCTATTAGAGGCTGAAGTGAGTTTAACAGGGAACAAGAGGGAAAAACACACCACTATGACTGGCCCAGAGGCCCCTTGTATCCTTGGCATCAATTACCTCAGGAGGAGATACTTCAAAGATCCAAAGGGGTATTGATGGGTTTTTTGTGTAGCTACCGAGACTGCAGAGAAGATCAAACAATTATCTACCCTGCCTGGTCTCTCAGAAGATCCTTTCATCATGGGATTGCTGCAAGCTGAAGACCAACAAGTGCCAATTTCCACCAGAACAGAGTACCAACAGCAATATCGCACCGAGACTCCATAATTCCCATCCATGAGCTCATTCCTTGACTGGAGAAACAGGGAATGATCTGCAGGACCTGCTCACACTTTAACAGCCCCATATGGCCAGTTCAAAAGTCTAATGGGGAGTGAAGGTTGACAGTGGACTATCATGGCCTGAATGAAGTCACACCACCTCTGAGAGCTGCTGTGCCAGACACGTTGGAACGTCAGTATGAGCTGGAGTCAAAGGCAACTGAATGGTATGCCACCATTGATATCGCCAATGCATTTTTCTCCATTCCTCTGGCAAGAGAGTGCAGGTCACAGTTTGCCTTCACCTGGAGGGGTGTCCAGTATACCTGGAATCGACTGCCCCAGGGGTGGAAACACAGTCCAATCATCTGCCATGGACTGATCCAGACTGCACTGGAACAGGGGGGAGCTCCAGAGCACCTGAAATATATTGATGATATCATTGTGTGGGGCAGGCAAGACAGCAGAAGTTTTGGAGAAAGGGAGGAAAATAATCCAAGTTCTTCTCAAAGCTGGTAAAGGGACCTGAACAGGAGATCCAGTTCTTGGGAATAAAATGGACGCTGTCATGTGCCCATGGATGTAGTGAACAAAACAGCATCTATGTCTCCACCAGCTAACAAGAAGGAAACACAAGCTTTCCTAGGCCTTGTGGGTTTCTGGCAAATGCACGTGCCAGGTTATATTCAGCTTGTGAGCCCCCTCTGTCGAGTAACCTGGAAGAAGAACCATTTTCAGTGGGGCCTTGAGCAACAACAGGCCTTTGAGCAGATCAAACAGGAGATAGCCCGTGCAGTAGCTCTGGGGCCTGTTTGAACAGGACCAGTTGTGCGAAATATCCTCTACACGGCAGCTGGGGAGCATAGTCTCACCTGGAGCCACTGGCAGAGAACACCAGCAGAAACCTGAGGTCGATCATTAGGGTTTTGGAGCTGGGGTTATCAAGGATCAGAAGCCCACTACACACCAACTGAAAAGGAGATATTAGCAGCCTATGAGGGGCTTCGAGTCATCTCAGAAGTTGTTGTGACAGAAAAGTGTCTCTTGTTGGCACCGCGTTTGCCCGAGCAGCACTGGATGTTCAAAGAGAACATCCCCTCAACACATCATGTAATCAGTGCTACATGGAGTAAGTGGGTAGTTTTGATCACACAGTGAGCCCAAATGGGAAAACCTAATTTCCCAGGAATCCTGGAGGAGATTATGTACTGGCCAGAAGGCAGAGATTTTGGAGCATTGCCTGAAGAGGTGACTCATACCCAAGAAGCAACATCATATAATGAGTTACCACAAAATAAAAGAGGCAATGCCCTACTTACTGATGGATCTTGCCATGTGGTAGGAAACCATCGGAGGTGGAAAGGTGCTGTGTGGAGTCCCACACGATGGGTCATTGAAGTAGCTGAAGGAGAGGGCGAGTCAAGCCAGTTTGCAGAAGTGAAAGCCATCCAACTAGCCCTAGAGACAGCCGAATGAGAAAAGTGGCCTCTACTATACCTCCATACTGACTCCTGGATGGTGGCTAATGCCCTATGGGGGTGGCTAGAGCAAATGGAAAAAGGCCAGTTGGCAACACAGGGGTAAACCCATCTGGGCTGCTGCATCGTGGCAGGATATCGCTACATGAGTGGAACACATGATGCTGAAGGTGCGTCATGTTGATGTTCACATGCCCAAAACTTGTGTGACTGAAGAACACCAGAACAATAAGTAGGTGGATAAGGCTGCCAAGATTGGAATAGCCCAGGCAGACTTGGACTGGGAGCAGAGGGGCAAGCTATTTAAAGCCCAATGGGCCCATGAAACATCAGGACATCTAGGAAGAGACGCAACATACAGATGGGCTCATGATCACGGGGTGGATCTGACCATCACACAGGTTATTCATGAATGTGAAATGTGTGTGGCAGTTAAGCGAGCCATGCGAGTAGAATCTCCCTGGAATAGAGGGTGGTGGCTGGGTTCCCAATATGGTGAGGCCTGGCAAACTGATTACATTGGACCAGTGCCACGAACATGCCAAGGCAAGAGCTACATACTTACCACGGTGGAAGCAACAACGGGCTGGCTGGAAACATATCCTGTAAACCAGGCCACTGCTCAAAACACCATCTTAGGCCTGCCCATCAGGTTGCTGTACCTCATCCCCATGCATGATCTGGCAAGCAGAAAAGCTGCTTTCTCATTGTCTTCTCTCTCATAGTTCTTCCTTACATCCCTATTCAGATGGGGGTGATCAATAATTTTTTTTTAAAAAAGCCACATGTGAAACTGCCTAAGACTTGGCAGCTTTGCAAACCTTTAAATAACATGGAAAAGAAAAATTTCCATATACATAATGCAGGTTCTCATAAGTCCACTTATCCTTCTTTAAAGAGAAATCATATCTTCCCAGCATCAGTGGTCTTACCAGACCAGACCTCCCCTAACACTAACATAGTTTCAGTAAGCCTCAACAACTAATGTGTAACTTATTAGAGAACAGCGATCACTTAACTAACGTATTTAATACGTATTTCTAGTATTTTAAGGAAAAGAAAATGAAAACTGAGTTAATAGAAAACCAGCAAAGGGAAAACATTACATAATTCAAAATGTCATGTAGATTATCTTATTTTTAAAGGGTTAAAACTGAGCACTGAAGGGAACTTCTCAAAAGAAATCCTAGTTATATACTGAATGCTTTTATGTACATGAGTTTCACCAAAGAGTGACACCAACGAACAATAATAAAATGAAAGATTTTTAAATTGTAAACAACCTGAGTGCAGAAAGAATTGATATCATGTAAAGGGCTGTTGTTGCTTTGTTCACTTCTGAGTTACACCAGCTGAGAATCAGACCCAGAAAGCTGCAACAGGTGTAGGTTTACTATACTGCAAGTAAAAGTGCTAATTGGAGAAAAAAAAAGCAGGGCTAAGAGAAAGAACTAGATAAGAGCTAATAGTCCACTGATAGCATTACCTTTATCTTTTCTCACCTGTATCAGCTCTGGGAAAGCAATCAGAAGAACTGAAAGACTACCTTATCTTCACTGATTTGAGAAAGCTTTTGCAAACTTAGCCTCAGACATTGCATAAGCTTTGAAGAATGATTTTCCACAAAAGACCCTTTCCCACCTGAGGAACAGATTTCTGTAATGTGCTCTGCATGGGGTAGCATTGGAATGTCAGCAATTTGCTTGTATACACTTTGGCAGCCCACTTACACTGCAATGTTTCTCGTGGACATCACATATATCATTTTGCTCTAAAGCTTGTAACAATCACCTAATACCATTTTAGATAACTTATTTTACATTGTAAACGCCTTAAGGGACTTATCTATCCAAC
Organism: Corapipo altera; assembly: GCF_003945725.1. Lineage (NCBI taxonomy): Eukaryota > Metazoa > Chordata > Aves > Passeriformes > Pipridae > Corapipo > Corapipo altera. The sequence goes on from NW_020884912.1 coordinate 7,428,237, forward strand.
AGGTCACCTCCTATTCCTGAGGTACCACAACAACTCAGAACAGATGAGATACTGGAACTGGCAAACTCCCAACTACAACTTTAGCCTTGGTTTTTTTTAGGGGGCTGAGCAGACTGAGTATAAAGCACATCCTAGTCTTAGCCCAGGTACACAAAACCCAAGGAATCCATAATATTTTTCTTGAAATTGTTTAATCAATTAATTTAAAGAACTATCAAAATTAAAAGGTAACACAGAGTGCATGTATCTTGCATTCCAAACATCTTCACCAACTTTACCATGCTCATTTATTTTATTATAATATGTAGCTTAATTATTAGTACTAAATATATTGCATTATTATTGTATTATTACAGGTCTGCTAACTAAATGTTTAATTAATAAATATTAATAGGAAATAACAGTTGAAACAAATTCAGGTTATTCTTTTTTCAAATAGCAGTTGAAATGAAACCTCAAGGTTACTTGGAGTTAATCTATTTCCACCTTGTGGCTTTTTGATGTATTTTAATTTTCTTATAGTGGAATTTCCCATGAAGTAGGAATAATCCATTATATCTACCTATGGAGTCTTAAAAACATATCTAGGTGTATTAAATGTAATTTGATTTGCAAATATTCAGCTTCCTGATACCTGTGAACAGCTCCACTTCTGAGGGTAACTTTTCCTGTAACCATTTCAAGAATATGATCCCAGTGATTCAGTGTTTTCCTGGGAATGAGGAGGCGCACTGCAGGGCTAATAAGGTCTCCATTAGCAACCAGGCTGAAACAAAGCAAAGTAAAATAAATTGGAGGAGCATTTTAAACAAAACTCACCTGAAACGAACACACCACCACCACCTCTGAAACGGCAGTTCACTAACTGAAAATGCTACTTACAAAATAGTGTAGGGCTCCTGGAGTGGCTTTCGAAACCGTGCTGACACAGTGATTCTACTGTGAGTAACTGGCTTGACCTGCAAGAACAAAAGAGAATTAGAAATTACTCAGTCATAAAATGTTTGCCCTGACCATCATCACCAAGTGGGACAGTATATCTGCAGAAAAAACTTCCTGTCTTCAAAACATGCATTTTATTCTAGGGTAGCTTCACCTTCTACAGAGCATACATAATTACTGCTGCAGGTTTATGTACATGATGAATAACAACCACAGCACAGCACACCACAGTGCACCATGGCATAACATGTATTTTTCACTGAGAGGTCAGAATTGTATGGACATCTTTGGTGACTTCTCAGCTGTTGTCCTAGAGACCCCAAGAAATACTCCCAAACACTGTTTTTGCTCTCTTACTCCTTACTGCTTATAACCGTGGTGCAGGCAATTAAACTATCTTCTCTTTTTAACAGTAAATGCCACCTCTGGATCTCTCTGCTATCATAATAAGTACTTTAGCTCTTGTACAGGTCTTTACATCCAAATCCATCGGTAATTTATAAAGGTTGCTGAACACTCTGCTCATTTTACGGCAATGACTCAAAAGTGAGGTGAACTGCAGAATTTCAGCTGTCAGAACAAGACATAGGCTACTTAATTCCCAAGCATTATTCCCTGTGCTCTTTTGAACAGACACTGCATTGAGATCAACACTAATGTCAGAACAGAAAGTTTAAAAAAAATAAAAGAATAACCAAATCATTAAGATTTTTTTAATTCTTTATCAAATCAAAATAAGGTGTTAAACCCAAACAAACATTCAGAAGTTATAGTACATGAGTTAACAAGTTGGCTACACTTCTAAAAAAAATACCATAAAAGTTTAAAGGACTAAATAGCCAGCATGCACAGAGACACACTTTCAAATAGACGTACAAAGTTTATTTAAACTGGCAATGTTCCAGTCACTGTGTAAAGCAGTCTAATGACATGATATGTTGCAGTTTTATCACACCCTGTGCTAAATTAACCAATACTTCTCATTTAATTTATGGGAAATGGTCTGAACTCCAGTGCTTTAAGTCACACAAATTCATTTAGTACTGACAAGATTGCTTTCCAGATCTTTCTCTTGTATACACTGGAAAAAGCAAGAGGTGCTCAACCCACTGGATATTCCAAACTGGCTAAAAATTATTAAAATAATCAAATCTGACTTCCCATATAACCCAAAGAACCTCATACAGCAAATTCTGCACCAAGCACACAAATTATGGAGCTAGAATAGCTCTCTTAGGAGAAAAGGAACAACAAAACAAAAACAATACTGGCATTCCTTTGTGTATAATCACTTCAAGAAAACACAGCAACAGGTAAACTTGTTCTCAGCGTCTGCTAAGAAGTGCATTCATTCTGAATTCAGCTCTCTTCAGCTTCTTACCTTTCTCAAAGGCCATGTAGCCCTCTCAAACTTCTGTTTGACTCAGAGGATGTTTGGTCACCACAATATAAGAAAGACATGAAGCTATTAGAGAGTGTCCAAAGGAGGGCAGTGAAAATGGTGAAGGGCCTTGAGGGGAAGGCGTATGAGGAGTGGCTGAGGTCACTTGGTCTGTTCAGTCTGAAGAAGAAGAGACTGAGGGAAGACCTCACTGCAGTCTACAACTTCCTCATGAGGGGAAGAGGAGGGGCAGACACTGATCTCTTCCCTGTGGTGACCACTGACAGGACCTGAGGGAATGGCCTGAAGTTGTATCAGGGGAGGTTTACGTTGGATATTAGAAAGAGGTTCTTTACCCAGAGGGTGGTTGGGCACTGGAAGAGGCTCCCCAGGGAAGTGGTCACAGCACCAAGCCTGACAGAGTTCAAGAAGCATTTGGGTGATACTCGTGGGTGCATGGTGTGACTCTTGGAGATGATCCTGGGCAGGGCTAAGGATTGGACTTGATGATCCCTGTGGGTCCCTTCCAACTCAGCATATTCCATGATTCTGTGATGTGAAAGCCTACACTGGTCATGATGAAGGCAGAATTAGCCTTTGCACAGTAAAGTGACTAAACAGAAGCAATCAGCAGTAGGGTGGCATGATGATTTGGAACTCAATGCAAAGGGATATTTTGGTCAGAGATTTCTACAAGAGGAGAGACAGCAAAAAGATGTTACTGCTGCATTGTGCCAGCAGTGCTTGTAGACCAGACTAGGAAGAAGACTGCAAGAACAGTTGGCGACCTTCCCTTTATGCAAGCAATTTACTAGGAAGTGTATTTACTCCTTAAGATGTATTTTGCATTTTGTCTTGGTACAAAGAAATTTTGTACTGGAATGTACATAAGCTATGCATTAATGCCTAACATAATTGCAACTCACAGTCTTGCTGTTAATTCCAGTATGCTCCGAAGCAGGTGGAAGATTCACTCTGGAATACTACTGGCTTGGAAAGAGAGTAAGAGGTTGTTATTATACAGCTCCTTGGGGAAGGCAAAGACATTTTTTGAGACTGCCAAATAATTTATGAACTCAGCCAGAGCAGAAACATTTGAAGCACATTCTTCAAAACATAATTGGTCATTTATGTCACCAAAATTTGAAATGAAAATTTATTGAAGAAAAGGAAAATAGAGCTTAAACTGCATCATCTGAAAACATTTCTATTTCTGTTGTAAGCCATTAAGGGTTATTTTCTCAATGTAAGCATCTAATAGAGAGCTTCAGAATACAGGAAAAAATAAAGGTAACTTTCTAAAGGGTATGCTACTGAAGGTTGAGGCAATATTGGTTTACCACCATAGCATCACGTCCTAATATTTAGGCTTTAAATGCAGGTTGCATCCAAAAGGGGAGTTAGTTAATTTTGCATCCCTTTACACCTTCCTGTGTAGCTGGCAGGTTGCCAAGGTAATCCCCTATAAGGTATTCAATATATAAATAGTAAAGATTTATATCTCTGTTTCTAAAAGTTGATTCCCCATCCATTTCTGATGCTAACTTGTACTGGTGATACCTATGCTCAAACATCTCCCACAGTCTCTCCAAAAAGTCTGTCAAACTAAGTTCCCCAATGCAGTCTACAATACTCAGGTTTCAATGCTCCACACTTTACTGGAACTAGCTAGAAAGCATTTGCTAACCACAAGGGAGCCCTTTAGGATAGTCCCAAGTGTGCCCAATTACTTAGTTGTTCCTGCAAGCTGATGAAACCTAATGGCCATTTTAGCTAGGCTCCTCAGAAGGCCATCATGTTATTGCACACAACCCCATCACCAGGCCCCTGAGAAAACAAACAACCTGACAGATGTTAAGAGCTCATTCATTATTCAAAGAATTGTATTTCTGCCAATAGTAGATATTATGGCATCAGATTGCAAGTTTATCTTTTGGGTTGCCCTCTCTGAGTAAATAATATTTCTTAAAGTAAGGCCTGTTCTTAAACAAGCAAACTGCATGGGATTGTTAAGATGGGACCAGCTTGGGCAGAGATTATTTGTCTTTTCTACCCAAACATGGCCTAAACCAGAACAAAATACAAACTTGCATTGTTTCTCTAAGCCTGTTTAAATCAATCATGAAAAGAATATGTTACTGTAATATTAGATTTGTTAAAGTAACACCACTAAAATCAATGTATTGAAACACTAAGATGACTATGGCCATTTAGGATTGTTCAGCCTGGAGAAGAGAAGGTTTCAGGGTGACCTAACTGTGGCCTTTCAGTAACCGATGGGAGCCTACAAGAAAGATGGAGGGAGACTTTACAAAAGCATGTAAAGAGCATGACAGGACAAGGGGGAATGGCTTCAAACCGAGAGTAGGTTTAGATCAGATAGTAGGAAGAAATTCTTTACTGTGAGGGTGGTGAGACACTGGAACAGAATGTCCAGAGAAGTTGTAGATTGCCTAGATGCCCCATCCCTGGAAGTGTTCAAGACCAGGTTGGACAGAGGTTTGAGCAACCTGGCCTAGAGAAAGGGGGGCTGGAACTACAAGATCTTTACAGTCCTTTTCAACCCACGCCATTCTACGATTCTAAGAAGTATTTTGCACAGTGTATTATTAAGATCTGTTTCTGGGTGCTTGGAATAGAGTAGTCCAGACTAAACTAAGCAGATGCTGGACCTTGGTGGCAAAAACTCTGAAAACTCTTTTGCCACACCCGACATGAACAGCAGGGGCAAGCATACTACTTCTTTTCTCGGTGTCCACATGCTCTTAGACACAGACTTAGGCTATCACTGTTTCTCTGGAAGAGGAGAGAGACCTAATGTCTTTGGGACAGCTTGCCTCTCAAAGGCATGTTTTACACCTGCTCTGCTTCAGGGGCCAATATGAACTCTTTATGTTCGTGCAATACACAGGGACATGCTGGTGCTGCAAATGAGTGAGAAAAAAGGAGAAAATAAATATGTATTTTTAATGAAAATTAAAACCACAACAAAACCAAATAGACAGAGGGAAGTGCCTGCATCTGGGGTGCTGCAAATGAGGTGTGCACAACACCTTTAATTTTGAAGCTGGCAAGCATGCAGACATGCAAGCAACTACAACATGGTATAATACGGTGTTCCACAATGCACAAGAGATAAATCTTACAGATGCCCAATGTCTGTTCTGGCTACAGCATACTATATTAAGCTCTCAGGGTACAACAATCAAAAAATTCAGCACAAGCAACTCTATCCCGCTCTGAAGCCATGTTTAATAAAAATCACACTGCACCATGATTAAAAAAAAAAGGGGAGTGTGGAAGGGGAAAACATCATCTCCATACTATACACCTTTCCTCTACTTAACCTGGCTGTCCTGTTCATGGTGTTTAGAATAACTTCACTCTCACCAATGTTATGGTTATGGTTATGAAAAGTAAGGCACATAACTTCAATATACAGAAGCATACCTTAATAAAAGACCAATTGCTCAGGCACTGTAAATCAGTCTAGTGCCTTTGAAGTATATGAAGTTACAAACAACCATCCCAGTGGAAGACCCAGTCCAGGGTTTAATTAAAGAATACATCATTCTGCTTGTTATTTTGTTTGTAGGAGTACCACAGTGTTGCAGTGTCTGGAATAGCCTGACCCCTCGGGCACTGCAGAGTTACATATTAACAACAAAGTGGTCTTGGGTCAAAGTTTGTGCTGACATTAAGAGACCAGCATCACTAGCCCCCTAGACCCTTTATTTTCTTTTAATTTCACCAGCCATGTTCTCAGCTGATGTAAATCAGCACTTTCCCATTTACGTCAGCAACCGTAAGCACATTTATATTAATTAATGGTCTGGCCCCATTATGATTTTATCTTTAAATTTTGTACATTTTCAGTTTGTTTGAAAAGACTCATTCAGGGGCAGCTCCCATTTCCTACTGACAAATGTTGCCAACAATTTCTAATTTGTGATGAGATATTTATCTGAGGTATTACACGACAACATACAGCAGCAACACAAGGTATTCAGAGGAGGAAGGAGAAAGCACTGTGTCTGTTGAAACTCATAGGAAACTTTCAGTAAGCTGGAGGCAATTAATCAAACGAGAATTTGCAAGGCAACAAGAGCTAAACGCTGTTGGAAATACACCAGGGGATCACAGACTCAAAACCACCATCATTTTTATTTTTCTATTCTATTCTATAATAATTTGTTATTTCCCACAGTGCCTCTTACACTAACAGCAGTGTGGATTTTCCTTGCTTCAGAGAGGAGTTACGATCTGTGAAATGACTTTGCAAGGCACCTTGCAGAGTCTGGGAAAAACAAAATAGCTAAACTCAACACAGGCTGAGTTCTGAGAGTGGGCATCAATGATACATGATAAATACAAAGGTCTGGCAGCATTTTCACAGGCTGCTATGAAGACAAAGGTCAGTTATCCACAGCTAAGAAATGGAGTGACTATCTGATTTATTTCCTTTCCTTACCAAAAGTGCCCCCCCCCCCCCCCAAGTGGGAAACCAAACAACTGCATGATTTACAGGTTTACATGTATTTACAGTGCCATACTGGACAGCAGCAAAAAAAAAAAAAAACAGTCAAAAACCATAATGTGTCTGAGTCCAATGCTCTGTGCTGGTTTGATTTGTAGAGGTTTAAGAGTTGGGCTTTCTTATTGCCATTAATATAGTCCTGGGTGCTATGAACATCTCACTCATTACTCACGTCACTTTATAACTAACCTTTCGAAGCTTTAAATATTTCAACACAATGTCACATTCCAAATTTATCAGCTCATGCAATGAGCCATGGCCTTGCCAGTTTGTTACAATGGCCTGTTTGTTAATCAATGTGCCCAAGAAAATTGAGAACAAATATTTGCATTTCCCCAGGGCAGAACCGGGGTCAAAAGAACCAAAACCCCATCGATACACACCATCACCATCCTGTGATGTGAAAGAAAGGAATGCTCAAGGTTCAGTGATCAAAACCAAATTAGAACAATAAGTTTTCTAAAGCTATTACAACACAGGAAACACCTTATCTGTTTCATAGAAACATGACTTTTTTTAAATGAACATTTTATACACATTGACTAAAGCTGAGAAGTCAAACTCACTGAGGTGTTTGGTCAGTACAAAACCATTTCAGTTATCCTACAAAGTAATTAACCTGGATAATCTACATTTCCCTGGCTACTTTGCACTTCTAGATGGTACACTGGATAGTACAAAACAGCCTTGAGTAAGAGACTACTAGGCCTTTCTACTGGTTGAGGATACAAAGCACCACTCAAACTGCTATTACCCGAGTGTATTCCCAGGCTTACATAAATAGGCTACACCACCACAGCTGCACATAAACTTCTCAGCCCACATAAAGCAGAGATGAGCTGATAATGAACTATGCCAGAAGAAACGGTCATGTACTGATCCAGAAGCCTTCTAGACTGCAAAGCTCCTAAAAAATTCACAAAGTGTTTAAAGCCAACCTGTTCGCCACCGAGGTAAATCACCCTCTTTTCCAGCCATGGCAAGTGAAATGGAGTTCGTATTCCCTGTGCACCTGGTAGTAAGTCTAGCTCACCTAGTTAAGCCCCGGAATCTGCCATAATTTTTGAGCATCGGACTAGGAGCCAGATCTTCAGCTGCGATAAGGCAGACAATGGCATGGTTTTCTCTGCCCAGGCACTTAGCCTATGCAGTGCTCTCAAACAGATCACATTTCTGACACTGACATTATACTGCCAATTCTGACCAGTCTTGCCTCTCATGATTTGTGTATTTTCCCCAAATTCCTCAGACCCATTTAAACCAATAAGAAGTCTCTGGCCTTCATGGCTCATCATTAAAAGCTTCAGTACTGGCACCTCTTCCCTTCCTCCCAGTCTCCTCACAGGCCAGAAAGAGCAGTTACCCTACAGAACAAGGCAGACAATAATCAAGGAAGAGACCAATTTTCATGCTTCAGATCAAACTCGATCCAGACCATTAAATTCTCCAGTGGCATGAACCAAAGCCTCTAGAAGTCTTTCTGCTGCCCAAAAATCCACTAAATCCATCTGTAAGCATGTTCTTAATCAAAATACTCAAAATTGCACAGTTCAGGTATACAGAACAGAATAAAGAGAAATTTTATGCATTCATGGGTCCAATTAGGAAAAAAGGACACATCTTATCTTCTAACTGGATGTCTGGTCAGTTCATCTCCAATTCCTCCTGAACACTCAGGAAGAGTATTTGTTTTGCATGTCTTGTTGTGCTAATTATGTTACCAGGATACTAAACACAAAACAATGACACAGAAAATTTAACTATTAAACATGTTGCTCAGGAGATCGAAGATGTATATCACATTCTTTAATCTTTAATCTTTGCATTTTGATAGACTTATTCCCTAAAATACACTTACAGTAAAATCATTAAATAATTTAGCATCAGAAAATCAGAAAATTTTTACTTAGTCTGTGACACCAGCAGTAGAGAAATCAATCTAGTCAGATATGGAGTAGCAACAGGGTTTACTTCTGCATATTGGCAATGAAGTAGCAAGAAGGTTTAGTTTTCCATACCGGCAAAGGAATATGAAGAGGAACCTCCATACACAATTTGTTTCCAGACATACAGAATTTTGTATTTAGTAATCTAGGATAGCACAAATCATGTTTGTTTCTTTTTAATTCTGAGGAAAGAAGATGGAAAGAATAGGTTGTAAAGCTGTAATCTGCACATGCTGGGATAACCTCTAATTATCTATTCAGTCACTTTTACAAAACTATCTCCTGTACAGAGAAAATATTGATTTCTAATTGACAGTTAAATATTAAAGTGAACCAAGAGTCTACTCACTGAAAAATGATAAGATTTTTCTTATGACTAGACATACATGTTGTCAGATATGATAAATGTCAGTATTGAAATAAAAAATAATTATAAATGCTGTCATTTTTCATGAGAATGTACTGGGGGAAAAAAAAAACAGGTTAGAGACAAGGTATATCCAGTATAAATATACCAAAATAATTTGTGAAATCAAGAAACATTATAAACTTCCAAAATTCTATTTTTATAGATAAGTCCAATCATATTAATTCTGACAAATGAGTGGTGACTCCACTGTCTAGCAAAAAAGGATGCAGAAAAACAGTTGCCATAAATGGTACTAGAATAATTTAATTTTGAAATGTGGAAGAACAGAGGAAAACACAGGAATTGCAGCTCCTCAAAATACTTTTATAGCAACATCTTAGATGCTTTTGTGGAAAATTCTGATGCTGAGTTCATATCTACCAAGTTTCAAACATCATATTTTACACCTCGCGTTCCCTTGTCATGGTGCTTGCCTCTTCTGTCAGCACTGGACAATTAGGGTACCTTTCCTGGCCCAGGATCTCACCAAGAACACAGTGGCCAACTGACCTATACTGTGATCTGCTTATTAAGCATGTCTGGTCCACCAGACCCTGCACCAGGAGTGCTACTAAGTGTACCTGGAGACCACCAGCAGAAGACAATTGCGCCAGTCGCAGTTTCACTCTGCAGTCACACTTCATCACAGGAACAGACACATTCCGTGAAGCTCCCTAGCCAGCAAAAGCGTACACTCCATGTCCTAGCCCAAGTCTATGTCATCCAGAATGCGACCAATGTGAGGACTGACAGGCACTGGATCAGAAAAAGAAATTTAAAATTTTCAAAATGTTCAAACATTCATTCAAATCCGTGTAATTATTAAGTGTTTTGAGGAATCTTTACTAATCCTCTGAAGAATCATTAGTAAAAATAGTGATTATTCCATTCTACAAATCCTTCTACAAATGTGACCACGCGTAAACCACATGATAAAAGAAGAAGCTGCAATTAAAAAAGGGTTATGGAAAAATAAAAGAAGTTTATGTAAAACAGTGAAAGAAAGTGATTAATCACTGGAAAAATGTTACATATTAATGTGACACACAAATACTACATGTGAGGTAACAGAACTGCAGAAGGGTACCCAGGCAGAACATTGGTAGAACCTGGAGCTGGAAAGGTAGAACAAGACCTAGTGGGTAGTGGGCAGAGAGTCTCTACTGCATCCCTCACACCTGGGCCCCTGGCATGCATCACTCCATCTGACAGTCCAAGAGCCACACACAACCATTTGTCACGCTAAATGACAGCATTCTGGAATGAACCCACCACTCAGAGAATGGGGTAAAGTGACCCTTGCTTCAATGAGCCACTTGGCCTGTAATCAGACAGTTCTGACACCAGTTTTCATGCCTACTGCTCTACAGTGTCCCCAGTTGATGGGTAATAATGTTATAAACACACTGTAAGTAGGCAAAGGTAATAAAATTGTGGACCAAGATGTTTTCATGGCTTAAACATCACAGAAAACAGTGGTAAACCTAAGGAAAGGAGCTTACATCATCCTTTCTTCTTGTATAGTTTAGGGCTAATTCTTGATGTGGCTTACACACAGAGTAAAACATATAAGTAAAGTTTTCTAAAATAACTTTATAAATGCTTTTCTAGTAAAAAAGTTGGTAAAAAATCCAAGTGCAACACAAAGGACTGAATCTTGAGCAATACAAAAAATACTTGTGTCAGAGATTACCAAACAATCACTTTGTCCCAGAAGTCCAGGAGAAAAAAAGTGAAGTGCAGACAAAAAACCTCAATGTTTTTAGTACCAAAGAAGATCTGTCTGCTATCAACCAAGGGCAAATCTATGTCCACAGTCAATAGAGCAGCTTACTGCAGGCCTGCTGTAGACTTTTGATAACAGATGCTGTTTCATACAGACACTTCCTTTTTTCTCTTGGTTGCAAGAGACTGGTTTTGCAATATTAAAATACATCTGCTTTTCTTAGGCACCTGTAATTCTTTGCTTTTACAATAAGACATGCCAAAGTTCATTTAATACAGTGTTCAAAAAACTGCTGGTCATAAGAAGCCAAAGAGGAAAGGAGGTTTCAGCTGAACACATTTTTGCGAAGCAAAGAGAGTTTAAAACAAATAGCTTCCTACAGGATTTGCAAATACAAAAGCTCAATCAATTCTTTGGCAGCTTACCCAGCCCCAATGACAAGTAAAATTCAGCTTTTTGAGTGCACAGGGAGAGATCATCTAGATCAGATAGTTCCTACAGAAATATAAATGTCCATATTTTACACATTAAAATCGGAAAATAACATGCAGTATCTTTTAAAAACAATTAAGCTTATAATAAACAAATGGTAATTCTGTTGGTCCATATTTTCTCAAGAGATTAATTGTTAGATTCCTCAAGCACATCATCTCACTAGCACACATAATGTGTATTTGTACTTGCAGATCATCTTTGATACAAAAGGGATCTCTCTTGCAAAAGAAGCAGCTCAGTTGCCAAAAGAAGTGATGGATGGAAAGGTACCTGAGAAACAGTTTGTTATAAAGCTTTAGCTTGGGTCAGGATGAAATCTTCTTACTGTTTTTCCAACCAGTAACACAACTGTTAAAATTTTGAGATCTATTATTACAGCATGACGGCTCTGTCAGAGGATTTACACCATATTTTGAACAGCAATTTTCTCTTGCTTAATTTTAGTTTGACAGAGATTTTGTAGTTATATGCAAATTTAAAGTAATTGAGATGCTGCCTTCAAAGAACAATATTAAAATGCTCCCAAAAACAGATGTCAAGCATTTGGCAGTTTAACTAACAGAAAAGAAAACACACAGCTGTATACAAATACACAATTTACAGCTGCTGCATTTTCTTCCTTTTGACTCCCTTTACACTAACCAGAATTGGAAGTAGATATTTGTAATCGTTTTAGTGGAGAAAAACCTGTACTGAGAAACACTCATCAGACAGGAAGTGCCAAATTAAATGTGCTTCATACAACCAGGACTGATACCCTTGTATCTAAGCATGCAGCTAAGCAGCTCTTGCTGAGTTTGCAGGACTAAGACATACATTTCTTTCTTCAGCCATGTTGTCATTCAGACATACACTGATTTTATTGTTCTTCTAATGAAATGAACAGGGAGGATTTTATTTTTGAAAATCAATTTAAAATAACGCCTTATAAAAGCAAAATACTTTTGAGGGCTTGGATACAAGAATGCTACAAGACTCCATGGAAAACTACGATTTTTTTGTTGTTGTTTGCTGATGCAAATCCAGCAGAATCACAGAGAATACTGCTGCCCCTCCTGGTGCTAAAACAGATCTAGGTTTTTGATTTCTAAGTGAATGCCTGAAAAAAAAAATAAAGACAGAACTTGCAGCCTCATATAATTTTAACATAATATATTTAGGCATTCAAAATTCTGTTACTAGTCCCTTGGAATTTCATTCCTAGGACTAAATTATTAGGACATGAAAACAATTCATAAGTTATATATAAGTGCTATTCATAAGCTCACATAAAAATCTGTAGACTATTACTACTTTCATCTCATTTTTATGGACTCCTCTCCCCAAATAAATCAATCACAAAGTTAAACTGAACAGAGGGAGCTAAGTTCTCCACAGGGAGACAGTGGAGATTACAAACATAAGTCAAATAGGAAGAAGAAAGCTGAGATAATGGATGGTTTATACTGTGTTACTTCAAAGCCCTGAGAGATGGTTGAAAGTGCTAAGATAATATACAATAAGCACTGATTCCAAAAGAAATAATAGAAGCCTCTATTGCCAAACATGCAACTTTAAGTAAAAAAAACCTCACAACTTCTACAACTACTTCTCCAACAGACTTTCTGTTACATCAAGAATCTTCTAAGGATTTTTCAGCAAAATAATTAGCCTTAAAACTAGCCTTAAAGTAGTTGTACACATAACTACCAGTATCAGGAGATCTTGTCAAGAGTCTTCCACAAAGACAACTACCTTCTCAGCAAAGGGCACATGGAATTAGTCACACTACACACTATTAAGGGAAGTCACACATAATAGTCAGGGCAAACCACTGCATTTTCAGATATAATTAGAAGCAATTTCCTCAAGTTCTTTTTCAGCTATGCAAATATTCAGTTATTCAGAAAAAAAGAGTAAAGACTGGTCATCCATCGTAAGAGAGGGTTTTTTTGGTTCAGAACTATGTTTTATGTGTTGAAGATTCAAGTAATGCAATACTGCTACAAACATTTTAACTCTTCCCTCCCTGCCCACCCCCAATTATAATCTCTTACTTAAATCACTACTTGTTTTGCTGTCTGTGTACCCAGCAAGTAACTATTTTCAGCAAAATTCAGAAAATTTGACCAGAGGAGGCTCAGGACTGGAATAAGAAAAAATTCTGGAGGTCAAAAACTGAAAGCTTAGATAATGCATATGTGAAAGTGTGTTGCTCAGTTTTGTGTGCACGTCAGCAACAGGGTATAACCCTGCTGCCTCACCAGTGTTTAAATAACTTTTTCTATTTTTAAAAATTCGTCTCTTTCCTTTGTAAAAAAGACCCAAAACAACACAGAGACATTCATGGCTACACAAAACCAACAAAACCATCACTACAATGTTCTGCCCAATTGTGTAAATAAACAAACTGGAAAAAATCCATCAGCATACTGTAGTAGTATATTAAATCTCCAGCTTGAATTTGATCTTCCTGTTGAGTGTGCCCATTAAAAAAAAAAAATAGAAGTTACAAAGTTATGTTCAATTATAAAATGCAGGTGTTGTATTTCATAGCCTCTGAATAAGAAGTATGTGAGTATCACAGTAAATGTCATTAGGGCAATTTTGAGGGTTCATCTAGTACAAGGTGTCCTACTGCCTGAAGACACCCGCTATGGAAATTGCTAAATTGCTGGAAATGTGGTATGACAGCAAAAGGCAAAAAAAAGTGAAAAACAAGTGAGCTGATGCTTCTTTTCAGGCAGAAGCTGTAATTCAAATGTTTATTGGGAATCACTGCTATCTCCATACATGGTAAAACAGTAAAAATAAAGCAGAGTCATGCAGTTATAAGTTTACAATGGACAATGGCAGTGATTGGGAAAAGCATTTCAACTAAGTGTGATTTTTTCAAACAAAACTGTTTCTTCTTCAGAGAAAATACCAAGTTTTGAAGAAAAATTGCTGTTCCAAAACTCCCAAAATTCTCATTCCCACCATCTTTTCTGCATGTAAAAGTCTACCTCAGATTTATGACCAGATCCAATGAAGACAACAGGGGATTTTTTCCTCACTGAGTTTTTAACTGAATGCAGCAATTCAGAAAGCTGAGCAGAAGACAGTGCATTGTGCTCAGAGCAACCAGAGTAATAATCACTGAAAAAATGTGTTCAGAATGGTAGATAATTGTATTATTATTAAATAAAATTAGCATATATTAAAAAATCGGGCATAAATGCACTAACATTAACTGCAGGTTTGCTTCTTAAATATTTCATCCTACCTCATTATTGACTTCAGCAGGTTTTTTCTTTGTTTCTCCAATGTCCAAATAGCTGTGGAAAGAAAACAGGTTTCATCATTTACAGAAGCATCTAACTTACACAGTACAAATATTTCTTCACTTTTTTCATACATGAAAGTTTTAAAAGTTGTCATGTCTCACAATAACAGAAAAGTAAGTAATTCAAGATTTTAATAAGAGACTGTTAAAATAAATCTGAAGGCTATCTCTCTGGGCTAATACAAAAGATGGGGAGAACCAAACACTGGTGATTAGAACAGACCATCAATAAACCTTTCATCAGAAAGAAGTTCATATACTACTGTGAGGTGGATCAATAAATCTCAGCACAGCATCAATTTACCCGAGTTTTCAAAAGTCATCATCTTGCCTCCTCGTTTCTCACAGTAAATCTCTGCTAGATCTAAAGTTTTCCTCCACACCTGAGTTTAACTCAGGGCATCAGCTAAAGTGTAAGAGGATTTACACCAGTCGTGTTTCAACAGAATGTGGCCACATCTGAACACTGGTTTCTTGTCACTGGATGAACCAATAGCATCTTCATGACTGATTTTTAAATAGACAAAATACAAGTCTCAACTGGACAAGCAAACAAAGCACACCTATTTGAACGACACCGCTCTCCATCAGAATGCACATTCCCACTAAAAAACATTGCATTAACACGAAAGTGGTAGTTGAAACACATAGTGATGGATTAGCTGTACGTTGCCTTCCCAAAGAAAGGGAATTAAATAAGTCTCCAGGTATGAGTAACCCATAGACTGGCAAATAGGCAACTACCCAGGTACCCGGACCATGCTCACTCCTTTCCCTTATCAGCACTCTGAGAGCCATGAGAGCAGCGCTCCTGGTGAACACAGCTCTCAGTAGCTCCTGGTACTGCAAGATGTTTCAAGTTCTCAAGGCTGTAGAAGAAGAGAAGATGTAACTCAGTACAGCCACACCTTCTGCCAAAAGCTAAACATGGGAACAACAGTGGCTGGGGCATCTATTTTGTGCTGGGAGCATCTAACCCAACATTAGGTAATGGGTATTTGTCATCTCTGCTCCCACATCCAGTGGAAAACCACAGGTGCTTTACCTGGCTTTTAGGAGTAGAAGACCTTATTTGAGAAATCAGGTATACCTAATGCCAAGCATCAGTGCAGGCTCATCAAAGGACCTGAGAGCTCTCAATGCATCTGCAGTCATCCAGTAATGTCATGTTCTGTAGTTAATGACTGGGATAACATTTGTTTGCAAGAATAAACTTTTCTGCCTGGTCAAAGTTGAGAATTCATGCAAATGGAATGAAGGTGTAGAACCAAGGAAAAAAAAAAAAGAAAAAAGAAAGAAAGAGCACCATTCATTCTTTGAATCATATATCAAGGTACCACAAGGTATGGTCACAAGGATTCCAAGGCTTCAGGGTGAGGGGACAGCAAGATCCAGCAAGGCTCCCAGGCCATGCTTAAAAGTGCATGCCAATGCTTTGGAAAAGATAAATGTAGGTAGGATAGGTAGTAAGGTAGGATAATATTTGTTAAAGTCCCATGTTTAAAAACAAACAAAAACATCTTTTCCAAGCTTCCCAGTGTAAAAAGGAACAAATTCTCTTGAGACCAACACCAAGAGGTCTTGCGGCCTGCAAGACTGAAAAGAAATAAATGCCTCAGGTGAAATTGTTCCAACAGCCTATAAGAACAGCTACTGACTTGTTTTCTGGGTATCTGTAAATTACTTTGAGAAGAACTAATAAAAGTGACAAAGAAAAGCAAATACACAGTCAAAGGCTTAAAATCACTATGCAGAGGTCCAGGCGTTTCAGGGATCTGCAAATCTGAAAAGTTCTAAATAGGGCCAAAGGCTTTTCTTTGGATGATAGCACTCAAAAAAATCACAGACCAAGAACTTTACAAAAATATTCTCCCTTTCTAAGAAACCAGAAATACTTCCACTCGATGACTAGCCAAGCCAGTGATGAGACTAGTGTTGTTTAAAGCGACACTGCTGGAGAGAGGACAACCTACCATTAATTAATGAGCACAAATACAAGTAAATGGGCAAAGGAAGGAGGAAGGTAAAGTAGCATATTGAAAAAAAAGCAAAAAATCGAAATCCGCTTCAGCATAGGCAGCTTTCTTTCAGGAAGCTCAGAGCTGGGGATGAACTCAGAGGGGTGCAGGTATATATATGCATTATTACTCATCATCACAACAACTACAATACACCAATACACCTCACCACATATAGACCAAAAAGCGTGTGTTCACTTGGCACATCTGTAAATGACAAAACAAGCTGCAAAACTTGTTATATTGCTACAAAACATCCCAACACTGAGTAATAATTCCACCTTTAAAGAAAATGTCTATGTATTTTTTCTAAATGCAGAATTTCTACATGCTGATTGTTTTTTATTTATTTTAAAAAATTAAACATATCAGTAGTTATGTAGAATATATACCCTCAGAGCTATCTATCCCAAGATGCTAAGATTCAGGGCTTGAAATGATAAGTGGCTCACACGCTAAAGGTACGTGTAGTTTAGTCTAGAATTCACTGCAAACAGGAAAGAAAAAGATTCAGTTCTCAGTGTAAGGCACCTGAGAAGAAACAAATGCACTGCTTGAAGAGGAACAATGACACTTTCAACTTCTGCGTCTTCTTGGATACTCTCTCCCTTACACTCCTGCAGCTCCCATACATCAGTGCCACTAAACTCCATTTCAAAGTTGAGCCCTGCATAGTCTATCATAGCAATGAATATGTCCAATAAGCCTCACTGGGGAAAAAAAAAAGTAAGTAAAATTATTCCAACTTCTCGCTGCCATCAGACCGACTCAGATCCTTCAGGGCAGAAGCCTGGTCTCTCATAGCTGCAACTGCTTTATGTTTGCCTGTGTCACATTAAATAAGTATACACTCTTTCCTTTAATTTCTTCAATTCCTGTCAAAAAATTGTCCCAGCATAATATAAACAAATACTAATAATGAAGAACTCCAACTCTGAATGCAGAAATGGAAAAGATCTGAAGTCAACTCACTTTTCCTCCATACATCACAGGACTATGACATTTTATCAAGGGTTATATAAACCAGCTGCTTTTACCAAGTCCTTTAAGTTAGCTTTTCTTAAAGTATTCTCTTTGTTGGCCTTAAAAATTAGGTACCTTGTTGCATGTTGCAACCATAACAGTCTGGAAAGGTCTTTCCCCATAAAACTCTGACCATAAAGTGTGAACTGACAAAAAGAAATGCTTTTTCCCACCCAAAAAACCATCCAGAGTGTTCAATTCTCTAAAGAGTGCCTCCTAATGCCAAACACTCAGTTACTTTTAGCCTGTCAAATACAAAACACATTTAGAGGGGCGTAACATGATGTGCTGACAACTAAAAACTTTAAGCCATCCACAGACTCACAGGATTTAACACCAAAAAGATACAGCAGATCTTTCTTGAGAGTTGAGCGCTGCATTTGACACAGAAGAGAGTACTGTGGGAAAGGGACTTACATTTAGCCTTACAGATGTAGTCATACATCTTTCTCTCTAGCTTTGCCACTGAAGCACAAGAACCTTCAATAAATCTTCAGAAGCAGCTAGTGACAGAAATGGTAAGGGTGCTGATAGAGATCCTGTTAATTACACAGAGAGTGTTGTCATGAAACATGAGCTCATAATGAGCTTTCCTGAAAAATGTAGTGTCCGCAACTCTACAGAACCAAGATGAGGAAGACCCTGTAAAGCTGATAGTTTAGCATATAAATACTCAATGACCTCCAGAAAGGGATTGTTAATTTTGAGATTTATTTTTTTTTAATTCAACTGCAGGAAAAATGCACACAAAGACTGAAGACAACATATAATATGCAATTGAGACCGTAAAATTCACTGCCAGAATTAAGAACCATTACTGTTCACATGCAGAGCCACTCGCGGAAAACACCTAAAAGCCCAGACCTCCTCCACATTATTCTTCCAGTGACTCACCAAAAATAGAGAAACTGTCAGCTTAATTCTTGGTGTCCAGGTAGGAAAAAGAAAGCAAGTGGTCATCTTTTAAATAACAGGAGGGACTCAGCTGTTCTGGTCAAAAAAAAGCTACATGCCTATGCAAAATGAACAGAAGTGATGGAGAGGTGGATAACTGGGTAGAATACTTTAGACTTTAAAAAAAAAAAAACTAGAAAGGAACCATGGGGAATTAGATTCCCAGGCTCATCAACTTCGTGGCAGGACTGTCAACACTCCACCTTTTTACAGCTTTCCCCCTGTTACTCCTGAGCACAAATACTGATACTCAGCCCTTCAGTTAAGCACAGGCATCACAACAACGTGCCATTGCTGCATGTCCTGCAGGTTAAAGAGCTGTTTCTCCTTTTGTACTGTCACGTCAAGGAGATGGTATATGCGACTGATGGTATCAGCAGCCTTTCTGTGGCTCACCTCTAAAGCTCTTTTCCTTTTGCCTTGGGTCACAGCCTTTATGTTCTCTTTCTGCAATGCCTAATAAAAGGGATGTGATGGGGGGGTCCTCTGAAGTATTGCCACGGTGCCAAGCCCCAAATGCTGATATTCAAGTTCCGCACAAATGTTACGTTACTTTTCAGCCACTTACTTGAGTTTCTTGAAGGCTTCCCTGCCACCAGCCACATACTGCTCTCCACTCTGGAGCTCCTCCAGCTGCCGGACACGATGCCCACCCCGGGGGGTATAGATGTTCCGCACAGCTCCAAAGGGTGCCTTCACCCCGCCTGTCACCTCTTTCAGGAATACATCAAAGTTGGACACTTTCTTCTCGTGGATGACAATACGGCGCCCCGGGAAGAAAGGGTCCCCGTTGCGATACACCAGCACGCTCTTCACCGTCGGCTGCGAGAGCCAGGAGCCCTTTGTGCCAGGACTAGTCATGCTCGGTGGCTTCAGATCTCCTGCGCAGCCCAAGCCACACAGATGAGCTGCCTGCACCTGTTGGTTCAGGTGAGGGTTCCTACCCAGGCGCCCTTCTCGCCCTGACAACTCCCAGCCGGGGCCCAGGCACATGGGCACACCTCCCGGGAAGCAGAGGAGGGCTCACAGCACCCCCGGGGCCCGGGCACAGCTCTGCTCAGCCTGTCAAGAGCGGCTCCTCCCAGGCAACCAGCGCTCGCTGCTCGGGGCGCCTGAGGAGGTGAGCGCGGAGGAGAACGCCAACCCAGGCGGGAAAACACGGCGTGGAAACCGACCCGGCGCGGCAGGTACACGGACTGCCGGGGACCCGCGGCCTCCCAGGGTCTTTATCCTCCGGTGCTGCCGTCACGGAAAGCGCTACCACTCTAGTTCCCTCGGGAAATTTTATCCTGCGTGTGACCCGGGGCCACCGGGGGAAGAAGGGCGAGGGGGGCGGCGTGCCCAGAGACAGGCAGAGGGGCGCGGTGCGACGGGGGCAGAGGGAGCGGGACCACGAGACCGAGGGAGGGAGGGAAATAGCGGCTCTGCCTCCTTCTCCCCGAGCGCTGCCCGTCCCCTGCAAGGGAAGGGCCGGCGGCCGAGCCGCCCTGAGCGGGGAACCGGCGGCAGCGGGGAAACGCCGAGCCGGCCCATCGCTTCCACTGGATTTTGGCGCACTGTGGGTGCAAGAAGCCGTAAAACCTGAGAGAAACTAAAACAGATGATGCCTTACATTCAAACATAATTCCTTTAACAACCTCTTTCCTCCGATGATAGTCCAAAGTTCTAAGACTGGACTAGACCTTCCTACCTGGAATTGTTTAGTGTACTGTAATGATTGTTCTTCCAAATGGGTTCTAACACGTGTGATGGAAGGAATTTTCTTTCCTTTTATCTTGCCTCCTTTGATGGGAAAATTACCCCCCCTGCTGTGAGTTACAACAGAGCAGTTAACCATTACAAAAAGAGCAGTTTCAGGGTGAGGGAAATCAAACATGCTACTGTTATTGGTTAACAGCAAAATTTCTCTGCTTGCTGCTGATTTCCTTCTAACTGATAAAGGGAAGAACCAAACATTTACTATCCTCGAATTAATACTGTTTAACATTGATCTATTGCTACCTGAAATTAAAATTTTGTTATTAAATATATGCTTCCGTGTAAAAAAGAAAAATGCTCATGACCTTCATACTGCATTGAAGCAGTGATATGTCAACTATCTGTTATTTTGTGCCAGATTCTACCACATTTGGTGATCTTAGGCCTAATTTGCAATCACTCAACATTTTTGACATAAGTGTAAGACACTGAATATTTTACTCGTGCACTCACACTTGTGCTACTCCAAAATACTGTTGGTCTTTACCTGTGGCCACACTAGTTAGTCACTTTATGGATTGCAGTAAAATATCCCTGAAATGGTACCAGAGTACTGCTAGCCTTAAAACAGCCTAGAACTGGTGGACAAAATATTCATCTAAAACTGGGGGAATATTATGAATCCCTTGAAAAACTGCAATGCAGAATTTTGCCTGTAGTTTAACCTTTACATAGTTAAGAGCTGTACCTCTAAAGACCTCATCTTTCAAATCCAACTGCTTGCATTTCTGCTCTCTACCCCTTTACTCGTGCTGCAGTGGAATCTCATCATTTTCTTACCCTTAAGGCAACACCTTCAAATCCAGCCCCTGAAACACAACATGACTGTCCAGCCCACCGCTGGACAGTGCCCACTATTTCACAGCAGTCTTTTCAGAATGAAACATATTATTTTCTTCAGTAATAGGAACAAACCAAATCAAAACAGAGTGTTTCCAACACAGTACAAAGTCGGCATGTTTTCCATCTCACCTAAGTACACCCACTGCCCGAAAGCTAAGAAAAGGTCAGATACTTCAGCCCATGACAGCAGTGCCTTGATCCATGACAATCTGCTTGTCCTAGCCTTTCCAGGGTCTGACCTTTTATTCCTGCTATATTGTTTCAGTTTCTAAGCAATCTCCTATCACATTCTCAACAGTAAGGAGACAAGCTGCTGAATGCAGAGACACATAATCTCTTCATGATGGAGTGATGTCAGACCTCTCATCTTACATGAGGTTGGTGCATGACACCACGTCAGGTCCTGTGTCAGGATCCCCTGAGGTCACATAACAAGTACATGTTGGGGGATGTGTTTTGGATGGCAGTTCCATGACTAAGCCCATCTGTGCTGGAGCTGTCCTTGCATTTTGGCTAAATAAAGAACAGCCATCATGCCAGTTTGTGTCAGTGAGCTTCTTCAACAAACAGTACATGAGCTTGACCCAGGGTGGGTTTTTGTTTTTGTTTGTTTTGGGTTTTTTTGTTGTTGTTTTTGGGGTTTTTTTTTGTTTTTTTTTTATTTGTTTGTTTTTATTAAATACAGCAAACCACTCCCAAAGGTTGGCACTGTAGGACAGACTGGATACCTGACATGTGCCTACAGCAGAAGCAACAAGCTGCTTGTTGGTATTTAGAGCTGCAATAACTAGATGGCAGTTCTAGATCTCCAGTTATCTTTTGTCAGCAGTAGTATAAAATCAGACATTCTGTCTGTGCTTCATAACTTGTCCCTGGCTGCCAGTTCACACCATGTGCTGCCTTCACCTCTAAATACAGAGGTGATACTTGGTTATTGTCTGCCCTTCCAGATAGTTGCAATAGTGACTGATAATGCAGCTATAATGAGATACAACACCAATGCCTCCTGGTACACTGGTCTATTGTATCATACATACCAGAGTTTGTATCAATATATATTCGGTGTGAAGTTATATCATCTTAGCAAGCCAGAACAACAGATGAGCAAAGGAAAACAAATAGATCAGTCCAGTAGCTTCTCCCTTTTTTATTGAGGGGTATGACATGTCAGCTGTGTGAGCACATTCCTGCACATTCATTAAATGTAAATTTCTGGCAGATATCCTTCAGATGCTTCTCTAGCTTTTGCATTCTAACGTGAAGAACCAACATAGGCTGCCATGAGTTGCCAGCAATGGTATGCATTGGTTTCCTGCCCTCCTGAGGTGTTTTCTGTGCTGTCTGGTATTTCCAAATTTTAAGTATCTCTGACATCCAAGAGTCTTACATTAGTGTTGCACATACTGCCACCTGCTGAGATTAACCAAAACTAAAGCTAGAATACTCTAAGTGGATTTCTGCCTTTTCAGCCAACATTTGCAGACAGGCAACTGAAACTGAAAACCTCTGATGGCTTCAGTCAACACATACAGGGTATGTGTAACTACTGAGGAACTTTTTTATGTAATTAATTCCTTGTGAGGTCATTCATCTTTGTGCAAGGTGTGCGTAAACCACCCTTCTAATTCTGTACATGTCAGTCCACTTTGGACAAAGGCTCATCTATGTATGTTAAGGTATGTATGTGCAAACAATAAGACAAATGCACAGGTGATGTGGTATAGGAACAGAGAGGACAGTGCTGGCCCTTGGGTGACTTAACTTTAACTTACAGCCCAGCTGAGAACAGTATTTGGCCCTGACACCCTTGTCTTCAAAACTCTGACCTGTGTTCCAGGCAGTGTTTAGACTTGCACCCTCCTCTTGGAGCAGCCACACTGTACGGATCATTTCATTAGCAGCGTAATCACTTCCTTTTTTATTTCCCTGCTAAGGATTAATGAGTGCTGTAAGTACACTCTGATAACGTGTCCCGCTGCAGGGCTTTGGATACAGGCTTTGCCTCCATATCAATTTACACGGTTCAGCAGAACCAGCCAAAGGAAGGATATTCCTGCTACCTGCATTACCCTTTTGCTGCAGTTTAAAAGGAACGTATAACAGCGGAAGCTATTAGTATGCTACTAATTAAACTTTTATATCTCAACCAACTAGCTTGTCTCTATTTTAGATACAGAAGCAGGGCAAGGAAATTTAATTGCAAGACCGTTTCTGGGGACAGAATTGTTCTGCACTTGAGAAAAAAAAATAATGTTCTGCATTTGGAAAAAAAAAAAAAACACCGCATTTTACGAGTAAAATCTTCAGGAAGTGGCTGAATGCGGCAGGGAAAATCCCAGCCGCGGGAAGGAAAATCCCGGCTACAGCGAGGTGTGCTCGCGTTATCGAGGGCTGCCGGAGGTGGAGTTTTAAGAACACTTATGTCTTGGAAAGGAGTTGTCCATTTAACTGAATCTTCAGTTTGGACCTACCTTATTAGGGGAGCTCAGGCGAGCTTCACGGCGTTCTTGGACTTCCCCCCCCTCCCCCCCTTTTCACAAATCATCACGTACAAAATCCAGTTAATTTCAGTGGGGTTGAGCACAGGCTGAGCGAGGAGGTGGTTTCACAGATTTCACAGATCATGGGTTTGTGCACATATTAAACAACGCCTACGAACCTCCAGCGCGCCAGCAGGCGGAACAGGATACCCCAGGTAAATACAGCACCGTCTCGTCGGTACTCGGCGCCCGTCACCGGCTCCGCCCCACGCCGTCGATCCCCGAGCCGGCCCCGCTCCTCCCCTGGTGCGCAGTGGTGACCCGTCACCCCGCGGGCTCCGCCCTCGCCGCGGTTGCGCGCTGGGAGCGGAGCGGTGCGGGGCCGATGCTGCGGGGGGC
>NW_020884912.1:7452851-7486928 GCF_003945725.1 Corapipo altera
CGAGTTCTAATTTGCTGGTTTGAGGTACTCTGACGTGAGGACCAGTATCACAGTATCAATCAAGATGCTTTGCTAAGGTTCTTAATTGTGAAGGCAGGTCAGCCCTTGGAACTGCTGCAGTCAGAAGTTGTCTTGTTAAAGATTGTTAAGGCTTGCTAATGCCTTTTAGAAATATTAGTCCTGTGTCTTGATAGCTGCAATTCTAAGTAAACGTAGGATTTGATGAAAAACAAGCTCTCTCTGTGTTTTTTTTTAAATAAAACTGAAAGCTGTTTGCCCCTTTATACCATGCTTTTACTTTTGGTCAGCCCTGAAGTGGTCAGGTAGTTGGACTCTGTGATCGCTGTAGGTCTCTTCCAGCAGAAAGTCTATGCTATTCTAAGACTGATCCTCTGTAAATCACCTCCTTAACAAGGTATATAGGAACGTGGTAATGCAGGTGACACTGGTGACAAACACAGTGAAATATATGGCCATTTGGTGCAATATTTTGCTTAATTGGGATGAACTGTGAATAGAGGGCATAAAAAGTTGCTTTCTCTTAGTAACGTGTTATCCGTTGGCCTTCTAGGGAAGTGCAGATAACTTTAGAAATCGATGTCTTGTTTGTAGTGGTTCTGTGAAAAAAATATTTTTTTTTTCTATTCCTTCAGATGAAGTTTGACAAAGAGGGAAATACTACCTATTTTGGTAAGTTTTCATTGTAGTTTTGTTTACCTTTTTTCCTTGTCCAATACAGAAAAGCCCAATTGTGAATCTACATGGAGTAAAAAATTATGTTTTGGATACTTCACTGTGTTCGTTTGGGATGTTGCAACATTTCCTCTGTTTTGCTGCCTCCTATTGGGTCTTCATAGCATCTTTACTGTTAAAATTTTTGTGTACTTTTAAATAATATTTTAAAAATAATGTATTGCCATCTCTCACAGGAAGGTAATTTTTGCTTTGTCTTTTCCCTTTTTGACCAGCATGCTACTTTCTCGGCCTTATCTTTCCCTTCCTGTAGAATTACACGTGCTTTCTCAGAAGAGTCACTCATTTCTGACATGAAATTAATTGTTGCGGCCCACTTTTTCACTTATATCTAGAATTTTTCTTTTTCCACTCAAGATACAGTCTTCTAAACTTTGTAGAAAATAACTTACATTGAGGAGTCAATGGGAGGAATGTTTTAGAGATAGCACAGCTTTTTTTTTTTTTTTTTTTTTTTTGGTGAGACTTAGTAACACACTAAAATATAATTTCAGAACATATATGCTTGTCCTCTAAATGTCTTCTTCTAAAAATACTTTTATGATAGAAAAGAAGAAGACAGAATTGTACCAGGAATTGGGTCTTCAAGCACGAGATCTAAGATTTCAGCACGTAATGAGCATTGCAACTAGGAACAACAGAATCATCATGAGAATGGAGGTAATGGTTTCCCTCTAGCTGAGTGTAAACCCTGTCTTGCATTTTCATTTTCTTGCACAGTTCTTTCAATACCAGCTTCCTGTGACATGCAGTCCAGCAGTAAATGTGTCTTTGGAGCTCTGTGTTGCAGTCAGAGTATGAGTTTACCCACAGTACATATTAATGACCACTTTCCTGGTTGAGCACAGGAGAATCATCACTAACATTGTCACAGAAGTAAAGGCTTATGAGGAGCCCTTCTTAATCACTGGCACAGTGCTCTGTCTGAGCCCATTTGCTGTTAGCATGAGATTCTGTTATTTTCGTGCCTGAAAAGACATCACAAGAAGGGTTTTATCAAAGCCCAAATATAAAATGTGTGCTACAGAGTTATGAGAAATTTTCAGAGAGTTTTTTTCGGATTCCTTACATGTACTTTCTTTTTCAGTTCTTGAAGGCTGTTATAACACCAGAGTTTCTGCTGATACTAGATTATCGTAATTTGAGTCTGGAACACTGGCTTCTCAGTCAACTAGCATCTCAGCTGGCTGGGGAAGGTCAGCTAGTTACATATTCTCTGCCCTTTGAATTCCGAGCCATAGAAGCAATCCTTCAGTACTGGGTGAGCTATCTCATTTTTATTTCAATTGTTTCGGAAGTTATAGTTTCATAGAAGGGACAGTATGATTTTATTCTTGCGTTAATGTTTACACATACACATTTGTATATGTATTCTGCACTTCCTGTATGAGCTGTTTTTTGGTTTTGACTTTTGTTGCTTTAGTTCTTACGGTTTTGTGTGTATGTGTGTTTTCATTCCCTTCACAATAAAGTGCTAATTGGATATGATGGCTTCACCATGATTTGGACAATTAAAAAACAAGTCAGAGTTCCATTCTAGAGACGTGCTGTAGCTGAAATGGAAGTCACACAAAAGTGCTGAGGTTTTTGACCTCTTGAGCACGAGTCAGATGATGATTCCTAGCTATCATGAAAAATCTGTGCTTGCTAATGCTAATATGACATTTCTAGACAATAGTGTATTAGCTTTATCAGCTTTATTGGTGTGGTTGTCAGTGGGTTTCAGTTCACTTTTTATTAAATACTGTATTTTACACTGGCTTTGTCTTATAAAGTGGTATCCATATAGCAAGTATTTCCCAGGTATTGGAAAGCAGGTTGTATTAACTACCTGTTACTGTAAATTCTGTGTTGAGAGACAGGAGTCAGTTGCCCAAGTCATTCTAAATGAATTGTTTTAATTCTTATGAAGGATCATGTTGTTATCTAGATCAGCAAACTGCAGGGGAGACTTAACACTTTGCAGCCTCAGATCCTCGAGACACTGGAAGCTCTAGTGGACCCCAAGCTTTTATCTGTGGATAGGAGTAAACTACACATTCTCCTGCAGAATGGCAAGAGGTAAATAAGATTAAGCTTTGAAGAGTCTAGAAGATGACAATAGAAAATGACATGCATTGAAATGTTAGAAAAATGGTATCTCATATTAATTTCCCAGGTTATTGTAAATACTGGGTTGTGCATCTTGTTTGTAAGTGTAAGAATTTGTATATGAAATACCTGTTGATATAAGGGAAACGGGAAATATATTCTGAGTTGTCAGAAGTACAGCTGTGCTTCTCAAATAGCACCTGGCAGAACAAAGTAATACCTAAGAGAACAAAATAACGTGAAAACATTCCCCATAACGTAAACCTTTGGAACTATGCTTTTTAGCTATTGTATGTATAGTATGCTTTAAGATTACTAGTACACTGGTCCTTCATGTATTAGCCTTTCTAAAAAGACAGTGCAAATATGCACTTGCTACATGCTCACAGAGTGCTTGTTCTTTTCTGACTTACAAATATACCCAGAAAACACATCTGGATCCCTTTTGGTGTATGCCTGCACCTCACTGATCCCCAGACAGATCACTTGCACTGCTAAGTGTATGGTCTATAGAGAATCTTCTGAAGGAGCTTTTAGAACCCTGTAGGAAAGTCTTCCCTGGCCACTGCATCTGGTGAGGGTGCTGGCTGGCAAACTCACTTAGAGATTACCTTCGTGCACTGGTGCAGGTGGGGATTACTTGACCTTTTGCCTGTTCTTTCTTCAGCTTGTCAGAACTGGAAACAGATCTTAAAGTTTTCAAAGAAACAATTCTGGAGATCTTAGATGAAGAAGAATTAATAGAAGAGCTCTGTCTATCTAAATGGACTGATCCACAAGTATTGTATGTATATTTTGAAACCACTTTTTTAATGGTGAATTTTGTTTAAGGGTAACTTGAACCTTAAACTGCGTGTTCCCTGCTAAAAAGAAGAAAAAGATGCTCTAGTTTTTTAAAGCCCCGATACTTGCTACTTCAGAAATCACTATATTTGACATTTTGGAGAGGAACTTCATTATTACTCGTCATATTGTGCAGTTACAAATAGTTCTTGGCATAACGGGCCAGCTCATCAGGTTTGTAATGGGATGGGAGCAGGATGGCAGAAAAAGAAAATGTTATTATTTTTCAATATGAATCAACACTTTCTGGGAGCATTTCCTCAGTTTCACCAAAAGAAAAATGAAAGAGGCTCTGAAAGCTTGTCTTGAATACATCAGACATCACACTTCCTTTACTAAAAGTGTTCTGAACACCTTGCTTGTAGCTTTTTGCTCACCAGCAGAACCTGAAGGAAAGAGGCTCTACACTCTCAGGTTTTGGTGAAAGATGGCATACACCAGCAGCAGCAGCAGCACTAGTCACTTAATAAAAACTAAAAAGCAGAAAGATATACATCAGATCCAAATATATTTGGGGCTTAATTGTATTTAAATCTGGGGCATACAGACATGTTTTATGTTTAAGCAGGTAACAGAAACAACCTTTCAGGGTCCTTTGTGAAATTGCTGAATAATATTTTTGCCTAACTTCATTGCATGTGGGTGTTAATACTGTTCACACATTACCATGGCTTTGAAATCAGGAGATAGTTTCTTGCCCTGCAGAGCTTAGTCTAAATGTGCAGCAGAAACTCAGAATTCCAGAAGTGGGACATGGTTTGCATTTCTAATGCATCTGCTGGAGCAGTGTTGTGGGCGTTCTGAATTCCAGCTGCTCCTGAGCCAGCAGCTGGTCTTTGTCCTGGTTTTGCTCACAGCCTTTCTTTGGACTTAATGCAGTCTGCTGGCAAGTCTCTTGTTGCCTCATGGTAGACAGTGTGTAGGGGATATCTAGGAGAAATCCCAGTGTCACCTTATACTCTCGTGTCAGGAGAAACCTGCAGTCATCCCTTCTTTCAGATGCTGTTGCACAAGGGTAGGAGAGGTGGTGTGAGGTTGTGTGAGGAGTGTTGGAGCTGTGCTGCAGGATGCAGTGAGGCAGTCTGTACACAAGGCACACTAGGAAGCACCAGCCCTGACAGCATGTTCGCAGGCAGGCTGGCAGTGTGCGGACAGCTTTTTTTTGCTCCAGGATTGATGCAAAGGATATGTGGTATTTGATGGACTTGGGAAGCCCAAGCAGAAGTTAGTTGGCAAATATGCCCAGTTAGCCATATAGGTGTCATCAGAGATCTTTTGCAGGAGGAATGGTGAGCTGAACCCAGAAAGATAGGATGAGGCAGACTTCATATCTTTTTGGGAAGGAACAGCAGACCGTGGAAAACTCATGAGGCAGATGGAGGCTAGTTAATGAAAGCACATCCAGTGGCAGTTACTTTTGCATCTTTATGGCTTTTTGCCCCCTTTGTGTATCAGAGGAGCTGATATAAATGTAAAGATATTAATCAAATAAGACCTTGAGCTGAATCTGTAATACAGCAGATAATGCTCTAAGGCTTTCAAGTCTGCAGCTCCTCTCATTTCCATGCAATGAAAACCTCAAGGTCTGGAGGGCTTTCAAATCAGCTTAGCCCTATTAGAGAGAAACTGTGGGCTCTGCTGAAGGTCCTCAGGGAGCTTAGATGGGTTGATTCGTAAGCCATACTGCTTATTTTCTTGTAAAACCATTTCAGAGAGGTTCCTTTAACAGTCAGTAATGCCTTGAGGATATTCTTAAAAAACTTCAGTCTCTAGAGAAATGAGATCATACCACAGAAGAGAAAATTATGAAGAATCTTTCTGGCTTTCCTGCCCATTTCCAAGGTCCTGTGGATCTCAGGTGCCTCAGGTTTCATCTACACAATGCCTGTTTCAGAGGAAGGCCACTGCACCAGCAGTAGCACTATGAAGTAAGATGAAAGTCCCTTGGACAGATTTCTCTCAGGAGAGGAGGATCTTTCATTTGATGGTCACTCTTTGGCTGCTTCATGCTCCCCATATGCTTTGCAGTAATTGCTGTGTATAGGTCAAATGCCTTACAACTAAACTATTGTGATACACACCTAAACCATCTCCATCACTGTGTAATTGTTTGTGTGTTGACTCTTGGTTATGTTTTATTCTTGGAGTTTTTGACTGCACTGTTACAAGCTCCCACCACTTGAGGGCACCAAGAAGTTAAGCATCTCCTGTCAAAATTGTTAGCACTTTGTAACTTAATAACATAAACATTTATAGTAATATAAACTTTATAAATAATATAAAATTTACATAACTTTCTAACTTTGTAATATCTGAAAAACTAAGATTTGTGGCAGTGTGCATGCCTTGATGCATATCAGATGCTAACTGCTCTACTTAGAATAATTGACTGCCTATGCTGAGCTGCTGATAAATAAAAAAATATCCATTTTATTTTATGCTGTTGGAATTGATGGAATTTTCTCACAAAAAGATTGGATTTTGAGGTCTAGTGCCTAACAGCACTCTTGTTCCCCACAACTCTTATGTGCCTTAACACATCCGTAATACACTTGTATACAATATGTAGCTAACCAGAAAAATATAAATTGTTGCTCACAGTGAGGAGAGTATGTCTGGGATTGACCATGCAGAGGAAATGGAGCTACTGTTGGAGAATTACTACAGACAAGCAGAAGATCTTGCAAATGAAGCTCGTGAACTCAGAGTACTGATTGACGACTCAGAAAGCATCATCTTTATCAACCTGGACAGGTTAGGTACCTGACCTGTTGGATTGGCAAAAGCTGAGCAGAATTTAATGCTACCTAGACTTTCTCAAATCTGCTTACAAGGGAACTTGGAGAATTTTGCCTTCATGAGGGTTTGAATGGACTTGCAGTCACAGCTGTGCTGCACGTCTCTTACCAGTGAACTGGATAAAGCAAACTAAGCATCAGTTTTCCCTAGCAGTAGAAACCCAGCTTCTCTTAGATCCTTCTGGGGAACTGTTCAATACAGGAAATGTCTGCAGATTTAGAGGCATATTAAAATTCTGTTCAGAAAAGATTACTAGGTAGAGTCTGGCTAGGCCACTCAGGTGTTCATTGAAAGCTACATTATTACTCTGTGGAGTGATACAAGAATTAATAACTTGTGAGCAAGTATTTCCTTTCTCTCTGTATGCTACAGTTTTCACTACTAGTCAGATTTCTTACTGAAAAATAATTGTAGCTTGCATTTGCAAGGACTCTGTCTTTGAGGTTGGTGTTTAATATTCTTTATCCTCTTTACTGAACAGTTATCTGTAGAAGCAATTAGTGGATGCTGTATCAGGAAACAACAAAAATATTTTTGTGGAGATTTGAATATGGGATTCTCCCAAAGAGGCTCAGGTTTATAGCCTGCAGCATTTACCAACTACTTTTTTGTAAAGTGTATTAATTTGCAAGTTAACAATAAATTTTTGTTTCTTGTGAATATGGGCATATAAATTTAGTGGTGAGAGGACACAAACTTCAGCAGAAATTTACTGTTACTCTGTGTATATACACCTCTGAGAAGTGAGAGATGCTGGCAAGTCTAATGATGATTAGGTAGAACCTGCTGCCTTAGAGGTATCCTGATGTAGCAATGTCAAAACAGTAGCATCTTTGTACTGTTGTTTCATGATCTTTTGTCATTGGGTTGCCTAATTCCAGCATGACTTCTCTTTCACTATTTTATTTTAGTGTATGCTGTATGGAATTTGAGAATTTAGGCAGCAGATCAATTTATGGGTTCCCCTTACAGATGTTTCTCCCTTCTTTAGCCACCGTAATGTGATGATGAGGCTGAACTTGCAGCTGACTATGGGGACTTTCTCCGTCTCTCTTTTTGGCCTCATAGGAGTTGCATTTGGTATGAACTTGGAGTCATCTCTTGAAGAGGTAAGGAACGAGTGCTGTTTTGAGCATGAAATGTGGGCCCTGCTCTTATAGTGCATTTTAAATTTGGTACACCTTCGTTCTTTCCACAGACAAAGCTCCAGTGATTCATGTGTTCATGAAGTCACTTTTTTTTGTAAGCAAATGACTGCATGGCTAACTGCACAGTATTGTAGCCTTTTTTCCACATCCATGGAAAAGTAATGGGAAGGTAAATTTTTGATTGTATGAGGATTGACTATAAAGTAGTATTAAGGTTTCTTTAATGATCAACTGTTCTGGAAAGACCGGCTTTGTCTTCCAGATCCAAGGGTATCTGGCAAGCAGCCAGGGCGTTTTCAGCAGACCAGAGGAAATACTCTACTCTCAATACATGTTTATACCTAAACTAGGGAGGAGGAGGTACAAACTGCGGGGTACAGTTTCAAAACTGCAAGTGCCAGCTTTAAAACAAAACAAACGAAGCAAAGACTTCTTCCTTTTCAAATCAATTAAATATAAGAGTTGAATTAATATATAATATATAATCAATTAAATATAAGAGTTGAATTTTCAAACTTTCTGATGAAGGAAGGAAAACTGCATGGGACAGTAACAGAATACAGTACAGTGATTCCTAAACAGCTTTTTTCCCAAGGTGGGGCTTGGCTGTTGGTAGTAGGGAGTTTACCGCTTCCTCCTATAAAGGTGGGGATTATCATTGGGTCATCCCTTTTGTGAAGAGATGGTTGCATGACTAATGGGACCATTCTGTCAGTAGGACCCCAGGATATTTTGGCTGGTGACGGGGATTATGTTTCTGGGAAGTGGTCTGATATGGCGACGCTTACTTTCCTTCCTTGGGCGGCACCTAGAACCTCCACTACCTCCTCACGTATGTATGGCTGGCCAGGGTTTCTGTCTCACACTCTGCATGTACAGTCCATTTCTAAAGGAGGAAATAAGCTGTTCTAGAGGAGTAGGCCACAAAGCATGGAGGAATTCAACTCAGGCCTTGGTCTTTGACAGAGAAAGTGCTCCTAGCTGGATTGAATGAGGTGGGAAGCCCCAGCAGTGGCCAGAAGTGAAGCT
This sequence comes from Corapipo altera, assembly GCF_003945725.1. Lineage (NCBI taxonomy): Eukaryota > Metazoa > Chordata > Aves > Passeriformes > Pipridae > Corapipo > Corapipo altera. The sequence goes on from NW_020884912.1 coordinate 7,461,515, forward strand.
GCAGGCTGTTCTGAGGCTTGCTGTATTTACTTTCACCTGGCAGCCCAAGGAAAGCTGAGGCTCATGGTAGAAGCAGCCCTCATTTGCCTTCTCAGCTGCCACACCAGTCTGTTCACAGGAAGGCACATAACAAATGCTGCCCTTGTCCTCCCACCCACATCCTAATTATGGATCTATAGTCCCTGCCATGTAAAAGACTAAAGGAGGATGAGGACAAGTGCTAGCTGTAACATCTCTCTCGAGAGCAATGCCAGACTATCAGTCTGAGGCTTGTGATAGCTCCTCATATGCATGCCAGCTATCTTTGTCATTGATGCTGATGGTAGCAAGCTGTACAAAGATTTCCAAGGAGATCCATCTTTAGGTTAGCATGTATGAGTCCATTTCCCTGTTGACTACCCTTTCGTGGACTCCTGGAATTGTATTGTCTGCCTCTGGTGTGCACTCTAATATTTATAGTGGAAGTATTAATGGATTCAAAAGTTAAGTTGCTACAACTGACAAAAGAAGGGAGACTTGGATAAACTTCCCTTCTTACCTCTCCTCCTTTGTCACTAAGAGGTAAATGGAAATAGTTTGTTGTGGATTGTTGACTATGGCTGCAATTAACTGGATTATCCATATGTGTTGTTCAAAACCAAGTCCAGGAAGGGAGAAGCCACAGACACTGTTCCGAAAATAAGGGGAAAAAAAATCAGAGTTTTGGCCTCTGTGAAGCTTTATTTCCTTCTGCTGCATACAGATCAGCTTCTCGTGTAGTCACAGGCTATTTTGTTCTTGCTTAGGTTTCTGCAGTTTTGAAAAAATCCCAACCATCAGCTGGAAGAGTGGAGATAAAGAACAGCCTTAAAGCAGAAACGTTTGGGCTGAGCAGAACATTACCAAACCAATAGGAACATAAGGAATTAAGAGACTTCTGTTGTTACAGGGTGGACTTTGGACATTTTCCTTGCACTTGTTCTTCCTTACTGAAAACTACAAGAATTTCCAAACTTACTAATTTAAAATATATTTTGTGCCAAAAAAAGTACAGTGAGATTTTTAATTCTTACACGTGAAAGGAGAGGAACACCAGGGAAAACAGCAACATGCTTTACACAGTAGTCTAATCTCCACTCCACGTGTGTTCCACTGGTTTTCTGTATCACATACATATTTTTTGGGCATTCTCATTTTATGTGTTTCCGTCAAATACTTCTTTGCTTAATGGCCCTTCTTACAGAGAACAGAATTTTTTGCTTAAAGGATGACAGCAGTCAGCATTCATCAAGTATTCTGGGTTCTGAGCTGCAGATTAAGGAATCAGACTTCAAATGTGAAAGAAAAATCCACCCCAAGAGTGGATTTTTAAATGGATTTTTAAGCCCTGTTTAATTGCAGAGAACAGATTTTCCAAAGCAAAAAGCATACCTGCATCTTTTGTGAAGCATGACTACTGAATTGGCAGCAACCAGAAATAATAGTTTCCCTTATTTTACATGAGCAATAACAGGCTTTGAAATGTAGCTACATATCTTGGTTATTCCCTAACAATTAATTTAGGCCCAAAACATGCAATTTTAGGAACAGGGAAAGCAGACTTATGGATAATGCCCACTTGTGTTTGCCACCTGATAGTATTTCAACCATGCATTGATACAGCTGCAGTTTAACAACTCCTCCTGTTGTCATGAGGACTGATTCAAATTCTGCTAAAAATCAACAGATGGGTTGTTAGTTTCTGCTAACTGGGCTATGCTCTCTCTCTTCTCTCCAAGACAAATGATGGACTAGCCTGCACCACAGTAAGTAGCCAGGTTAGTAAAGGGTGTGGAAGCCTGCTATCCTGTGATAGACTGAAGGAAGGAATAGAAGCCTTATGCCCACTGTTTGTGTTTTTTCTTAGCACTTCTCTCTGAGGGCATAGTTCTCCACTGGTTTCTCTCAGTCCATAGAGGGAGCGTGAAATCCTTTTAAAGGAAGTAATAAACTGCCCATTTCTTGTTTAGGTTTTTTTAACCTTGCTGTAACAGTGAGCAGCTCCTTAGGTGCCACCAGATAAGTCACTGTACTGGCAGGAGTTGGAAAAACAATAACTGTAGCTGTGAACATTTTTACTTGGGACTAATGAGTCAAAGACGAAAATAAAAAGGTACATAAAGTTGTCCAAGCCTGTGATGCCAGTTTGATTAAAATCAGTTGTATGTAATTATTTTCAAACAGTTCTTTCTCTGTACGTGACTTTCAACTACAGATGCAAAAGGCACAAGAAGGTGAGAAAGTTAATGGGGTTTTTTAGCTGAATTTTTTTGCAGTCTTTTGGCTTAGCAGGTGAAGCTGTAAAAACGCTCTAAACTGAACAATCCAGTAGAAGAACCAAGGGCTCATATACCTTGGCTGACAGCTCGGTGTGTGAAAAGGCATGGATGCTGATGTTTTCAACCAAGTTGTAGTTGCATGAGGCCAGAACTGAAATATGTGGGTGCAGCTGTTTGAGAAGCTTTCACATAAGCTTTTGTGCAGAGAGGTTTCTGTAAACTCCTTTTGACTCCTTTTCCTGTACATAACTGACTTAAAGCACAATAAAAGCACAGAGAGAAAGACAGGTCTTTTACAAGACTGCCTTTTCTCTCTACAGACATATGCAAATGTTTAATGTTTTTCTTATAATTCAAGTAATCAAAATGCAGTCAGATGCAGTAAAATAAATTACTTTGAGATCATACATAGGAAAAGCAAAAGCCAGTGGAAGGTCTATGTTCAGAATGGAATTGCTACAGAACATACTGGTTTCATCAGTTTTCATTTAAAAAGGAAAACTCTATTCTGCCATCCTTACAAGTGCACTGCTTGTTTTGCCTCACACCACATTTCACAGATTTATAAGGTAAGTACTGTGCTCCCAGTCCTATCCATTAACTTCTTTCATGAAGTTCAAAGTTTAATTTTTTTAAAGGGTTTTGCTGTTTGGGCAAATCCACAAAACCGATGTCAGAATACATTATACATCAAGCTAATGTTCACCTTGCTTTTTTTGATTTGCTTAAAGCAACATCCCTGAGAAAAATTCCTAAGAAAGGTAGGTTGAGATGTTTTATTTTGGAGTACAACCTTTGGAATTCTGTGCTATTCCACGAACTTGTGTTATTTATAATAAAAATAACGCTTTGCATTTGTGAAGGAGGCAAGAGAGAGAAAGTACATACACATATGTGACTACGGACTAGGGTTGGTAATAATAGTATCATCACATTTTGCTGTTCAAGTTGTTTAATAGATAATGCATGCTCTTGTTAAACCTGCAACATACAAAACTAGTGTTAATAGTTGAAGACAATACTGTTAACAATAAAAGCAGTTAACAATTCTGAGTTACCATGGTCATGGAATTTTACATGAAGACACAAAGCGTATCAGAGTAGTCAGCCACAATTGCAAAAGAGAAAGTATTTCCTAAAACTTGCTTGTTCTTTTCTTCCCATGAGATCCCAGCTGCTCTACACCCTCAATCAAGACTTGCTAGAGACAGAGAGAGTCCTGTTCATTGGCACACACTTTTCTGTCAGGATTAAAGCTGCCCCTCCTCCATGCTTGTTATTTTGACGGTAACTTTCCGTAACTTAGAACACCTGTCTTTATCACAGTATACAAGGAATTGTAAATTATGCTGCTGTTTCCTGGTTTTGCCAAGAAAATACTCATATCTGACCAGTAAAGAAGGTGACCACTGAACATTCCTTATACAGCCAAATACTACTGTCAAAAATCTAGCTACCTGCTCACTTCAGCCTCTAAAAGGTTTTCAGACCAGCTGGCTTGTTCTAGGTTAAGTGATGTTGCTGCCTACAACAGAATTCATCAAAAGCTTGCTGACTTGGGGTCTGTTGGTTTGTGTGGGTTCAGGACAGTGTCATAGATACTACAGAGATTCTTCAGTAAAAGACCAGCTGTGCCCTGGTCTTAAAGGCTGCCATGAACTTTCAGAGTGAGTAGACAAAAAGCCTTCCACCAAGTCGAGCTTTCGCAGAACTTCTCTCTGCTGCCACTACAACTTCTTTCTGCAGAGATACAGAGCAAGGGTTAGCAAAATGCAGCTGCAGGTGTGTGGCTGCCTTAAGCTTCTATAATGGAAAGCAGATTTAGTCCATCTCATCAGTGTCATACAGAAATGTGATGAGGAGAAATAAGAGAGCAACCCACCTCATCAGAATAGCAGTTAACAAAGCAATTTGGCAAACAGATTTTATTTCATTTGGGGAACTGGAGCAAGCTGGAACCAATGAAATAAGTCTTGGAAATATAAACTGTTTCTCAGGGCTAAGATCAATACAGATGAAGCTGGAGTGGGTACTGGATTGGTGCCATAGCAATGGAACACAACAGCTTGAAAAACGGTCTCATTTGCACTGAGCAATGCCTGTGTTTCAGGTGTTGGATTATCCACCCTAGCCTAGCTGAGAAGAATTTACATTTCCAGGTGTTTCTCCATTGCATGTTTTAACAGCAAGAAGTTAGTTAAACACCATTTATTGAAGACCTGTTGTGTACCTCCTTTGCCTACTTCTGAGGCTTCCTCAGTACTCACACAGAGAACACCAGTGCTCACAGAGGTGATGTCAGAGTAAGGAGAACAGCTGAACAAGCACTAAGTAACCTTCAAGCTGAAAAAAAGGTTCCTCAGTGCATCATACAAACCTAGGGATTGACATTTGGTAAAAATAACGGGCATCTGAGTGAAACAAAGAGAAGCAGGTACACAGACATATCCAAAATCATTCCGGTAACTGGATCTCCCTATGCTTGGAAACACTTGACATGAATGGTGTTTACTGCAAGAGATAGCCAGGACAGCAAGCCTGTAAAGACTAAATGAGAGGGATGCTAGGGTGCCATTCATAGCTGAGTATCCACTTTGCATACAGGCTGGCATGAACAGTAAAGCCAGCTGGCACCTACACTCCATTTACCATGCAACCTTTCAGCAAAGTCCCAAGCAGTTTAGATTTCAGGCCGTTTTAAAGTGATTTCTTTCAATTCACGTTCCAAAATTTTGGCAACTCCATAGCTCATCCATAAAATGGTTTTAATTATTGGTTCAGAGAATTACTTAATTAACTATGTTATATGCTTAAGAAGCACTTAAGGTTTCTACAACTAAGATGCATGTGAGGTGTTAGCTAGCTAGTACTTGCAAGTGAGGTAGGAAGATGTTACGAAGCAACTGACAACGGTAATTTTTCTCACCTTGCTTTCAGATTTCACAGAGATAACAGAACTCCCAAATCTTGATAGTTCCTGTAAATAACATTGCTTGTTATAATGCTGCTAGTTTGCTTGGTTTTTTTTAAAAAGGACATTTTATTTTCAGTAGTTTGTTTTCTGTTTACTTACCTCAGGAGAAATAAGGACATACTGTGCCTGAAGAAGAAAAAACAACAAAATAAAAATTCAGTTGAGAGAACCATGCTAGGGGAATAGAAGACCAGTACAATAATCCTGGCTCCTAAACGACAAAGTCAGAATGAACAGGAGGAGCCAATTTGCAGAGATTCAGAAACATGAGTAAACCTTTTGTTTTGTGGACCCAAGTCAGAATGCACAGCATGTTTGTACTGGATGTACTCATGTCCTAATTTTACCTTTCGTGTATTCTTACCCAGTCCTCAGGACAGGGAGATATCCATGATCTGCAGTGACCTGTCACATTCCCTGAGGATGCCTGCTTTCCGTTGTAAATATAAACACGGCCAGCTGCCCCACCAAACAGTATTGAGGAGATGCTATTAGTTCTCAGTGGGGATGTCACAATCATTTCATCTGCAGGTATTACAAAGATGACATAACACATCAGAAGGAAATGAACGCTAAGCCAAAACACAAGAGAGAGCTGGCATTTACATACCTCCAGATGTCACAACTCCTATTAATGGTGGCAAGTAAAATGTTTCAATTTCTGACTGAGTTGCTTGGGATTTTAGAGAGGCCTCTCCGTAAGGCATGATGGAATACTAGTACAAGTCAACTGGGGAAGCAAACTGTGTTTAGCACTTGTATGAACATGTAGGTGAGCGGTCCTCCTTTTGCTAAAAGTTAAACACTTCAGCTCTGATCTAGATTCATCAAGCATTACCTAGTCCATCGTTATCCAGATCACTTAAGTATATGTCTCCTCCAAAACGAGAAAACCTCCTGTCCCCACTCAATGTGCTAAGCAAAGAAGGCTTGGTGCTATCTGTCAGGTCATATACCAGAGCCAGTCCAGCTTGATGCAGCACTGAGGACATAAATGAAATCCTATACAGGCTGTCTGGAAAAAAAAGTAACAGAAGTTGAGCATCTGACATAGGAACTCGGATTTAATACCTACAGTACATTAAGAGCAGGTAATACTGGCATTACATAAAATGGACAAACTAATTTATCAAATAATATCAAACGTTATATGGAATTAACACTAATTAGCTCAGGGAAAAATCTGTTAGCCATAGGACATGGGGAGAAATGCATTCAAGTTAAAGATAGATTTCTGCATTTTGACTTTCCCAATTCCTTACTGTCTGCTGCCAGAATGAGGACAAAATACTGTGTTATTTTAATTCCAAGAAATATGCAGTCTACTAGCAAATCACTGCTACATAAACAATGTAAGGTAGTAATACTGTGAAACCAATTTTAAGGATGGAAAAACCCACATTGAAACAGAGGCACAGTAGAGAGACTCTACATGTAAGACACTTAAAGGTAATTACAGTGATTATTTCTAATTTATTTTTTTTTTAATTACATGGCAATTTAAAGGTCCTTTTTCTAAATTAGAAATTGTATTCATCCTCTGGTCATACAGAAACAAACATGCTAAGGTAGAAATGGCTTCCAGTTTTCAGGACATACCTGCAGTAGGTGCACCCACCACCAAAACTCTCCTTGTGTTCCCAGCCACAGACATCACACCACTGGCCAGAGACAAACCCATTCGGCTCATCTCCTGTTAGATTAAAACACCTATGTAATTTCTACAGATTGTCACTTCAAATTATTCATAAGGTCCCATAGTGAAGAAGGAGCCCCTACCTTGTCTCCAGTTACCTCAAACCAGCGCTCTGTGCTCGGTGGGTTGTACCCGTACACCTTCCCAACACTCTGTCCGGCATCCGATGAGAAGGGATTGCATCTTGAATTACAATGCAAAATATAGTGGTTTGTAACAACATATTTTTGTACACTCACCTAGGAATGCTACTCTTAAAATATTGTCCCCTTTTACTTTGGAATAATAGCGCCTGCCAAATTCTAGAAATCTATTTTAGTAATTCCCATATGTGTCCTAACTAGTTACACAACATTTAGAGCACAGACTTGGCCTGTCTATCCAATTCTTTATCATCCAATACATTTTTGTCTTTGGTTTGCTTTTAAAAATGCTCTCTCAAAGTAAGAGTTATCTATACAATTACTAAAGGCGTGCTTACCTGTCAGCATTTTTGTGGCCCCTCTCCCCAAGGAAACCCAAGAAATTCTTCAGTGTCTCTAAATAACAAAGACCTGCTCTACAAAGGGTCTAAAGCCCCCATCTTCATAAGGAAGTGTGACAGTATAAAATATGAATTTAATAGAAAAATTAATTTAATAAATATAATCTAAGCAGGACAAAGAGGAAACTTTCTGAAAAGCTGGAACTCTAATCTATTAAAAAATTAAACCTTGTGGAAGTAGAGCAGAATGGAGGAGAGATCAAGCTCTCACATACAACACACCTAGCACAACTCTTCCATGTAGGGCTACCAATCAGTAGTAATGTTACGTTCTCCAGCTGGCATCTGTCAAGTGAAAATCCAAACCAAGCATAATTTTCTTCTCCCTGCACCATCCAGTTGGCATCCTGTACTGACAGAAATTCTGAGAGACCAGAAAAATATTAATTAAATCTTGGTGTACCCTGGCATAGAAAAATCCGTTAGCAATCCTCTACTGATTCATCCTATGACAACAAGTTTCTGTAAGCAAAGTTACACTGTCCATGATATGGCACCAGTAACTGCTGACTTCACTTGCTCACCCTGTAGCTGTGTTGGCTGGTGAAAGCCTTTATTTGACACAGCCTGTTTCTCAGTCCTTCCAATAGCCTACACAAAGCACATGGAAGCTACCAGTCAAGCCTGCCCTAAACTAGTCACCATTTATCAGAACTTGTAATTCTTCAAAGGTGGTGGGTGTGGGAGCTTCAAATAATTCTATCTATAATTTAAATAACTCATTCTGTGCTTTGGTTTTACAAAAATGTCAGTCAGCAGTGGGTTCTAGAACCCTTGTGGGTTCTAATAAGCTACAAAAAATAAGCATTATTGGAAATCTCACTTACATGATTGTGACAAAGCTGCCCAACCTTTACTAACTTTATTTAGCTCCAAGTGTGACATTTTGTCCCTCATTCACAACACTCCTTATCACCTGTACTCATTAACTGTGTTCACTTGTAGTGTTCCTCTTTAGCCATATGAAGGAGTATACAGAATGATAAAGATTCATCTTCTAAGGTACATTTACAGTTTTCCAAGGAAGAGCAGTGAGCCTGCCCAACACAGAGCTGAATCCATTCCTTTAGCAAGGCTTTCAACACAGTGTCCCACAATGTTCTTTTATCCAAGCTGGGACATTGCATCTGGATGGGTGGAGAACCAGATGGGAAAATACTGGTTGAGACAATCACCACCACAGGGCAGCAGACAGTGGGTTGTACTGTGAATGCCTGTGACAAGTGGAATGCCTTCAGGGATCTATCTTTGGACTCATCCTGTTAAACACTTTATAATAATTGATTTGGAGAAGGCAACAACATGGCCTTTCGTGCAGTTGGCAGATGAAAGGAGATTGTGGGGAGCCACCATTCAGAGGGACCAAGGCAGGCTAGAGGAACAGACTGGCAGGAACCTCACAAAATCCAGTGAGGACAAATGCAAAGCCTGACCCTAGGAAAGGAGATGCCCTTGCAGTGATAATAGGCTGGGAGAAGGTGTGTGGAAAAGGCCCTAGAGATAATGGTGGGCATGTGAGGCTCTGACAGCAAACAGCCGACAGTGTACCAGGCTATATAACCAGGAGCATGGCAAAGAGATGATTGTTCCCACTTTAATCTTCCCTACACCACACCTATAATACATGGTTCAGTAACAGGAAAGATGTCGATTAACTGGAGCCAATTTAGTAGGGGTATTCCATGCCTTCTGTGCCTGGTGTGCATGGTGGGAGGACAATAGAAAATGAGCATAAACTGAAACAAAAAAGGTTCATACTGGCTGTAACAAGACATTTTTTCCCTATGAGGACTGCCAGAAAGTGGAACAGCTGCCCAGAGTGGCTGTGTAATCTCTGTCATTAGAGATTTTTAAGACCCAAATGGACAAAGCCCTGAGCAATTTGATCTGGCTTCACAGATCTCTCTTATTGAGCAGGAGGCTGGACTAGACACTCCCTGAGATCCCTTTGAACCTGAATTATCCCATGATTAATTAGGAACAAATGAACAGTCACATAAAATATGGGAGGGCTAATTTACTCAATAAATATTACCTTGGTCACTCCTGTTGAAATAAGAGTAAAATGCAACCACAAATCCTCTCTGCTGCCCACCACCAGGTGCATATGGAGAGCCCACAACCAGATCAGCATTTCCATTCCCATCAACATCAGCTGCCAGGAGGGACCAACCAAGATTACAGTAGGAATCCTGCAATAAACAGTTAAAGCCTGAAATAGAACTGAAACCACCAATTTTGTAACAAAATAGAGCAACTCACATCTAAAGAGCTAACTAAATTACCTGCCCACTCCTTGGCTTCAGTTTTGTTTTCTTAGAGGGTTTTTGGATTGGTTAGTTGGGGAGTTTTGGCTTTTTTTTTTTTTTTTTGGCTATGCATCTTTCTGTTCACCTTGCTGCCTCCCCTGCACTGAGGTACAAATGTCTTTCCACATAAAACTAACCTAGGCAAGCACCTGCTTGCTCCAACCCCATCAGTCTAAATTCCCTTGCAATTTGATTTTAATGTTCTTTTTTCAAGCCCATGAGCCCCTTTCCCCTTTATCTCACCTCCCACTTGTGTAGACTTGTGTTGGCCTGGCTAACAGCATAACATATACAGGATATTATATGCTATCAATATACCTGACAAGTTATGGTAACGTTTGGCTGAGATGCCAAGCCTCTTCCCTCAGAGCCGAAGTAGACATACACAGCACCCTAAACAGCGGGAAAACCAAATATGGCATGAGAGCATCTGCATGTCAGTACCAGGTACAAAATCCAAGGCAAATCAGAAGAAGTGGAACAGTTCTGCAGGGACTATTAATACAACTGCATTTTTCTTATCACAGCCTTCTCACAGTTCTGTCTTTTCTACCCCAAACCTAAGAATATTCATGTTGTAATGGGTAAGGCTGTAACCCAGCAACAAACTAGAGAAGTACATTTTCATCATACTGTGGGTAAGATGCAAGGACAGTGTAGTGCATATTTGTATTTGTTACACATCCACTCAGGTGGCTCAAATTTTGATAACTATTATTTAATGCAATGGCAAACAGTGCCAGGCACAACAGATGCACACAATTTTTCAAGATAGTGGGTCAACATAAAACTTAAATTATCTAATTTCTTTTTTAGACAGATAAGTTAGTAGCTGAAATTCTGAAGAGTTTTAAGCTTAATGGATGTGGTTTAAATCAAAACATTTTACCTTTCAGTTTGCTTGAGCTGAAAATACTCAGGGACCATTATGTGGGCTTAAATGGTAAACTGCAAGTCATTAAGCCTCTGTAAATTGATTATTTTAGCAAGTGTGTCTGTGTTCATATCACATTTTAGCTATCATCTGTCAGCCTGTGACAGCATATGACAAAGCTCACTGATCCATGAGGTTCATTCCAGACTGTCAGTTCCTAATCAAAAAGAGTACACTTGTATTTCATGAATGGCCCCTTACATTTCCAACACATCAGTGCTGCAAAGTCACAATCTGATTTGGATTTTTAATGTGCAAAAAAGGCCACTGAAAGGGAAATACGGATAGCTCTCATTGCTCTAGTCAAAGTATCCACAAAGATTATAAACTTTTGTGTTTAAATTACAATGTCACCTTGAGCAACAACAGAAATTCTCACTCTCATTTCACTGTTCAAATAAAACCAAACAACAAACTTACTTTGTAAGTAAGAAACTGGGATCCCACAGAAGGTGCTCCAATTGCCAGATCAGGCACTCCATCTTCATTAAAGTCCAGGACTGCCAAGGCAGAACCAAATCTTCCTGAAGGCTAAAAGAAAAGGGATTGATCTCAGGAAAATAACAAATGTTTTCAAGACAAAACCATAAAAACCTAATGCACATTTGCACAAGGAAGAACTGGAAACAGATGACAAAAACCTATCCAAAGAATTTTTGTTCTCCCAAGTAATAACCATCATACCAATACACTAACTCAGAATCAACTGTTCTATTTGTGGATGTGGAGGTGTTAAAATACAAGATAACACAACAGAGTGCCATTTTGCTATTTCCTCTTCTGAGCCCAGTGCACCATGGATATTAAGCTTATGATCTTTCTTGTTGATGCAATAGCTGTAAAACACTAAAACATTACATAAGAAGACAGCAGTTATTAATCCACAGTTTATAACCACAGAAACAGATTAAAAGGAAATGTATCTCATTTCTCTCTATTCTATTCTTTGTGAGTAAAGATATTTTCTACAGAGGATTGTATTTATTACTCAAAAAGGTCATTTGATCCTGCTTAGTTACAAGCCAGCCACCAGCATGTCAAATCCCAGTTTCCTCTTTTATTTTTCTTAAACACATTGCACTCTTACTAAAGACAAACAATTATTTTGTGAGAATTAACCAATTAATTAGAAAAGTAGCTTTAAAGGAATTGAAACATATTGAATTAATATAATTATATTTAAAAAGAAGGGAAAATCACAATATTTTTTAAATGCAGGGACCTGAACGAGATATATTGGGAATGTACAGAGATATTACATCACTTTTATTCAAGGGCAAATTATGTTTTAATACCTGCTTATTTGGCACAGTAATGAAAGTGAACCTACAGATCACTACTGCTTTAATTGTTCCTGTGACTTTAGTAATGGTTATTTTTCTTGAAAAGCATATGACATCCTTTAATCAGGAGGAGAATTTCAGGAATAATATTCATACACATTAACGATACCGTTTCTCAGTCAAAATTTACCACATTTTCAGTCCAAAAAATTTAAGAGACAAATATCTGATTTGACCCCTCACCTGATGACCTTGTAGTACTTGGTCAGCTTTCCCATCCAAATCCATGTCCTCCCGTGGTAAACCTGACTGGTTACAGTAGACTACATACACCCGTCCTATCTGAACACGGCCCATGGTGCTGTACCCTGGTGCTCCAACCACCAAATCTTCATATCCATCCTGGTTTAGGTCAGCTGAGATCATTGCCCTGTACAGCAAGGGAGTCAACAAAATCAGCATTAGCTTCCAGACTACCACAACATCAGTGGAAAATAAATAATTTTAATTCAGGTAAACCAAGACCTGTGTTTCCCGATATAGTTTTGTAAAAATCTATGCAGCGTTTTTCATGTTATATATTTGATTTGTGTTTTCTTGGATTAAATAAAACTAGATCCTTCAAGATTCATCTTCCATTAATGCATCTGAGATCTGTAGGAACTGCTTTTTACTGACACAAGGCACCTGAGAGCCTTCATAGCAAGGAGCATGAAAAAGGGCTGCTTGCATATGACACAGAATACAAAAGATGAAATTAAGTATCTTTTAAACTGAGCCTCTGATTTAATTGATGGATTTAAAAGGAGATAAGCAAAGGGATTACAGGTTTCAGTAATACGTTGGAGTTTAGTGAGGGAATGTGGAGAGAAAAGAACTACTGCTAATTTAGCTGGTGTGAAGTAAATGCAAACATTAAATCCAAATTTTGAGTCATAACAAGTGAAGCAAGATGAGCAGCAATGCAAATTTATTTTAGTACTCTCCCCTGTTGCAGGTCAAGCTAGAACCTCTCTGGAAAGAAGAGAGAATATGCTTCTCTCTGTCCTGAATCAATCTTTGAACTGCCTACTAGTCTTGAGCATTTCCAAGAACACTCACATCATCAGTAATCAACTCACAACAGCCAATTAATTTTGCAAAAACATCAACCAACGACTAAAAGAAGCGTAACATAGTTCTCATACTGTTCATAACTAGAGCCAATGTTGGTTTTAATTTTGGCTCCTTCCATTCTGAGCTTGATCAACATCTGAAAGAAAAGTCTTATGGGCTAACTTGCTGTTCTGAACAGACAACATAAGCCATTCCGCCAGATTTGTACATCTAATTGATTTGGACTTTCACATTTAAGAGTATCCGAAGAATAAACAATAATATTTTGGTGGATACTCAAAATTTTCAAAAATTAAGTGGGAGGCGGGAGGAAAAATATTACAAACCATCCAAGTCTAGCATAGGGTGAGGTCAGAAAATATGAAGCTACTGGCTTGGAGATGTGCTTAGAAGATTTCTGATGTGTAGCTGCTAATGCTCTCCAGATATTGGTTGTAAAAGGACGGTTCATCAAGCGGAGGGAATTCTGAAATAAAAATAAGGAGACACAAGAATGGTTAAAACACAGGCTGAAACTCTAGAACATTTTGCGACACCTCAAAAACCAAGCCACCAACAGTGGAAATCACCACATGGATCTAAGAAGAGTCTGAATCAGGTCATAACCACCATTTTAGAAAGAGACAAAAATCTGTATGCACTAAATGGAGCAGTGTTAATTGTTCACTGTGATGCTTTGCTGGGAGTTCTTAATCCCCCAAAAAAGTGATCAACTAATTCTGTAACATGTAAATACTAGAGATATATTTTGTCCTTTTTGCCACTGCAAGATGTGTTCTAACTTCACTATACAATGAACAAAGTGTAAAAGTTGAGTATTTATGATGTACATATATAGATTAACAATGATACTGTAATCTCCTTGAAGTCAGAGGCTATTGCTAATGTCCTGAGACCCTGCTCCATTGTGCAGCATTTCAGACAGAAATTAAAACAATTTTATGTAGAGCTGAATTTTACCTGACACGTCTGTCACTTCTCACTTACTGTTGCCCAAGACTGCATGTTGAAGTGAACTCCTCTTTCTGTATAGTTTATATTCTTCTCAAGTGATTCTGTAAGCAAAGAAGTTGTATTCTTGTGATGTTCATGTTTTGATTGTTTGTTTCTGCTAGAATAAAGAGGGCAGTAATAAGAATTAATATAACTGAATTGATGACTTGAGGTAAAAGGCTCTCTTAGGTTCTACACAGTTCCCCTATACAAAGTTTACTTATTCATGCTACAAGAATCTCAAATTCACACACAAAAAGATAAATAAAAACATCTCTAATTTTCAATAGCTCACTGTCCACATTAGCAGAAGACTCTCCTTTCACCACTACACCTTTGAACCTCCAGAGCTGTACTTACATGTGGTTGTCCCTGTGCTCCTTTGTGCAATTTATAAACAGAGGGTTCTCAGGCAGGTAACAGCCACTAAAGAAAAATATGCAGAATCCACTTTAAAGATTTTCCTACAATGGAAGTGAAACTAAAAATACAAGTTTTATCCTTACTGATTCCTCTGCTAGAAGTCATCAGTTTTCTCAAGAAATTCAAAATCAGAGCATCATCATAATCCCTAGAAACCTTGCTGATATTTTATTTTAATGACCTTGATTAGGTTCTATATGAATCTCATGTTTCTTGAAGGAAACTTAATGTAACATGCCCTGTTATTTCTATGAATCTAAAGCACTTTCAATGAAAGTGCCATTCTGGAGCAAAGAACAGAACAGAATGTATTTCAAACATAATTTCCCAAAATAGCCACAGTGATATTTTCCATATAAATGGATGGATTAATTGCCACTGTTGGTCTTATAAAGTTATTTACAGTAAAGCTACATTTGTAAGAGAGTCGTACAAGGCTAGTTGTATAAAAATATTAATTTGTGAGTAGAGGTCTGAGCTTCAACACTAGAATATATACTACTACTTTTTGTAATCCTATTTGCTTAAAGTGCCTGAAGGTAATATCTGACATCCCCTCAGAAGAGACATCTTTGCTGACTGATGACAGCAGCCAGAAGGTGCAGTCTCAGATAGCCAGGCCAGGCAGAACTTTAGGGCATGGCTATGCAACTTTTAAGCAGGCCCTTGAGCATGTCTTAAAGAGTACTCCAAATGTTCCCTGCTGAGTATCAGCTGGGGATGCCAGAGGCTTGCCTGGGCAAAGGAGTGTGAATGCATAAGAAATGCGAACTCAAGGTAATCCTGTACACCCAGGTAAAAGACATACATAGAAATCCCTTTGTCCAAGAGAGGATTTAAAGCTTAGCACCTCTTTTAGGAAAGAACCTGCCTTTAGAAGGGCAATTAAATGAGTGTTAAAACTTGACTACTGCGTTTCATATTCCAGGACACACACTATACCTGGTTCCATTCTCTAGCATGTGGCTGGTCATCTCAAAAATATTGTTTGTCCAGAACGCCATGTCATCCACTCCTCCAAGGAAATATTCATGGAACTTCTCCACCAGAAATGCAGATTTACTAGCATATCTTGGAAAAAGCTGAGAGACAGGCCACATATTTAGTAAGTGGACTACACTGTCTCCATGCAATCTGTTCATTTTTATAAAGGAAACAGAAGACCAACCTTGGAAACAGCAAGCCTTTCTCCATGCCTAAAAACAAAAAAAATCTTCAGAAATAAAACTTGCTTCACTTAGTATTTAAATATGTAAACAGTTCTTTTCAAGGTTCCTGTATAGTAAAAACTATGCAAGTCAGTGTATTTCCCTGTTGGTTGTTAAAATGTTTTTTAAAGTTGTAATGTAAAAAGTAATGATACAAGCTCTGTTTTTGCCTTTAATTTGGAGGGATTCACAGTTTTTGTAAATGCTATGTAACTATTGGTAATTAACTGAAATAGAGAATACAGCTGGGCTGTTTAGGGTATTCAAAAGCATACACTGCCAGATATCCAAAGTCTCTTTTGAATTATTCCTAGACTTGAAAGGATCTACATAAAATGTAGATAACCCAATTTAGCAATGTGCACTACTCCTTCAGTATGTGAAAATTATATTGCTAACTTGCTGCAATACAGTAGTGCTTGAAGACACAGTTGTTCTCAAATAAATAGGCATAAATGTGTTAAAGGTGTAAATGCATTAAATAACCAAGATTCAGCATCTGTGGTATAATAATTAATTTACCAGTCATTAAGCAGTTCAAATTTGAATTCTAGTCATTAAAAAAAACTCAAGTGTTTTATGATTTTGGGATCTAGTAGTGGGTCTATATTTCTGACCGGCATGCATAAGGCATTTCAAAACAGCTATCATAATTTTCCTACATATGTTTCATTTACGAAAACCCAGAAAAAGCTATTCAACTTACAGTTCAAGATACAGCAGGAAAGTACAGTCAGTAATTGTGCTTTCAGTTATGATCTCCTTTCCATAAAATTCCTTATAGATAGCTGCTAGGTCTTTGACAGGCACATACCTAAAAAAGAGAAGAAGGTATTATTATAACAGATTTTCCACATCACCTGATAAAAGATTACAGTTTCTGTAATAAAAATAGCCTGCTATAAAATATTCTAAATTTCAAAAGGCTACATAAGGTATGAAGATTTAAAAATAGCAGAAACACCAGGACTGCACATGCAGTTACTCCATGCACAACACTCTCCTATTGTTTAGATTCAAAGTCTGTAGAACCTTTCCCCTACAGCTACTGCTAATAGTGTTTCCACACTGCCCACACTGGTTTCCTGGCTTGATCACATCCTCCAACTGGATGTCCTCCAACTCTCTGTTGTGCCAAATCTACTCCTAGACAAATAGACATTTCACACAGCTGTGTCAGAGATTTATTAGTGAACCATGTCTTCTACACCTACGTAAACTACATTCTACTTAACAAAATCGACTCAAATTACCTACTTTATTAGCAGAAAAAAAGGTTTTTATGAGTTTTTTATTTCAGTTAAAAACTGTGAGAAAAAAAAATGTGTATATCTAAATCTTCTGCTCATTTTTATGCTTTTGAAACCTGTCTGGATTCAACATCCTCAACTTCCAAAACTTTAAATAAATCTCATTTGCGTTATTTAACTAACTTCTAGGATATTCCAGCAAAATGTTTTCACTGGTTATTTTATATATAAAAACTTATAATTCCTTTCAGAGATAAATAATTTAATCTTTCTTGTTTTGTTCCTATACATAAAATGCCTTTTTTTGTATCCTTCCAGTTTTTCATGTCAGGGAACAGTACATATGTATATAAGGAACACCAAACCCAGAAAAATTTAAATAGCTGCAAGGGTTCCTTTTGAAAGAAAAATAAAGAAGGACAGCATTTTGTTAAAACACAGTGATTATACAGAATAAGTAGAAATAAATATTAAAGAAGGTAACCTCATTATCTTACCAATTTGATGCCAGATAACTGAAGTCCAGCTCAAAATGACTCACTACATCTCCTCCTGAGGATGGAAGAATGAAAAAAACCTACATAGTCCAACAAACTAAACCTGTTAAGTGTCTGTCATGGATAACATTGCCCATGAAGCCACGTATGGCTTTGCTGTCTGTATTTATACGGCAGATCTTCCAGTTATACATTTAGAATACATAAATGGTTCACCTGAAAGTATGCTGCACATTTTATACCTCCAGAGAATAAAAATTATTTACCATTTAAAATCACAGTAGTGACTCCATTTAAACACTAGCATCTTTTCATCTGCATTTTGGCTTTAATCCAAGTGTTTATATGCCCTATTATATCTCCTGAAACATGGAGCATGAGGACAGGTATAGCAGGACTTTGCAAGCTATGGGGTAGGGCAGGAATACAGTGTCCATATGACCCATTCTTGGCTCCTGCCTTGCATAGGCTAAGAGCCAGAATCACCCACTGTGGTTTTGAAGAGGACTAGTTTTTCCAACAGAAGGATCTATGATTGGCAAACAGAAACATTACCAAAATCGCCAGCACTGTGAGCTTCTGAGTATGAACCGTGAAAATCAATCTGGAGAAAGAGAAAAACAAGACAACTGCCTGTTTCTTTCAAAATGAGCAGAAACAAACTATCCAAGCAGCCCTAATGTTTACAGGTTCCAAATCTGATCAACTTCATTCCTATGAAATTCGTGACATTGCGTCTTTCCAAAAATCTTCCTGAAACAGGTCTCCAGCTTTTCTCTTCTCCACCACCCTGCCCCCCACAGTCAAAAGCTAGGCTATCCATTCCAATAAATCCAGTTGTATTAATAAATAAAAGAATACAGGCTTACTTCTCCCATGGCCTTTAGAAATCCTTGGTCGATGCCCAGGCTATGCCAGCTAACATCTGCCACCATATGTGAGGCAATTCCAAACAGGAAAGCCACCAGTTTCTCTGTAGCCTACACAACAACAATCCATTTGATGCAGTATCAGTAATTTTACTCCTGTCTTTAAGAAGAGGTGAGCATTTTATGTAAGTGCATTATACGAGGATATAGGTGAGAAACTCTTACAATCCAAGAACATAGCATAACAAAGTGTTGATCACTCATTCCTTGATGCTGGAGTCACTTTTTGTGACTAGCTTTAAGCACCTCATAGGTCCAAGGCCATAGAATTAAGTGGCTGATGTCAGGATAATTTGTGTACTTAAAGTTAAATGTGTACTGAAGTGTTTTTCTGGACTGAGGATAAACATTTCCACATTCAAGGAGTGAGCCCCCTCTGCCACCACGGGTGTTGTGCAGGCACACAGAGGAGAGAAGGACATTCCTGTGCACTCTCACTTTTGACAAATTGTTTTTCCTCTCCTCCTACACAGTTCATAGACCATAAACAAGAGTAAATCAGGACTAAGTCAAAGAATACACAAGTGAGAATTCTAAAAGATGTCTCATTTTCAAATGGCAAACCCTCAAGGAGATCTGACAGGAATGCAAGATCACCAATCGCATTTGAAAGTCTGGATCTATGAAAGGTATCATAAGCATGAGACCACAGTGGAGATAACTGACAGACTTTACATGGAAACTGCAACTTTTTGTCTGGTAAAGATGAAAACAGGATTTCAAATGTTCCTATGTCAGGAGAGACTTTAATGTAAAAATGTGGGGGTTTTTTCTACACTTCACAAAGGATGAAATTGCAACAAGTGAAGGTGAGGAAAGCAGTTGAAAGCAAAGTCAAAAGCTGATGAAATTTTCTTACCTCTTCCCAAGGCTGAGGATAATTCCTTCTGATGTACTGAATACTTGCTTTGAGAAATGGTGACCAGTGAGTGTCTTCAGACACATCATGGAATATTCCTATTGCAATAAAACTATATCAGTATTTCATTTGTTCTTTGAGGAAAAATGAAAAAAGCCACAGACTTTTGTTCAATTTCATATCACACAGATGATACAACTGGAATCCATTTAATGAGAAGAGACTTATTTTATATGATTTATACTATCAAAACAAATACTACATTTACCTTCCATGATTTTGGTCTGAAGCATCTGAAAATTTTGTGCCTGCTCTCTTTTTCTGTGACTATGAGTAGGTACAGTACAATGAAAAGCTGCCTCACAAGCAGAGAAGATAAAAAGAGTTGACAGAGAAGTTGTTGACTAAATTGATACATTCACTTGTATGGCAGAAAAGCTGATGGGCATGGCAGCCAACTCAAAATATCATGTTTTGGGACAGGTATCAGTTTCCACAGGGCAGAGAAGGGCTATGTCATCATCATCATCATCATCTTTTTCAACAGAAAGGCAAACTTGCCAAGATACAGTTAGTGTAGGAGTAGAAAAAGGGTAGAGGAAAGCTAGTCTTACACTATTTTGTTATTGTTGGGGTTATATATGCTCCTATCCTCTTTGTGACTGATCTGAGGAAACTAATATTTCTTAATACAGAAATTAGCACCAGGCTTTCCATAAGACTTAAAAAAAAGAGATCATTTTGTCCTCTCAGTTTTTCCCCAAGCCACTATTTAGTAATTAATCTGGTCTGCATCAGGAAGGCCTGGGGAATGAGGATAAGGATACCTTACATAATACCTTTTCTTGGAAGATGGGCAAAAATCAATACAGTCATAATATAAAAATTAGCACTAGGCTTTTCATAGGACTTAGAAAAAAAGATCATTTTGTCCTCTCAGTTTTTCCCCAAGACAGTATTTAGTAATCTGACCCATTAAATACCCATTAAATTACATTTATCCCAAAGTTACATTCTAAAAACATTTTCAAATGTGTTTTCCTTCTAAGTTTTACAAAAAGGCTTAAAATACTAACAAAAATGGCAGATATTTTTTGCAGGAAGGCGTTTTTTGGCCATACTTCATTTCTGACAACATAACTATTTTCAACCCTACTAAATTCTCTAGGATTTCCACATAAAAATACAGTTGTTAATACCTTAGACTCATACAGCTTTTCTTACCCGCTTTGCAGACTGGTGAATAAAAGGCATCAGGATAAATGCTCCCAGCTTGAAATGCATCTTGGTGGTTTAGTAATAACTGGGGAAAGAATGTGGGAAAAAGGAATCAGAATGCTATTGCACAGCACGAAAACACATTTTACTGCCTATATAAAAGATAAAATATAAATATCCAGCAAGACACAACTATTATCTTGGTAAAATACACCATGTGGTGCAAAAAACCTTGCTGTCATTTTGCTGTCCTTATGTTTATTAAATCTCCTTTCCAAAAGTCCCCTACTTCTTATACAACTCCTAGTACAATAATTCTTCTAATACAAATACTCAAGTAGAGTATGACTAAAAAAGATGGGAAAACACATAAGAAACTACACAAAGTATATATATACACATTGGTATAATTGTTACATATTTGTAATAGTATTCAGATGGAGTCAAATGATTTTCAACAGAAAAAAATACAGTCTTGGCACAATGTTGACACAGATATTACTGGGAATAATAACAAAAGGCAAGAAGATGGACAGAAAAACATCGAGAAGAAAGGTGTACATAGTTAAGCAATAATGTGCTTCGTACCTGTCTATAATTAACACTCCCTTCATTCTTAATGAAAAATTCCAGAGCTCTATGTGCTGAAAAACAACATATCGAAGTATTGATTTATAGATATTGTATCCACGTCCGTGTTTTGTTAAAAGCATTAGTAAAACCAGAAAACACCACATTTTCATATCTAAACCAAGTAGCACATGCATGAAACATGATTTCTCACAGAATTATGTACCTGTGAGAGGGTGTGTTTTCTCACCTAGGGAGCCAATGAGGAAGTGCTGCTTCTGTGGCAGACTTGGGCACTGAGGTATCATCAGTCTGGTCCCAAGCTGACCAACTAAGTTAAAATCACAGGGAAGTGAATTTCCCATGTCCGGAACTGAGCTACAGCAGTGAACTGAAAGGATCACACCCAGCACATACAGAGCATGGACCATAAAGCTGTAGCTGTATTTATGTTTCACTGTTGCCCTTAACTTTGAAAAAGGTACCCTGGGAATCAAGGTGGATGTTTAACAGTTCGATTAATTTTTAACATGTATGAAAAGCAACAAAAATCCAAAGTCAGCAAGGTAAATAACACTGTTTATTCACTGAATAGGCAGGCATTCTTACTGTCAAAATCTTTATTAAGTGTAACGAGAGAATGAAAAAAATTGACACTACTTTACTTTAATAAAGTCTCCTTTTAATTAGTGTTAGGAATGATTTATTAACCCTATTTCTAAAAATACCCAACATTGCCATTAAAGATAGTTATAAAGTAAGACTAAATTTAATTTGTTCCTTATCAAATAAATCGCATCACAAAAAACCAAAACAAAACACAACAAAAATATCCCACCAGTAGTGTTCTGGAATAAGATATAGACAAACTGTGTGGGTTTGAGTGATCTTTCACTTTGAATTTTAACCACTGATCTAAACAACCCTTTATTCAAATATGTTAAGATACCTTAAGGACCAGTCTTTCACCAAAATAGGAACAACAGCAACATACTACTACTACTACTACTACTACTACTACTACTAAGTCATCTATAATGTTATGGCTCAGACATTTCAACATACATCTCAGTGTGGGAGAGTCTCAGTTTGCCAGTTTGCTTTTTGTGCCTTCCAGCTTCCTTTCACTTTTCTCATTACTCAAGTGGGCCCAGGTCCCACAACTCCACTTTTACACGGAATTTTGTGACGTGTCCCCACAGTTCCACAGAGCCCCACAAGTCTGACAGAAGTCCCTGGGTGAAAAAGCCTCCCCACTCAGACCTGCCTTCAGCAAAAAGGCTGTGGCAAGTAGGACACAGCACAGCTCTGCGGAGCACACTGAACACGATTAACATTCTGAACAGGCAGAGCTTTTCACCATTTTAAAAGCACTTTCAAAAAACTGTCCAGGGTAGACTTTGGTGCTGGTTTGGAGTCAGAGGAGTTTCTTTCTGCAATTTGTTGTTTGGTGTTTTGTTTGTTTGTTTTTTGTTCTGTTGGGCCTTTTTTTTCCTGGAATACTCAGTGTTTGCGTTTCGGGAATACTTTCATCTAATCATCATAGACTTTTATGTGCACAATAAAAGCACTCACTTTAGCAGCATAAGAGCTGATCATAGTTTAATGTCATTTTCAAACGAATGGACAAAATTTGTTGTAAACAAATGGTTTAAATTAAACAATAGACCCCAATAGTTTAGTGTACACAATACTCCTCAGACAAACAAGATCTTTAAATTATATAAACACAGGTTTTCTGCTACATGTTTCCTTGTTTAGAAAAAAATGACTGCTTGGGGACAGATCTGTAAGCTCATTTCTCTAAGTAGATCTTTTTGCAAATACACTTTATTCTAGCAAATCTGTTATTTCAAGTCTTCAGAAGCTCATACTCAGTAATTAGAGCCCCGGGCTGGCAAAGATGTATGCACTTGCCTAACCTCAGGCATATGACTTCTCCTACCGATTACTATGGGTTTCTTGACACACCCTCAGGCAAAGCAAATGGTTCCAGGATGCTGACTGAGGGAACAACACTCAGTAAGGGAACATACTCTGTCTCGAATGCCATGAATAATCCCAGCCTTTAACTTTTTCAAAGTTGCATGCATTCAGTATTAAAGTCTGAGAAGATCACCTGAATAGAGGCAACATCCTATGTTTTACCATCTGTTTGAGCAATAGATTTAGAAACTAAACCAGAAGAACAAACAATTAAAACTGTCAATTATTATGAGTAAATGTTTCAAAATAACCTCAGACTACTCGTGTCTGTACTTGCAATAACTGTAACAGAAGCCAGATTTTAAAAATAACATAGGCAAACAAGAAATTAAAACCAGAAATATTCTCCATTTTCATGTTCACTCAGTTCCCTCCTTCATTCTCTACAAATCTAGGCTGTTCAGGCTACAGAGAGCAACCTACCAGAAAGAGACAGAGAACAAAATTTTCATTATGATACAAACACATTACGGCATTTCACTATTTTATGCATTTTATTTTAATACACAGTGATTTGAAAACAGATCTACCACAAATGACCTGTGTTATGCTTTAGTTTAAAAATAACAATCCCATGAATTGCCTAAAGTATTCCTCTTCTTTCTCCAAACCAAACTCTGTCTGCGTAAGACTCACAGACAAAAACATTCCAGTTACATAATGCCGGTGCTTTAGAAGATGGAAAAATACTCACATCAATTCAAGCATTTTGCTTATAAAAACAGTAAAGTTTCAAACTCCAAAATCAAACTACTCATCTACCCTATGTGTTATTCACATTTTTTTAATGATGTAGACTGCTCGCTGCTCTAATATTATTTCTTTTCTTTGCTTTCCAGCTGAACTTGAATTTACTTATCTTTACAAGCAACCCAAAACACATGAAAATTCATTCTGAACATGTCTTACCTATTTCAATATGTGTTGAAATTCCACATGGGATACATCTTTGACAGAAATGGTACAGTATAATCAGGAAAACAGACCAAATCTTCAGACCAGCCATGATGCTGGCTCAAACTGTGGTTTTCAGAAGCCTGGAGCAGTAGCGCTGTGACCTTTGCAATGTAGGTTACGGAGCATGTCTTTTCTTTCATACATACTGCTGACACAGCAAGTAAACAATTGCCATATTTGAAAGGCTATTTTATACCAATGCTTTTTTTTACCTCAAATAAAGCAATTTATAAAAAAAGAAATGATCTATGGGTGTTCTCCCCTCTTGAATTCTGTCATATCTCTGGGGTTTGAGCAGTGTAAATGCCATCACTGCACAGCAGCAGTGAGATTTCTCTGTACAATAGCAAAGCAAAGAGCATCCTACCACTGTTTGCCCAGCTCATGCTGCACGTGCCTTACAACAGCTACATCACATTTCACATAAAAAAAAATTAAAGCCAATTGTCAAAGCAGTATTAATAAAAAGACAGTAGCTCCTGACACTACTCAGCCTGCGGGCAAGGCTGGCACATGTGGCACAGCCACACTGGTTCCCAGTGAGATGGTGGCACCAAGCAGGGGCTTCACATGGCCCTTGTGCCAGAGACTGACCACAGTTGTCATGGGACCCCACGGTCAGAAACGACAGTCGATGGCCAGTGTGCCCACAGGCCCCCAGGGGCTGGTGCTCCCACAGCCAAGCCATCAAGCTCAAGTCAGCCTGGGGGAGAGGAGACTGAGAGGCGACCTCATAGCAGCCTACAACCTCCTCACAAGGGGAAGTGTGGGGACAGGCACTGATCTCTCTAGTGACCTGAGGGAACGGCATGAAGCTGGCTCAGGGGATGTTTAGGCTGGATATTAGAAAGAGGTTCTTCACCCAGAGGGGTGGTCGGGCAGTGGAACAGGCTCCCCAGGGAAGTGGGCACAGCACTAAGCCTGAATGAGTTCAAGAAGGGTTTGGACAACACTCTCAAGCACGTGGTGTGACTCGTGGGGTGTCCTCAAAGCCAAGAGTCGGACTTTGATGACCCCTGTGGGTCCCTTCCAACTCAGGACGTTCCATAATCCTATAATTATAACCCTCCCCTCTCCCTCCGGGGAGGGGCGTCTCGATGGTTCAGGAGTAACGGGACTCCGGGAAGCAGAAGCCAACCCCCCCCCCCCCCCCCAACCCCGTACGCTGCAATCCCTGCCAGGGAAGATGAAGCTCCCCAGCCGGGACCGCCGCCGTTCCCCGCCAAGGCGCTGCTTCGTGCCCGGCCCCTGCGCGGCTCCTCCTCCGGGGCGGCGCGGGCGGGCCGTGCCGGGGCCCCGCTGCCTGTCGCCGAGCGCGGCCATGGCGACCGTCCTTCCGCGGGGCGCCGCCGCCGCCCGCCGCCGCCTCCT